>NC_046666.1:107002332-107014168 GCF_010883055.1 Belonocnema kinseyi | reverse complement strand
TCGAACGACAAGATTTGTTAGGGCCAGTTTGACCTAGTCTTTTGACTGCCACTGGCAGCCAATGCAGCCAATGGCTGCCTTTTGGTGAGCCCTGGTCTAGAGACCAACCCTATTTCTGTAGGATCAGCGAGGTCCAAGAGATTTTTTTAAAATTCTTGTGTAAAATGATCTCGTGATTCCAAAACCGTGTAGCAAAACTTTGACAAATGTGCCGTTCTCGAGATATTCACAATTAATATTTTTTTAACGTTTAATTAAACATTTAAAATTTGAAATTTTTAAAATTTGTTTTTCTCCTCCTGTTAGACAAGCTCATGAGAAACATTAGTTGTTTTGGTGTTTTTTCGCTCCGCCGAATATTTATTGCACAAAATTAATTAACTTGTAAAATAGGTCATAAAAAATGCTTTGATAAATAATTAAAAAAGTATTTCACGGATGGAAAAAAGTAAGAATATTTTTAAAGTGCCAACTGAAATACACAATTTTGTAATAAACACTGTTCCTCTAAAGTTAATAATTTGCGAGATAACAAAGCTTTTGTTATAAGTCATTTTATCACGTTAAAACAAATAGTAATTTTTCATTGAGCAAATTAGTATTAGAAGCAAAATTTCTGCAAGAAACTATATTCACATACTTCATAAATAAAAGTTTATCCGAAATGATCATTAAATTGTTAAAATTTATGAAAATTGGGATGATTGTTTAATTTGTTCACTTTCAGTTCATGTAATTCTTTAAAAAAAACGGGATAAAGCTATGCAAATTGGTGTACTCATTCTGTGAAGCAGTACTAATATTGTGGTATAAGCGAAAATTTCAACATTTAAATATAAGGACCCACACAATTGTTGAAACTGTTAGCGCCTATCTCTGCTTCTGCTTATGGTAGAAAGACGGGATAAAAAATGAAAATTTTCAAAAATTACTACGAACTCAGTCATATCAATTAAGTTATTGTTTTTTTTATTCCTTCAAGAGTTATTAAACTCTAATTTTTTCTGGAGGATGACAATAGGCCGATTAGTGAGGCGAGTGAGGCTGTAACCTGGGCAGCAGGTCAAGGCGCGCACATGGCTGGTAGCCCCTAGACCCAAAGGCGTAGGGGCCGTTGATGCTATGCAAGGGATACGGAGGCACACTGAAGCTGTATTATAGATTTCGACAAAGTAAAAACAAATCATTCACTCTATCACAGTAACCCTCCTAACCCTTGCATAGCATCTACGGCCCCTACGCCTTTGGGTCTAGGGGCTACCAGCCGTGTGCGCGCCTTGGCCTGCTGCCTCCTTACTTCTTTTCCATGCCTGAAATACTTTTTTGATTATTGATCAAAGTATTTTTTATCACTTATTTTACAATTTAATTAATTTTGTGCAATAAATATTCGTCGGAGCGAAAAAACACCGAAACAACTATTGTTTCTCATGAGCTTGTCTAACAGGAGGAGAAAAACAAAATTTAAATGTTTAATCAAACGCTTACTCTAATGTGTAAAACTAGTGAAGGTCCCTGCTAGATATACATAGACATAGCAAGGTGTGCAGTTATGTTTAAGGAAGGGTATTCAGCGATTTTGTGTACCACGCAATAGCTCAATTTGAGCATTAGCCACCAGCGCACAATTACTGCCTATATCGCTAAAGCGCAACGGATCAAGAGGGAGAGCAAGTGCTAGACTCGAACAAATGCAGCTACACTTGTTATTTTGGGAAGCAGAAAGACATTATATGGACCAGGAATAGTTGATTAGCAGACGATTTGTGTAAGTAACCAAAAATGAATATTTTCTCCTATTGAACACTTTAGGTGCGTCTTCTCCAATTTTTAGTATCACGATTTTTCTAAATTGATGGGCATGATGGTAAGTAAACTAAGCTGTCTATTGAATCGAACCAAAGTTTTTTTCTCTTTAATATTAAATTCTTTTCTAAATGAACTGAAAGAGTAGTTGAGAAACTCGTTTTAAATAACTTTTATAGCACTTGGAAGTACTTTTTTTCCTATCGAAAAAAATGTATATCATACCCGAAAAAAGTTATAATTTCATGATTTTTTTCTGTTTTTTCTTAGTTCACACAGAGGAAAAATATATTCCAAGTACAGATTTTCTTTTTTTCTTGTTTCAGGCAAGAATTACGAGCTACATCTTTCCCGCCGATTGGAAACGGAAGTTGTAAGGCGCTCGTGAAATAGCCTGATAATTTTGCAGTTATTCATTGTTTTCTTTTGAAAACTTGTTTGTATACATTTTAATATTCCGCAAAGTTCACTGGGCTCAGTGGTTTTTTTCACTTTTAAAAAAATTCGCTCAAAATATTGCCTTAAACAATTTAGGACTAGGAATATAATCAAATAATCTTGCAATTTAGGGTTAACAAACAGTTGTACAAGTAGCACTTATACTTATTGAAACATGTAATATATTTTTTGAACTAATTTACACATTCCATGTTTTCAAGATTTTGAATTCGCGCCAATCTCTCAAGCGAAAGGTGTAAAAGCAAAATGTCTTCGTATTTGTCACCTTTTAAAAAATTAACCTCACACAATAGATGGTTTGTTGTGTTTCTTTGTTGAAAAGTAACTTAAACGATATAACAGTTGAAATGATGTAGAATTACTAATTTTTAAAATTCCGAAATTTGCCTCAGTGAAAGAATCACCGTTCCTGTATATACTGATATCACTAATTACACTATATTTAAAATTCAAGTATATATTCCATTTTAAAATCAATCCAAATTATCTCACATTAAACTGTTCAAAACTAGAAATACAATTAAATAATTTTGCAATTCAGGCTCAACTAACAGTTGTACAAGTAGAACTCATACTCAATGTAACATAATACATTTTGGCAAATAATTTACACATTTTGAGTTTTTAGGATTTAAAATTCACGCACCGATTTGTCGGGCGAAAGCGTAAAAGTGAAATGTTTCTCTAGACTATTATTGGATTTGGCAGTCTGGCAACTCTAGAAACATATACCTCATATTATCTAACAGAAAAGCGTGATATTCCCCCAAAAATTTGTGATTTGATTCAAAATAAAGTAAACAACATTATCCTGATACTGAAATGGCCAGCGTATAGCTGTCAATCAACCCAATTATATCTATACCCTTTTCACCGAGAGAATAACCTACAGGCGGACGCTCCCTGAATGTCATGAAAAATTGAGTGCCTGCTTCAATATTGGACACTTTCATCCAGAAAACTTCTTTTTTGACAGTATCTCCGCCCAAATATGTAAAGATGCGCGGCTCTAGGTTATTCTCGCGGTAAACACAGTATAGGGATAGTCTGGATAGTCTGTCTTTCCGCTACGGATAAGAATTAGGCTAACTTGATTTTGTATTAAATCTTGTAACACGTATAAGTATTAAAAGAAGTATAAATCTTTCAAAATTTCTGGTTTTGGAAGTTATAGGAGCCTAAATTACAAACTGTAAATCAATTTTTCAATGGAGTACCAGTTGAATTTTCAAAGTTATTAACGAGTGGTTGATGGCATTAATTGTCAAGTCTAATTTAAAACAAACCATTGGGTAACGAGTCACACGAGTGCAATGTCAACATCGGCAATTATCGCGCTAGGCTGCGGAAACCCCTCAATACAATGACGGTGACGGAGTTTCACCGTAATTATCTGTCCGAAATCAGCCTCGGGGATCCACTTCCTGCGGGGTTACCGTCATTGCAGCAGTGGACAATGACCAGTTGCGGCCATCGCACGAGAAGTATAAAAAACAAGTAGAGGGTAAAGAGCGAAAAGAAGGTAAAGAAGAAGAAAATAACGTGTTCCTAATATCACAACTCGAAGATCTAGTTCGCGGAAGTAGGTAGTTACACGAGCAAGAAACGTATGCGTGCGTTAGCATTGACGAACGGAGTGCGGGATCCCCCAACGGAATATATCAAGGAGGATACGATGGCTCGTGGCGTCATGCTTCGCGAATTGTTATGCTTCTCGAACACCACCGGACCATACTCGACTCAAGCCAAGCTACTTCCACTCAATGCTTCTCGTTTATTAAGGGCGTTCGAATCATGGATATTTATATAAAAGCAGGAGCGCACACACTATGTGCCGGCGTCCGCATGAAAAGGGCCCTTATGCTCGGTTCTAGTTTAGGACATATTCGCGTTTTTCTAAGTTGAAGTCAAAATGATTATTTTGTGGTTTGAGTGGGGTTTTATACTAGGACCTACAGTAAATTAATTAGGAGTATACTTATATCCAGATAGTAATCGGAAGTAGGTATATTTTATGTTCGAAGAAAAAATATTATATTGGTGCTTATAGCACTCGCCAAGTTTAAATTGCGTCTTTCTCGAAAAACAGGGTTTCGAAGTTCTATATTAAACAATGCCACGTTGAATTTTTTTTTACTTAAAAGGTTCATTTTTGGCCTAAAATTTCGGAAATTAATGCGGCTATCTGCCCTTATACATAACTCCATACCGGCCATAAGGCTTCTTTTCATGTGGATGCCCACCCCGAGTCCCAATTTAGACCGTACATTGAAGTTGCATCTCCTTTTTATAACCTGCTTTGGCACTATTTCCACTAATAGTCCCTGATTTAAACTGTTAACTCCTAGAGAATAAAATACTGGAGATAGAAAATTTGAAAATATAAAATATAAAAAATATATGGATATTGAGAGTTTATAAAACATTTTCTTAGAGAAATATTACTATTTACGTAAAGCCTGTACTGTTATTGTTAATATAAACCTATTTCCTAATGAATATTAGTTTGAATCTTAGACTAAATATTTTGATTCTTTTAGTGCAACTGCATTAATTATGGTGCTTACGAGTTTTTAAAAAGTATTTGCTTAATAAACAGATAAAAACATTGTTTATTGTTTATTGTGCCCCATGGTCTTTCAAAGTGTATGTCTGTGAATAATTCTAAAAACAGAACAAATTTCTATTGAACTCTTCAAAAATGGTTTCAAATATTAACGATACAGAAAGTGGTAAAAAAGTTATTATTCAAATAACTGTTTCGTATTTAAAAAGATTTTGGACCTTTAAGTATTGGACAAGAACTAATGATTTTTATCGAAGACATTCTAACACGCTTCATTATTTGAATTGGTTGAGGCGTTAGGCGTTTGATAAATGCTTAGAGCATGCATGCGACCTCAGGTTCGTTTGTTGGTGCTCGTGGATTTTTCAGTGTACTATTCTTTATCGCCATAATAAAAAAAATTGTAAATAATATGTCTATAAAATAATTGCGAATATACTTGATATTTGTATCAAATATTTTATTTTAGCTGTTGTGATCAAAGTAATTTATTTTTATTTATCCACATTGGTGTGAGATAATAGAGGACCTACTTTGATGACGCAAGTCCTACATATATTTGTTTAAAGCTAAAAGAGGGTCTAAGTTGTCCTAAATGCAGACCCTATTTTGACGATAAACGCAGAAAAACGGTCCATTTCGGACACTGAGAATCAGAGTAGAGTCTATATTATATTGAAATCGCTGCTTAAATTTAGAACCTACTTTACTGCTTCCAGCACCTACTGAAGTAGGAGCTACAGGTTTACAGTAGAGCCTAAATTTTGTCTGAGGGAATCATTCGAAATGAATTTTTATCGGTTAGAAAATTCGCTTGCGATTAAAAGTTGTTTCAAAATTATGCCGATTCATAACGATGGCTTCTAATTGACCATGAAATCATTTAGAATGATCGCAGGTTAATGATGGAATCATTTGATGTGACTTCGAATTGGGAGATGGAACAGTATAATTTAGAAATAATTTGATTCTAGACGCAAATGTCTTCTATATTTTAAAATAAATACTAATTCAATCACGTGTTTTTAAAGCTTCACTGAAAGAAATAGTTTGAGGCTTATGACAATCCGAGTTTACTTGAGAATTTCTAACTGAATTAGAAAGAAAATTGTTTTGTCTCAACCATACGAATTTGAGATTTATTACCTACTTATAAGAAAATCACCAAGCCTAATATGACAAGGCAAGTCTGTTTGACCGAAATGATAGTTGGGAAAAGTGTAGCATTAGATATATGATTAAAATATCAAAATATTATAGTGTAGATACAAGAATTTTATGCCTTGCTACCATGGCTGTATTCAACGTATACGTTTATCGACTATCTATTTGAAAGAACACTGCGTTTAATTGTTGCATTAGGCATCCGGCTATTTGCTTGATACAGCCATACCATTCGATGTATTTCACCGTACATGTTATGCGAGATTGATGAGCCGGTGAAGTGCGCGTCGACTCAGCATTAGTCGCCGTCTTCAGACTTGTTTTATAGCAAATGAGGTTAGTGAAGAAGCTTTTGAATACCTAACTCCAAAATTTGTACAAGATTAAGATTTATTAAATATACTATTAAAAAATTTCTAAATAAATGATGTATTTAACATTTATTTGCCTTTCTTTTTTGTATCTTCAGAATAAAATTTGAATTTTATGTATAGAATAGGTAAAGATTTTTAGGTAATTTCTTTACTTTACGTCTGATTTTAATTAAAAATGTTATAAAGCATTTGAAATCAATTTTTAAAAATTCAGAAAAGTTTAAGGATCTTCATGTAATTTAAAAATATGTTTAAGTATTAAAACAGATTTTTAGGATTTATTTGATTTAAAATTTTTTAAATTTTATAATTCAATTTCAAAATATTTCAAAAGATTTCATAATATTTAAAAGAGTTTAAGATATTTTAAAAGAACTTCAGAGATTTTAAGTAATTTTGAAGAATTTCTTAAGGAATTTCAGTAGAATTTAATGAAGTTTTAAGATTTTAAAGTAATTTTAAAATATAAATAGTGTTTTTGAAATTTTTAAAATCTATTAAATCTCTTGAAATATTTGTAAATTTTTAGAAATCAGTTAAAATCGATTAAATTTCTTAAAATATATATTGATTTCTCTAAAGTATTTTAAAATATTTTGAAATATTTTTGAACTTATTTAAAATCTTCTTTAATTACATAAAATATTCAATAATAATTTGTAATAGTTCCAAAATTATTATTTTATAAATATATTATTACAAGCTTCGCAACATTTTTTATAGAATGGGTTGCAAAAATTTGCAGACGGCCCTTCACAGCTGTAGGATATATTTCACTTTTTTTTATATACTCGAAGCTAGGTTAGCCGCGAGGCTTTAAGCGTCAGGAATGCAAAACATTTAGGGTTGGAACCCGCGACAAATAAAAATTTTCATAGCCTGCGATTATAAATAGTGTACTAATTCTATAATACAAAATAATTGTGTACTCAAACATGTGAACAAATATTAAAGTATAAAGTAAGAATGCAAAAGATTAATTTTTTTCTCGGCGAAAAATTGATTTCAAAACTTCTTCGATATAGACTGTATTTTAGCTACAAGTTTAGATTTTATAGAACTATTTTACGTTTTTCGTATTCCCTACCTTTCAATCGAGGTTACATCACCCCGGCCTTTAAATTTTATAGAACTTTGGAACACATTTCGTTGAATAGTTCAATGCAATATAAAACAAAGACGATTTATATTTCTCCGTGTATCTTTCAAAAATAACTGTCTGACGCAGCCATCTTATGTTTAGAAATATCTATTAGAACATATGATTGAAGCAGTAATATTGCTTCAATAATTATAGTATGGGTAAAATACGCAAACCGTATCGCTGTAGCTGAGCGAACAATACATTATGGTTGGAATAACCAGAATTATGCGTGTATCGTCGAATTATTTCTTTCAGTGTTTATGATTATACAGTATATAGTATATATTATATAGAATATCGTATGTAGTATATAGTAGATATAGTTTAGTAGAGCGTTGACATTCTGTATTAGATGCTAAGGAGTTTTCTTGTTGATGCAGATAATTAATGTATTATTTCGTTTTTAATCATTCAAAATAAGTTTAATGAAAACTATGCAAGCTACTGTTGAACGTGGATTAAAAAATATTTTGCATGCGCGCACAGAGAATAAAGGAATTGCGTATGTCTGCAAATTAAGAAAATGATTGTAATCCGTATGATTTCTACATTGTTCAAATTTTTGTAATTTTAACGCACTTTTACACTGAAAGAAATAATTCGACGATACACGCATAATTCTGGTTATTCCAACCATAATGTATTGCTCGCTCGGCTACAGCGATACGGTTTGCGTATTTTACCCATGCCATAATTATTAAAGCAATATTGCTGCTTCAGTCATTTGTTCTAATAGATATTTCTAATCATAAGATGGCTGTAGTAGAACGAATTTGTACGGCTGCGTCAGACAGAATTTGGTTGGGGTAAGTCAACCATACACACGGCTCTCAGCTGCACCTCCCATTGAGGAGATCTAAGCATACCATTCGGATAGTCTAATGCTATGCATGCCTAATATAAAATGCTAATGAGAATGCATCCTCCATACTGCAGTGGAGTTAAAATTAATTAAAAATTCCAGTTTAATGTACTTTCGTTATTATTAATAATACATAACTATAATTTCGTTGAAAATTATTTTTCAAATATACACGGAAAAATGTAAATCGTCTTTGTTTTACATTGCGTTAAACTATGCAACGAAATGTGTTACGAAGTTCTATAAAATTTGAAAGCCGGGGTGACGTAGCCTCAATTGAAAGATAGAGTATGCGAAAAGCGTAAAATAGTTCTGTAAAATCTATAACAATTACAGCTAAAATACAGTATATATCGAAGAAGTTTTGGAACCAATTTTTCGCCGAAAAGAAATTAATCTTTTGTATTATTACTTTATACTTTAATATTTGTTCACATGTTCGAGTACAGAATTATTCTGTATTACACAATCACTACACTATTTATAATTGCACGCTATGAAAATTTTTATTTGCCGCGGGTTCGAATCCTATATGTTTCACATTCCTAACGCCCAAAGCCTCGCGGCTAACCTTAGCAACATAAAAAATGTTGCTAAGCATATAATAATATATTTATAATATAATATTTTTAGAAATATATCAAATTGTTATTGAATATTTTATGCAATTAAACAAGATTTTAATTAAATTCAAAAATATTTCTAGATATTTCAAAAGATTTTAGAGAAATTAATGTATATTTTAAGAAATTTTATCGATTTTAAATGATTTCTACAAATTTCCGAAGATTTCAAGAGATTTAACAGACTTTAAAGAATTCAAGAACATTATTCATATTTTAAACTTACTTTAAAATCTTAAAACTTATTTAGATTCTACTGTAATTCCTTAAAAGTTCTTCAAAATTACTTAAAATATCTTAAATTCATTTAAAATATCCTAAACTTTTTTAAATATTATGAAATATTTTGTAATCTTTTAAAATTCAATAATAAACTTTTAAATATGTTTTAATAGTTAGACATATTTTTAAATTACATGAAGATCCTTAAACTTTTTTGAATTTTTTAAAAATCATTCAAAATGCTTTGTCATATTTTAAATTCCTTTACCGATTTTTTAAACCATATCCAATTTATTAAAATGCTACAAAATCCTTTAAAATCACTTTAAATCTTTTGAACTCATAAAAAGTATTTTAAAGTCTTTGAAATCTCTTGAAAATTCTTTTACATTTTGGAATTCTTTAAAATTACTTAAACTCTTTTGAAATTAATTTATAAACTTTGATCTTTTTTAATTAAAAAGAATTTTTAAATCCCGTTAAACTATTTTGAAATTCATTAAAATAATTTTTAACACTTGAAAATATTTTGTAATTACACGGTGATACATAAATTTCTTTAAAATTTCTTGAAATTTTTTAAAATCACTTGAAATAAATTGGAATCTTTAAAAACTTGTAGAGCGCAAAGGGAAATTGGGAAATATGTCAGAATATTCGTGAAGACTTAGGGATATTTCGGAAAATTTTGGAATATTAAAAACATTTAAAATTATTAAGAATATCAAGAGCACCAAGAATATCCGTGAATATTGAAAGAATACGTGTACCGGAATATTTGGTGAATGTATCAGGAATGTGGAGTGATCGACCCCTCGTCATATCGAAATAAATTGGTTTAAATCATATCACATTTTGAAGACACAATTTTTTATTAAAGTATATGTTACATTTAACTCTTTGGCATATATTTTTAACCGTCGGCGTTTTTATTAATATTGCTTACAAGTAAACCGTAATTAACGTCTATTTTTTGGAGAATAACCCGAGTAAAAATGCTTCGACTTGAGTTCGACTTGGTTCTGTCTTGAGTTTGTTCCCAAGACATCGATGTCTGGCTGCGTCTCAAAACTAAGTCGAGACATAGGCCTTCGTCTCACTTTTATGGCCACGACAGGTAAAATGGCGTTTACTTGTCTTAAGACGAGCCTTGTCTTGGCTAAGACGACGTTTACTTGACTCAAGACGAGCCTTGTCTTGGCTGAGATTATCGAACCTTTTTTGACACATAAATGGGATTAAAATTGACGAATGAAAAATTTGTAATTAATAATTTATTTATTTTTAACTAAAATTCATAATCGGTGGGTCTGAGCGAATATCACCCTTCACATATTTCTTCAAAAAAATAAAAATGGTAAATTTCTAGAAGAATCTCCTAAGCCGTTAGAAATACGTAAAAACAAACAATATTTTCGGTATCATCGTCAAACAAGTATAATACAAATAACAATTCGCAAATAAGTTGATTTAATATATATATATTAAATCAACTATATATATATAATTAAAAATTTGTCATAAGGACAACCGCAGGATTTCGCCGCGAGCGGGTGCCAATCTGAAAAATTGCACCCGCTTCCAGTGAAATCGCGGTAAAATTTCAACCACAAGCACGTCTCACAACCGTGAGATAGGTGGTTACAGTCTGTAAAGGAATCAATACGACGATCCAGTAAAAGCCTCGTGCACCCTAAGAACACGGAGTGACCGAAGGACAACCGCCTTCTGCATTCTTCCCGCAAGTGTTCTAGCATATTGTTGACACGCAGGGATGCTTTTTAGGCCATTAGCAAGTGAAAGCTTGGCACCTCCAAGAGCGCCGATGATAAGGACCATCAGTTTAACAGAATATTCCGGGTACAATCGTTGCAACTCCCTTATAATGTCTCGATACCTCTCTTTCTTTTCATTCTCCTTGGCTATGATGTTTTTATTAGCTGGTGCCGAAAATTCGATAACGAATATGGTTCGCTTCTCGAAGTCAAGAAGAACCATGTCAGGCCTCGAGTGAGCAACAGAAACAATTGTCGAGAATATAAAGTTCCAGTATATGCGGCACTTCCCATTCTCGACATTTGACTCAATTTCCCTAGGAGCATTTAGAGGAGCGGTATTAAGGTGAATGCCGTTAGAGTCGCGGAACGGAAGACTTAAGATGCATGCTTTTGTTCACGTGCATAACCTTTCTTGTCCCGATATCAAGAGATCTGAGCTCGTTCTTCGTCCATGGAACTACTCCAAATGAATAGAGTAGTACCGGGACGGCAAGCATGTTCGTTGCAGATACTTTGTTCCTCGCCGACAGTTCGGAAGACCAAATCTGTCAGATGAGACGTTTGTATCTGCTTCGAAGGGTATCCTTTATAGATGTCACATCCTGAATGCGGCTCTGTGGCACGCCCAGGTATGTATAAGTCTCTCCAGCGCAAAGGTGTCGTATAGCGCTCCTATCAACGAGCTCAGGATCTTCAGGGATGCCATTAAGTTTTCCTCGCTTCAAATAAACCTTGACGCATTTGTCTAACCCAAATTCCATTCCAAATTCCTTAGTATATCGTTCGACAATCCCCAGAGCTAGATGCAGTTGCTCTCTGTTTTTAGCATAGATCTTAA
>NC_046666.1:106989529-107002232 GCF_010883055.1 Belonocnema kinseyi | reverse complement strand
GGTTTTCCAAAGCGGCATCAATCTCTCTATGCACCCAACTATTTGCGGATGAACCTTCAAGATTTCCAAAAGACAGATGATAAGTCTATGGGATGTCGAATCTAAAGCTTTCCGATAATTAATCCAGGCCATCGATAGGTCACGCTGGTAGAATGCTGCATCTTTGCAGACACATCTCTCGATGAGCAGGTTCTCCCGACATCCGGCTACGCCTTTCTTGGAGCCTCGTCGTTCATACATTTCTTGCCACACAGGTTCAATTGCCCGAACAATCCTATCATTTAGGATAGCTGTGAATATCTTATAAAGGGTGTTTAGACAAGTTATTGGCCTGTAGTTCTTCGGGTCAGCTAAGTTGCCTATTTTCGGCAGGAGTATTGTGCGCCCTTCCACCAGCCACTCTGGAATCGGCTCTTCCGACTTCAAATATGAGGTGAAAATACGGGCCAAATGCTGATGGGTTGAAGAAAACTTCTGCCACCAGAAGGTTTTGATACAATCTGGTCCCGGTGCGGAATAGTTCTTCATCCCTCTTAATACTTTTTTCACCTCCTCGGTGGTGATGGGTGGGCATTCTTTATCAGGTGTTATGAGGGCAACACATAACTCCTTGAATCTATTTATATTTTCTGAGTGTTGGTCCAGTCTATGCTGAACTTCGTAGACTTCTCTCCAAAATACTTCGACCTCCTCTGGTTTGGGAGGGTGTTCGACAGTAACTGGAGGGTCTTGGAAGAATCGAGATGGGTCAGAGAGAAACTGTTGATTTTCTCCGACCCACCTCTCCCTCCGGTCTAGACTTCTCTTAGCGTCAGATAGTATCCGTATTTTCTAAACAATTTGCTGCTTGATGGGCAGCAGCTTTGACTTGTTAAGTGTGTGATAAAGGGTCCGGAGTTCGCGTGCGAACTTTCGATCCTTGGCGGTAAAATTCCTGCCAGATGTGATATAGTCAATCACACATTGAATGCGGGACGCGTACTGTCTTGCCTAACCTATCTTTATGGCAAGTGGATGCATTCGTCTTTTGGTCTTATGATCAGCCGTTGGTTTTGTTTTACGGTTCGCATCGGCCAAAGCTCTCGCTGCATTATACACACAATAATTGATAGCCCAGAGGTCGGATTCACCGGAAAAATGCCCACAAAGCTCGTCATCCATTTCAGCCAGATCTTTAGGCTTGACAGAAACCTTGGTGTTGATGTTTCTCCGGGTCGTGAAGCATCGCTCTTCATCTATTGGATGCCTGCCCGCAGTTGGTCTTAGTGTCGCCTCTCTTTCTTTATTGCCGGCTTCTTCTAGCTGTGGTAGAGTAGGCGTTCCGCTTACATAGCCCCTTTTACGGAGTAGTTCAGCATGCTTTCGCAGACGTTGCTGCGAAAAGTGCGATAGCTCCGGGTGTTTCTCGCACCACAGAGCATGCAGCCGTGCCATGTAACCCCGTTCACGGGCCACACTCGCATCGTAGCACTCTAGCAAGTCGTAATTCAGTTGCTCCGTCCGCCTAAAGGTCCCGAGATTCCGCCGATCCATCGCATTAAATCCATTTTCATTGGCTCCCCCACCGCTAGATTGGTCGGCATTGTTGGCCGACCCATTTTCGGAAGCCCTGCGCGTTCTGTTGTTTTGAACAGCACTTACTACAACTATGTTTGATGTTGTCATTGTTGTTCCCACGAGATGCTAGGGAAAGGGGTTCATCCATCCTTGTAGAGCCCCGCATGCAAGGATAAGGCTGCGTACTCTAAGAGGTCGCCCGGTATCCCAGAGTCACCGTTCTAGACACCTCACCCAGGTGCCATTCAGCTTTCAGCACGGTTTTCACACCTCCGCTTGAGGGTTAATTCCTTCCGGACCACCCCTGGACAATTGTTAGGGCAAGTATATGCTCGAAGTTATAAAACGCATGTGTTTGAATCATAAAAATACAACTCAAGAGATAATTTTACGTCTTTAAGACATACAAACTTGTCTCCAAGACATAGATTGAAGTCTAGCCCGTTTCAAAACTGAGACATGTCCAAGTCGACCTTTTCGACCTCAGCATGTCTTGATTAGAGGCAATTCAAGTCGAACTAAAGTCGAAGCATTTTTATTCGGGAACTTACGAATCTTGATCGTCTCTAATCGAATTCATTTGAAATCAGGCCTAAAACAACGAAATTACCTGAAAATACTGACCTATTGTATACATAAAATTCAAATGTTATTCTGAAGATAAAAAAATGAAAGGCAAGTAAATGTTAAATACATAATTTATTTAGAAATTGTTTGATAGAATATTTAATAAATCTTAATCTTGTACAAATTTTTAAGTTACACTGTTAAAAATGTTTGCAATTTTAATATACATTTACTATACATTTGTACACTAAATATAAGAACTCGGCCTATAAAATAGTTATTAAGAGGCTGCGTAGTAAAGTTAATATACCTGTATATTGATCAATTCTTAGAAGAGCCAGATAATTTCACTTTAAGCAAATCAAAAATAATTTTGGTAGTAATGTTTAAGTCTAAATAATAAAGCATTATATTTGTTTCTAGTTGAACATAAATTATACTGGGTTTCAAGCGGATAAGTTCAATTAAGTACAAAATTAAGACACCTAACCTAAAACCAGCAGTACTCACGCAAAAATTCTGACATTGGCAGTGAATTTTGATGAATACCCCACCCATGCGTTGCACTTTGATTATAAATAAGAATTTAGTCAATGAGTTGTAGGTTATTATTTTAGTTTTAAATATTTAACAAGATTTAAATACATCAAAGAACTTCCATCTTTTATGCGCTCTACTTTAGTATGCATGTATATTATTTTAGAAAATAATGGTATATTAAATTTACTACACGTATATGCATATTGCTTCTATTACATTTATAGTAAAATCGCTATAGAAATTTTTAACAGTGTACGTCTTCAAAAGCTTCTCCACGAACCTCATTTGCTATATAAAACAAGCCTGAAGACGGCGACTAATGCCGAGTCGACGCACAACTCACCGGCTCATCAATCTCGCATAACATACACGGTACAATACATCGATTGGTGTGGCTGTATCAAGCAAATAGCCGGATGCCTAATGCCACACTTAAAAGCAGTGTTCTTTAAAATAGATAGTTGATAAACGTATAAGTTCAATGCAGTAATGATAGCGAGGCATAAAACTCTTTTATCTACACTATAATATTTTCATATTTTAATCATATATCTATTGCTACACTTTTCCCAACTGTGATTTCAGTCAAACAAACTTGCCATTGGGCTCAAACTATTTTTTTCAGTGTACTACACTTCTGTATAATAAGTTTACATTCCCACGTATAGTAATGTCACAATACAACACCTTTCTCGTAAAATCTGAATCAATAATTGAAGCCTCGGCTGAATCAACGTTGTATCAAGAAATATTTTGTATTCAGAGTTCTATGTATATAAGTTGTTCTTTTAACTGTCTCGATATTTCGCGGAAAATGCTTCGAAAATGTACCTTTCTATAATTCTCACATTACATTTTTAAACTAAGGTAAAAAGAGAAAATTACATTTATTAGAATGACACACAGGAAAAAATAAAAGGGCTAGAGAGGCTGAAGTAAAACGCACAGAACTGGTAATAGCAAATATAACATTCAAAAATAGTAAAATAAATAAATGATTAAGAAATAATTTTCAGAAATTGTACTGAAAAATACCGTTTAAATTTTTTTATAATCAAATAAAACTTTAAATTAAAATTACACGAATAATTAAGTGTATTTCTTTCTTTTCTTTTAATGAAAAGACGAGAAATTATATTTGTATTTTTTACAATATGTGTAGAACCAAATTTGTAAATGACCTAACCTAATTATTTTCATTTTTATTAATTGAAATTTGCCGAATTCAACTTTGAAATTTTTTGTTCGACACTCTTAAACGAATGTAATTTTCTGGTCTTATCCTTTGAAAACTCTAAATTAGATTTAGATACGTACACTTACGAGGTTAATTGAGATAGATGCGAAATAAATGGAATTAAATAACGTCGACTATTTTGACATTTTATTCCGAATTCAATTTTTAAATTTTCGATTGCAGCGCTTCTGCGGAATATAAAAACAGTTAAAAGAAAAACTCATACACATAGAAGTATATGGAAACAAAATATGTGTTGATACGTTATTTCAGTCGGGCTTAAATTTTGTATAGTCAATGTTCAAATTTTATAATTTATGGATGAAGTAACTTTTATAATTGGGCTATAAGATATGTTTAATATTCTTTATTGATCGTTTCAACTAAAATAATACTTAGTACCATAACACGGGTAAACAAATTTTGGTATGGGATTGATCTAGAAATACATCTGGGAAATACAAAGGGAGTGAGCTCTCAGATAATATAGTACCCAAGTATGGTAAATGTGACTATCCCCTACTTGTATATTAACTTTTATATACCCATGTGTATTACAATTAATATATCAAGCCTATGAAATCGCCATTAGGGCGACTATATTAAATTTCACATACATTCATATTAATCACTTACAAGAAAAAGCAGATAATTCCATTTTTCACAAATTTAAAATAAATTTAGGGGTAATTTTCGATTATAAATAGTAATATTTGAGACCTTCTTCCTGTTAACCAGACATAAAATTGGATTTCTAGACGAAAAGTTCAATTAAGCAAATGAATAACAGACATAAGATACATTTAACTGTCTTTGCCTTAAATTTTGGCAAATTTTGGCTCTTTAGAGCGAAATTAGTCAAAAGTTTTACCCGTACATTGCACTTCCATAATAAATAACAATATAGTCAACGAATTCTAGATTATTAATTTAATTAAGAATATTTGACAAGATTTCAAGAAATTAAAGCACGTTCAGTTTTCACGAACATTGCTATACTGACCTGTATTAAATTTAATACACATGTATATTAAATGCCACCCTTACGTTGCACTGTGATCATAAGTGTTTAGTCGATCTAAAATCATGCTTTTCAATTTTTCATAGCAATAATAATATATTTTGGTTAGGATTTAATGATTCTGGATATCTGACTAATAAATTTTCCATAATAGATCTTCAAGTTTTGTGATGATATCCTATAATGCTGGAAAGGGAGATGGTTATTCTCAATTACGAAGTCTATTTTTTATGAGAACAAAATGGAACGCCTTTTGGTGAAACATCCAAATTTTATTCTAGCGCTTTTGCGTCACATTTTTCTCACGAAATTACTAAAATCGCAAACTTTTTATAATATCGGAAAAGCTACATTCATGATGCATTATTTTTTATCCCTTTGCTAAGATACCTTGAGAAACAAGTACCTGCCATTCGATGCCCGATACTTTGACTATACTTAAGTATATATGAAGTATGAGATATACTTTAGCTATACTTAAATACAGAGAAAGAATTTTCATCATTCATATGTACTTTATGTATACTTCAGCTATAGTTTTTTAATACTTTATCTATGCTAGTTCAGTAAAATTGGAAAAAATGTTCTTGGATGAAGTAAATTTTACTTGTTTCAAGTCACTCCCAGCTACGAATGGGAACGATAGAATATGAGTGTGTTCCATATAAATAAACACTTGCTACCGTATGCTTGGAACAAGCGTACATTTTCTTGCTCTGAGAAAAGGTATTCTTAGATGGGATAAGAAATTTTATTATTCTAAAACTTCATTGTATTACTTGATATAAAAGTGAATTCAAGTACAGAACAGAATTTACTTCCAAGTAATTATTTCTGACACGCTTCAAGAATATATTTTCTTAATTTAAGAATATGTAGTATCGGAGAAATAGACTAGTGCCTCAACTTAATGAAATTTGTACATGAGAAGAGACTGTTAGACAAGAAATCTGAATTCTTTAAAAATTGCATTCGTCGGAGATTCGAGCTCTACCTAACCCGTGCAGAAATTGCCCAACTTATTCCCGAGTTCCGATCTGGGCCCGATTGGATTGTCCACATGTGGCCCCAAGTAGGCAGATGATGTGGCTCGAGTCAGAACCACGTCCGGTCGGGTTAGGTTAGACAAGATTATGTCAAGTTTTCTGTTATCGTCGTGAAATTGTTTTTTTTTTCATATAACTTAAAATGCCAAAAGCAAATAGTAGGTTGCGAGTTCGGAATCACAGAATTGTTAGTGAGATTTCTTATATCTGCAATGAAGGCAAAGGTAATCTTTAATTTGCTACAATCAACATCACAATTCATTTTTAGCTTCTGAAGATTTTCAGCAATGTATTCCAGAAAGCGTCGTCATTTTGAGCGCAATTCCTATTTACGTGAATAAAAAAATATTTTCCAGCGTTTTAGAATTTTACATTTTGTTGCTGATATTCTAAAAATAGAGATCACCTTATACCAAATGTATGGATTTCCGGATTAGTAACATTATAAATTAAATGCTTTTTATATTTTCTCGAACATAACCTCACTTTTTAAATCTCACTCCATGAGCCCCATGTGCATTAGTCAAACAAAAATCATTTTTAAAGAATATTAAGAAGATTTAAAAATATGTATAATTGAAATTAATGTGTGTGTATGTGTGTGTAGGTGTGTGTGTTTTGTAAAATGCAAAGTTGAAAAAATATTAATATAAAAACTTTTGAAATTTTACTAATTTTAGAAAAAACAAATTAAAGGGGCCATATCTGGGCCAGATCGGGTCCACATTTTGGATGCCCAGATCTGGGCCTGGTCGGGTAGGGCGTTTCATTTGCTGCCTGGCGCTAGACAGATTACCCTATCGAGCCCACATTTTCTTGATCGGGGCTCGACTGGCCCCACACCAAAATTTCTGCACGGGAAACTACCTACATTAGTTTGTCCTAACTGCGTGATCAAATCCCTTCGCTATCCATGGAAAAAAAAGTGCATTAGTCTTTCATGAGTTATTTCTATAGCCGGGGATAAGAGCGAATCTTGAACAAATGTCAGAGATTATTTATAACTTTCAGGATTTAATGTAAAATAAATCAAGTGTTCGTGAAGTACTTCAATATAAGATCTATAGACCTCAGTCCTATAAAATGTAGCTGCAAGTCCCTACTGCGCGAAGGTAGCGAAATTCCCCGCGTCCCTCGCCCCCCGACCAAAACAGTTGTTGAATGTTTAACGGTTTTAAAGTAGGAAGTTTATTAGTGAGAATTATCAATAATAATATTGCATTGAATTGAAGAAGGAGTACAAGTAAGCATCTGAAAAATTATTGTATTCATAAACTTGTTGTTAAAAAGCTTCACGACTGCTTCTTGATAAAACACCTTCAAGCGTACAAAAGTATGCGGGCGGACTGAATCCATTTGAAGTCAAGACAGGGACTTGATGTAGCAGAATCTCTCGAAAGCGAAATATGTTGTTATTTACAGGAAATATAGCGATAGTATTTTTCTGATTTTCAAACCGAATTTCTTTTTTTAATTTATGCGTATTTGAATTTTGTGCATTGTTTTTCAATAAAACCAGAATATTTTGCTTTAAGCTCTATAACTTTCGGCCTAACTAAAATATTTATTATTTTCTCTCCGATTCTAATATCGTTAATCGTCTTCATCAAAAATCCACCGGAAAATTGAAAAAAGGTTCAAAATGAACAAAATGTACCTTATGAGTCTGATGCTTGCTCAATAACTTTTGTAGCCAGGAGAATTATTTTTTGTTACAATCGAATTTTCCACTTTTTCTTGGAAACTGAAAGATACGAAAAAATGTTAAGATAAAAGTTTTCAATCTCAAAAAGTTTTATGAAAAAGCCCTCTTGTTTTTTTGCGATATTTTTCATACTTCACAAAAAAATTCAAAAACTACATTTTTAGCAAAGAAAAATTCTTCCGACCTCAAAAATGGTCTAGCCCGCATAATGCTGCTAAGATGCCTTTCTTTTATTAGTAGAAACTTAAAAAAAAATATTCAGACAAGTAAAAAGGTAGGGATTTTAAGAAACTCTTTTTAATTATTCTCTTTTAATTTTGAAGATATGAAAAAACTATAATTTCCTCTAAAAGCAACATATTTCACACTCGAGAGATTCTACACTTCCAAATTTAGGGCCTGGCTTGATTTCAAATGAATTTGGTCACCGATGATTGCTATTTGTACATGACATTATTTGTATATGACAAGGGGTCGACCACTCCAATATTCCTGATACATTCACTAAATATCCCCATACACGTGTTCTTTCAATATTCCTACATATTCTTGGTATTCTTGCTATACTTCATGATCTTCAATATTTTTGATATTCCAAAATATCCCTAAATATTCACCAATATTCTGACATATTCCTCAATTTCCGTTTGCGCTATACAAGTTTTTAATGCTTCCAAATTATTTTAGCTGATTTTAAAACATTACAAGAAATTTCAAAAGAGTTTATGTATTATTGTGTAATTACAAAATATATTCAAGGGTTTAAAATGATTTTAATGAATTTAAAAATAATTTAACGTGATTAAAAGATTATGTTAAATTAAAAAGGATTGAAGTTTATAAATGAATTTCAAAAGATTTCGAGTAATTTTAAAGAATTTAAAAAGATTTTAGAAAAATTAAAAAAAAAAGTACAAGAATTTTCAAGAGATTTCAGAAACTCTTTCAAAAGTTTAAGAAATTTCATGTAATTTAAAATATTTTCAAGTGTTTAAACAGACTTTCACGAATAGATACAGACTGTATTTTAGACTTTATAGAAATATTTTACGTTTTTCGTAACTTGCCTTTTAATAGAAATGACGTCACCTCAGCCTTTAAATTGTATACAACTTTGTAACACATTCCGTTGCATAATTCAGCGCAATGTAAAACAAAGACGATTTTACCTTTTATTAAACTCCCCATCGTACCCTCTACTATAGGATTAGTTCTATAAAATTTAATGGATTTTTTTCCGTGTCGGGGCACGTGAATTTCGGTGACAAAATTTCGGGTAAGAATTTCAAGGCAGTGTCGTACCAAGTCGTATGAGGAGCCTCAACCATCTTCTAACTAAAAGTTTTTGAACTGAATGTTTCTTTAAAAAAAACATCTTTCTGATGATAATTGAAATCATAATTGAAATTTTTCGAGAGACTATAATATACCATTTTTTATTTAGAGAGATTTTAAAATTGAATTTTACTTGTTTAAAAAACGGCTCGATACCTTTTCTCTGAAACTATTCCAATTTTTTATAAAACAACTAAAAGTAATACGCAATAAATAAATTGAAGTGCAAAAATGCTTTAATAACCTTAATGAGCTAAAACGATTTTCTGCTGTACAAAAATCTAAATAAAATGCGCAGTTTTCAATTTATCCAACTTTTTTATATAATACTCTCTCACTCAGTTCTTAATGCAAAATAACACGTCTTAAATAATAATTTTAAATATTTCAAACAACGAATTAACTTTCACTTATTTAGCAAGGGGCTCACTACATTTTGTTTTAAATTATTTAAAACGCTTAAAAACGACCCAAAGGTAATAAATAACCCAAGTGCGAAGTAACATACATTGGCCCATAGTCGGCATAAATATTGCCGAAGCTCAGCTGCCATTATCGCGCCATTGCAGGATTGATAACTATGGCCTTCACTTGGCAGCCAGTGCTTGGCTACCATTGTCGGCCCAACAGTGGGTACCAATACTGCTATAGTATAAGGTCTAATGATATGACAAAAAAGATATTTAAAGAATAAATATTAATTGATTGCGAGTACTTTGAATATAAATATTAATGGTCCTGTTTTGATTGAATACATATATTACATTTTGAACATTATATTACAAATTAAATTTCTAACGCTACGGGGTATCGAACCTACATCTATATACCTAAATCTATCGCCTAGCAGTGGGGAGTGCTAACCACTGCGCAAAACCGACAAGTTGAAACTCTGTGAAAAAGCCATCCTGATTAGGTGCAGTTCAGAAAAGATGAAGAACCAAATTTTAAGCTCTCTTTTTTTAATTATTTATTATTATGCGACGTTGTCTAAATGTAAAATACACGAACTGCTAACAGGAATATCAATACAATAATTTTCAAATAAATAATTTAAATCGACTAAAATTTTTCTTCGCGTAATATTTCGCTTTTTCCGTTGTAGCCTAAGATTTGTTTATTAGATGCTCAAAGTGAGACTTAATGAAATAAAGTGCCGATTCTGGGCCAAGCTTCGGTGGAGGATGGGCAAATATAAATAGCCAATATAGGCTGCAAGCACTGGCTCAACATTGGGCCAATTTAAATAAAATATGGTTTGCCGTGGTAAAAGTGACACTTGTCCCAGTAATGTACCGTCACTGGGCCATACTTTGGCTGATCCTCCTGAAACATGGTTCCCTGTACTAAAAGTGAGACTTAGCCCAATGAAGTGCCCATACTGGTCCAAGCATCGGCGAAGGATCGGCAAATATAAATAGCCAATATAGGCTGCCAGCACTGGGTCAACACTGGGCCGATTAAAATTCCGATATTGGCCCGATAACTTTAGCCGACCTTTGGCTGCAAAAATTGGACCAACACTAGGCCGTTTATTCAGCTCTGGCAATACGCCCTTGGGAATAAAGAAAAGTTGCAAGTACAAAAATGCTTTAATAACATCAATTAAAAAAACGAATAATTTTCTGCTACAAGAAAACTTTAATAAAAATCACCTTTTTCAATTTATCCATTTCTCTTCTCATACGCGTTTTACTGAATTTTAAATATGGAATAGCTTTCCCAAAGCAACAATTTAAAATATGTAAAAAATAATTGAACTTCACTTATTTTAAGAAAGGCTCAATACATTTTCCTTTAAAAATTTAATCCGCTTAAAAATATATAAAGGTGATAAAAAATAAAGAACTTTTAATTTGAAAAACGCTTTAATAACCTCATTACTAAAGAATATATTCTAATTTTCAAAAACCTCTGTGAAACGCACAGTTTTCGATTTATATAATTCTTTCATATAATAGTTTTTAACTCAGTTTTTAATTTATAAACAATGATTTAAAATATGTAAAAAAAATAGATCTCTTGTTTAATTATTACCTATTTCGAAAAGGGCTCGATACTTTATTTTTCTTTCAAATATATAAAATGCTTCGAAATAAGAAGAAAATTTTTTTGTAGAGAAACGTGGAGTGCCAGAACTTTCAGGTTAAAAGTGTTTGTGTCGCACAATGCACGGAGGAAAAATATTTGTTTGCTTCCTCCTTGAATTATTCATTATTTTATTTCAAATTTTTTAACTGTTCTTTTATAACATGAAATACATTCTTAATAAACTTTTTAGAAATGTTATTGATTTCCTTTTCCTTAAATATTTTGCTTTAAAAACGCATCACATTTTTTTAAATTATATCAAGAACATGTAATAATTGTATTTTTTATTATTTACATAATAAAATATAATTATGTAAGTACATGGGTGATTCTCAAAATTTTAAATATTTGTAGTCCAAGAGATTTTCTATGATTAAAGAATTCTTTGAGTAAAAATTTAACTTGATTAGGTTTTATAAATATAAATACTAATTATATCCCCATTAACTTTTCCATGATTAATGACTTAATTTTATTGAGCTTTTATAAATACACATACTTATAATATCCGCATTAAATCCATACTTAATTATTGAAAATAGTAACTTTTTACGAGCGCTACAGCACGCGGAAAGATTGTATTGCCAATTAATAATATAAAAATATAAAACAAGTTTACTCTTATTATAATTTAAAATTGCATAGTTTATTTATTTAAAAATATGATCAGATAGGAAATTAAAAATAATTAAATTTAGAATGCCTAGTTCACGCATGGTTTTTTAAAGCAAATTGTTTTATTTTCTTTATAGATTCATTTGTCAAGGGGCTTGACAAATAGCGTTCCTGCATTTGAATTTAAAACTTAACAATTGAGATATTTGCATTTATGAATGTTTGACTATTAACTGGAAGTTGCACAATTATTTATTATATATATTTATATATATATTTAAATATAAATATATATTTATATACATTTATTATTTATTATATCTTAGTGAAAGACAATTAGTAGAATTTTTTCAAATTAAAAAGTTTTAGTATTACCGGGAAGTTTTTAAAACTTTATAAAATTTTAAGTATTTAAAATTTAGTCTTTAGGTGTAAAAATCGTAGATATTTTTTGTACTATTTCAGATAGCAAGTAAGAATATAAAATTGAAAATTATGAAAAAATTCCTGACGAATAAAGGAAATAGTTTTTAATTAAGGAAAAATTAATTTTTTTGGATTCGTCTAGTTTAACTGCTTTTAAAGTTAAAAAATATGTAGCCTAAAACTGATTAATTTTGAATTGGAATAACACATGATCATTTTTTATATTTTTTAACTAACTTTTTTTATTCATTACTTTCATAAGTTTGTCTATTTTTGTGGTTTTCAAACTGCTATTATCGAATACGAAAATTGTGTGTAAACAAAATACAATTATGTATTGCTACTCTCATTTCAATTAAGTAAGGTTCAGGTAAACAAATTTTTAACCTTTCAAAAATCCATGTTAATCTAGCTAAATTCAAAAAATTAGTTTTTTCTTTATTAAAAAAAAAGAATTTTTTAGAATTAACCCTTTAACGTCAAAAGGACACTCTTTGAGTGGCCTCTTTTCTACTTTATTTTTCACGATGAAGACGTCAAGGAAAAAATTCGTAAAGTACCAA
>NC_046666.1:106987610-106989429 GCF_010883055.1 Belonocnema kinseyi | reverse complement strand
TGGTACTTTACGAATTTTTTCCTTGACGTCTTCATCGTGAAAAATAAAGTAGAAAAGAGGCCACTCAAAGAGTGTCCTTTTGACGTTAAAGGGTTAAAAAAAAAAGAAGTCTTTTGTTATCGTGAACGATATACAAAAATAATTTCAGGGTCGCTGTTTTAATCTAGGGAAAAATTCCCAGTAATTTTCGATTCACAAAAATGTGTTAAGTTGAAAAAAATTCGAAATGGTATCATTGTAAGTAGATTTAGAAACTCAAATAACACCAAACTCTCGCTTTCAGTCAAGTGTCGGCGGTTGCCTTCAAATGGTCTTGGACTGATTTCGGGAGACAGACACGTGAACAGTGAGGGCCGCCTGACTCGTTTCCAATTGGAATATATATATAATTAAAAATTTGTCATAAGGACAACCGCAGGATTTCGCCGGGAGCGGGTGCTATTCTGAAAAATTGCACCCGCTTCCAGCGATATCGCGGTAAAATTTCAGCCACAACCACGTCTCACAACCGTGAGATAGGTGGTTACAGTCTGTAAAGGAATCAATACGACGATCCAGCAAAAGCCTCGTGCACCCTAAGAACACGGAGCGGCCCAAGGACGACCGCCTTCTGCATTTTTCCCGCAAGTGTTCTAGCATATTGTTGACACGCAGGGATGCTTTTTAGGCCATTAGCAAGTGAAAGCTTGACAGAGATGGTAATAAAACACTCTTAGTGCCGCATTGTGCCTTTGAATGTAGGTCGTTCCCGCGTGTGTTGGACAACTAGATAGTATGTGAACTAAATGCTCGGGGTGTGCATGGCACGCCCTGCAGCTATCATCGGGAAAGTCTTGGCTCAAAATGTGGCGACTGATCCTTCACATTTCTGTGGAAGATACCGTGTATACTCTTATCGAGGAACTGTTCACGAAAGTTTTTATCTTGTGATTTCTTAATCCGGGCTTTCAGGAGTGAGTACTCGAGATAGATTAGATTTCATGCATTTTGCTCACCCCTAATACTGAAGTCAAGTCCGAGTGTTTCAGCAGCCTCCTGCGCTGCTTTGTACAGAAATGCTCCTTTACCCAATTCTTCGTGATTCCTGACCATTTTAAGAAGAGGGTCTCTTCCATTTGCAACTCTATTTGCTGTACCCAGAATAATCCTGTTGTGAAGACATTCAAGACTCAATATTCCGCGACCCAATTGACGGCGTGAGATGTACAGTCGCGGAACGGAAGACTTAAGACGCATGCTTTTGTTCATGTGCATAACCTTTCTTGTCCCGATATCAAGAGATCTGAGCTCGTTCTTCGTCCATAGAACTACTCCAAATGAATAGAGTTGTACCGGGACGGCAAGCATGTGCGTTGCAGAACTTTGTTCCTCGCCGACAGTTCGAAAGACCAAATCTGTCGGATGAGACGTTTGTATCTGCTTCGGAGAGTATCCTTTATAGATGTCACATCCTGAATGCGGCTCTGTGGCACGCCCAGGTATGTTTAAGTCTCCCAAGCGCAAAGATGTCGTATGGCGCTTCTATCAACGAGCTCAGGATCTTCAGGGATGCCATTAAGTTTTCCTCGCTTCAAATAAACCTTGGCGCATTTGTCTAACCCAAATTCCATTCCAATTTCCCTAGTATATCGTTCGACAACCCCCAGAGCTAAATGCAGTTGCTCTCTGTTTTTAGCATAGATCTTAAGATCGTCCATGTAAAATACATGAGTGACCATGTAATTTCGATCTGCAGGTTTGCCGCACAAGTACCCGTCGGAATGGCGCAGTGCTAGAGATAGTGGCAATAATGTAAGGCAAAAGAGGAGTGGGCTCATGG
>NC_046666.1:106984477-106987510 GCF_010883055.1 Belonocnema kinseyi | reverse complement strand
ACGCCTTTCTTTGAGCCTCGTTGTTCATACATTTCTTGCCACACAGGTTCAATTGCCCGAACAATCCTATCATTTAGGATAACTGTGAATATCTTATAAAGCATGTTCAGACAAGTTATTGGCCTGCAGTTCTTTGTGTCAGCTAAGTTGCCTATTTTCGGCAGGAGTATTGTGCGCCCTTCCTTGAAGCTTTTTTTTTTTCTGCCTGATGGTCAGCAGCTTTGACTTGTTAAGTGTGTGACAACGGGTCCGGAGCTCGCGCACAAACTTTCGAACCTTGGCAGTAAAATTCCTGCCAGATGTGATGTAGTCAATCACACATTGAATGCGGCACGCGTACTGTCTTGCCCAGCCTATCTTTATGGCACCAAACATAGTTGTAGTAAGTGCTGTTCAAAACAACAGAACGCGCAGGGCTCCCGACAATGGGTCGGCCAACAGTGCCGACCAATCTAGAGCTGGGGGAGCCAATGAAAATGGATTCAATACGATGGATCGGAGGGATCTCGCGACTTTTGAGTGGACGGAGCAACTGAATCACGACTTGCTAGACTTCTACGATGCGAGTGTGGCCCGTGAACGGGGTTACATGGCACGGCTGCATGCTATGTGGTACGAGAAACACCCTGAGCTATCGCACTTTTGGCAGCAACGTCTGCGAAACCATGCTGAACTACTCCGTAAAAGGGTCTATGTAAGCGGAACGCCTACTCTACCACAGCTAGAAGAAGCCGGCAACAAAGAAAGAGAGGCGACACTAAGACCAACCGCGGGCAGGCATTTAATAGATGAAGAGCGATGCTTTACGACCCGTAGAAACATCAACACCAAGGTTTCTCTCAAGCCTAAAGATCTGGCTGAAATGGATGACGAGCTTCGTGGACATTTTTCCGGTGAATTCAAACTCTGGGCTATCAATTATTGTGTGTTTAATGCAGCGAAAACAAAAACAAAACCAACGGCTGATTATAAGACCAAAAGACGAATGCATCAACTTGCCATAAAGATAGGCTGGGCAAGAAAGTACGCGTCCCGCATTTAATGTGTGATTGACTACATCACATCTGGCAGGAATTTTACCGCCAAGGTTCGAAAGTTCGCGCGCGAACTCCGGACCCTTTATCACACACTTAACAAGTCAAAGCCGCTGCCTATCAGGCAGCATATTGTTGAGAGAATACGGATACTAGCTGACGCTAAGAGAAGTCTAGACCGGAGGGAGAGGTGGGTCGGAGAAAATCAACAGTTTCTCTCTGACCCATCTCGACTCTTCCGAGACCCTCCAGTTACTGTCGAACATCCATCCAAACCAGAGGAGGTCGAAGTATTTTGGAGAGAAGTCTACGAAGTTCAGCATAGACTGGACCAACACTCAGAAAATATAAATAGCTTCAGGGTGTTATGTGTTGCCCTCATAACACCTGATAAAGAATGCCCACCCATCAATACCGAGGAGGTGAAAAAAGTATTAAGAGGGATAAAGAAATATTCCGCACCGGGACCAGATTGTATCAAAACCTTCTGGTGGAAGAAGTTTTCTTCAACCCATCAGCATTTGGCCCGTATTTTCACCTCATATTTGAAGTGGGAAAAGCCGATTCCAGAGTGTTTGGTGGAAGGGCGCACAATACTCCTGCCGAAAATAGGCAACTTAGCTGACCCGAAGAATTACAGGCCAATAAATTGCCTGAACACACTTTATAAGATATTCACAGCTATCCTCAATGATAGGATTGTTCGGGCAATTGAACCTGTGTGGCAAGAAATGTATGAACAACGAGGCTCAAAGAAAGGCGTATGCGGATGTCGGGAGAACCTGCTAATCGTTAGATGTATCTGCAAAGATGCAGCATTCTACCAGCGTGACCTATCGATGGCCTGGATTGATCATCGGAAAGCTTTCGATTCGACCTCCCATGGACTTATTATCTGTCTTTTGGAAATCTTGAAGGTTCATCCGCAAATAGTTGGGTGCATAGAGAGATTGATGCCACTTTGGAAAACCAGATTTACTATCTCATCTGCAAAAAATCGTGTGACAACTAACAAGGTCACCTTTCAGAGAGGTGTCTTTCAGGGCGACCCCATGAGCCCACTCCTCTTTTGCCTTACATTATTGCCACTATCTCTAGCACTTCGCCATTCTGATGGGTACTTGTGCGGCAAACCTGCAGGTCGAAAGTACAAGGTCACTCATGTATTTTACATGGACGATCTTAAGATCTATGCTAAAAACAGAGAGCAACTTCATCTAGCTCTGGGGATTGTCGAACGATATACGAAGGAAATTGGAATGGAATTTGGGTTAGACAAATGCGCCAAAGTTTATTTGAAGCGAGGAATACTTAATGGCATCCCTGAAGATCCCGAGCTCGTTGTTAGAAGCGCCATACGACGAAGTGGGCAAAGGAGCATTTCTGTACAAAGCAGCGCAGGAGGCTGCTGAAACACTCGGACTTGACTTCAGTATTAGGGGTGAGCAAAATGCATCAAATTTTATCTATCTCGAGTACTCACTCCTGAAAGCCCGGATTAAGAAAGCACAAGAGAAAAACTTTCGTGAACAGCTCCTGGATAAGAGGATGCACGGTATCTTCCACAGAAATGTGAAGGATCAGTCAATGTCTTGTGAGCTAACGTTTGCTTTCCTTGAATCGCCCGGATTGAAGTCTGGTACAGAGGATTTCATTTTTGCATGCCAAGTAGGTGTCATTTCCACCTTACGATATCGTGGCCACATTTTGAGCCCAGACATTCCCGATGACACTTTCTAATGGCTTAAAAAGCATCCCTGCGTTTCAAAAATATGCTAGAACACTTGCGGGAAAAATTCAGAAGGCGGTTGTCCTTGGGTCGCTCTGTGTTCTTAGGGTGCTCGAGGCTTTTGCTCGATCGTCGTATTTATTCCTTTACAGACTGTAACCACCTGTCTCACGGTTGTGATACGTGGTTGTGGCTGAAATTTTACTGCGATTTCGCTGGAAGCAGTTGCAATTTTCCAGATTAGCACCCGCTCCCGGCGGAATCGTGCGG
>NC_046666.1:106979360-106984377 GCF_010883055.1 Belonocnema kinseyi | reverse complement strand
TGCTTGAGCCAGCAGTTCTAGGAAGGCTGAGAACGGGTTGTCTGTTAGCGAGGGTTTGGTGTATCAGCGAAGAAAATTATAGCTGAATACACGGCACAGTGTTGGTCCAATTTTGGCAGCCAAAGGTCGGCTAAAGTTATTGGGCCAATATCGGAATTTTAATCGGCCCAGTGTTGAGCCAGTGCTGGCAGCCTATATTGGTTATTTATATTTTCTGATCCTCCACCGATGCTTGACCCAGTATCGGCACTTTATTGCGCCAAGTCTCACTTTCAGTACAGGGAACCATGTTTCACGAGGATCAGGCAAAGTCTGGCCCAGTGATGGCACGTTACTGGGCAAAGAGTCACTTTTACCACGGGAAACCATGTTTTATTTAAATCGGCCTAAAGTTGAGCCAGTGCTGGCAGTCTATATTGTCTTAGTTTTAGCACCTAACAAACAAATCTTACACGAAAGATAAAAAAAAATTATTAAAAAATTGTCAAAGTTCACGATGAAATTTGTTAAGTTCTGTCATTAAAAATTGTTAATGTTTATAAAGATGACATTTTCTGTCATTGCAAAAAGTTGTAAAGCAGGCTACAACGGATAAAAATGTAATATTATGCGAAGAAGAATTGTAATCGACTTGAATTATTTACTTAGAAATTAATGCATTAATATTCCTGTTAACATTTCGTGAATTTTACATTTACACAACATCACATAATTATAAATAATTAGAAAAAGAGAGCTTAAAATTTGGTTCTTTAAATTTTCTGAACTGCAGCTTATGAGAATGGCTTTCTCACAGAGTTTCAACTTGTCAGTTTAGCGGAGTGGTTAGCACACCCGGCTGCTAGGCGATAGATTTAGGTATATAGATGTAGGTTCCACACCCCGTAGCGTTAGAAATTTTACTTATAGTATAATGTTCAAAATGTAATATATGTATTCAGTCTAAACAGGACCAGTAATATTGGTATTTAAAGTACTCGCAATCAATTAATATTTATTTTTTAAATATCTTTTTTGTCATATCCTTAGACCGTGGCCAGTGTTGGGCCGAAAGCCAAGGTTTGGATGCCAAGTGCAGGCCATAGTTATCATTCCGTCATTGGCACGATAATGGCAGCCGAGCTTCGGCAATATTTTTGCCGACTATGGGCCAATGTTGGGCCGTATGTGATTTCGCACATGGGAATAAACTAAAGTGAGTAGTTTATCAATGTTGAAAATTCCTATCTACATTCGCATAATTAAAATGGATTATGTGCACCAATGTTTTTAATTTTATAAATATTATTGAATATCACAATGATTGTATATAAAAATGAAATAATGAAAAAGAGTTATCAGTACGAACCAACTTCATGCTGCGAACAGAATATATTAGCATTAAAGAGAACCAACTTCATACTGCGTAAATTTGTCGATTATTATGTTTAATAAGATACATATGGAGTAAGAAGTAAATTAATTTATACCAATATATTCATTTTCTTAGTATGCGTGCAATGTCTATTATATCAAGTCTACAGTTCTTATATTGAGGAAACTGATGTGATTCTATCTTGATAACATAGGCATCTTTGAATCTAAGGAAGCATCATTGTAAGAGAAATTATTTCTTCGCTGAATACAATTATTTTCTTGTCTTAAGGAATATGAAAATTGTTTTAATTAAAGAATAGTCAAAATAAGTGTAGTATGAATTTACGTGGATCAAGAAACATTTTGTTAGAGGCTTAGTTACTTGTCACGAGAATATAATATTCTAATTCAATATTTTATTAAACTTTATGCAAATAAGTATAATGGAACAAATTAACTCAATAGTTTTTTGCTTGAAGTAAATATATTCTTGATTAAAATAGTTGTCCTGATTCTATTATTTTCGAAAGTAAATATCTCAATGAAAATAATATTAACACATACGTATTTGAAACAGATCTATTTTGCTAATGGAGGTGCATGTACACTTTGAAACACATCTATTTTGCCAATGGCCACCCATAAAAATCTCGTTGATATGTGGTTGGCTTTCATGGTTTGCATGATAAAAAAAAATTGTTGACCGAAAAATTTAACAGGACGCCAATGCATCTAGGCACGAGACACGTTGCGGCAGCGGTGAATATGCCTTTGAATTCTCTGACCCGCAGTTCCTTCAAATGAGGAAGGAGTCATCCTGGGGAGCGTTCAGCATGCGCAAGAAGCGTTATATTATGCATTAGCAAGAACGAATAAGAAAGTATACTTAATTTCGTCGAGGCGGTCGGTTTATACGTATGGTATGAATGTGAGGAGAGTGGGGGATGAGATATTTTGCCACGCGCTACCAATCCTACGCCTCCGCTGAGCCGCCATACACGATGTAACAATTGGTCACACTCTGCTTGGCAGCGCACACGATAATTGCGCTCATTACAGTTATCTAAAAACCACCGCGAGCTGAGACGATTAGACCGAGATTTACCTGGAAAGGATCCAGACGATCCTACCACTGAGCTTTATACTTATTTTGAAACTTTTTGAATCACTATAAGATTTTATCATATCTATAAGATCGGATCGGAAGTCCGATCTACATCAAGATATTTCTGATAATTTTACTCACTAAAAGAATTATTATACAAACATACCAATTTCTCAAGATCGAAAGTTTTACTTTTAATTCATTCTTAAACTTACTTATCAGAAAACTTATCTTACATTTAGTATATTAAGAAAAAGTTAGCGGATCATTTGTCCATACTAGTAAATTACCTAGAATTGTTTTTAACTTGGCAGATTTTTGTATTATTTGCGTGTAGTGTGTGGTTAGCATTCTACTGATGCTATCCTCACACAACGGCCGCGAGCGTTAAAGGTTACCGCCGTCGCCTCTGTATGCATTCTTAGATCTACCATCTGCCACTCTACAGGTTTCCAGTCGCTTGCTTCCTGATGGCCTAGAAAGTTTCTTACCTTGCGACAGGTGCTCTAATAAGAGCAATTCCCAAACTGCTACCCTGGGTAGGGTGCCTACCCGGCGGTAGGGGTATGCCACCCCGGGCCGGATAATTCCGTGGACTCCAAGGCAGGGTCCCCGCTGTGAGCATGGGACTATTTTTTTTGACCTAGCATGAATGCCTTTCACTGTTCTGAGTTTGAGACCTTTTACAATAACTGAAGTTATGAAGGTATGACACAATTAAATTTAAATGAGCTGAATCAATTTCGTGATATAATTTTAGAAATATGGAAAAAAGTTAATAAAAATCGGTTAATATTTTTACTAAATTTGTACAAGAAAATACATTGCTGGACTACTTTGCAGCGTAATAAAAGTGCAATAACTTTTGAAGTTATTAACCGATTTCTTTCTATATTTTTCTAATGTTCTTGCCATAGTCCAAAAAATCTAGCGCTGCCTATTCAAATTCACTAATGAATATTTAACTAAATTTTCCATTTTTCCTAATCGGCTCTAATTTTGTTATAATGGGAAGGTCGAGCGCGACAAGCCAGCACATGCCCACATCACAGGCTGTCAAGTGTCCCCCTTGGGTTTAAGTGTTATGAAAAAAATTGAGGCTGACGGCTCTACCGCTCCCCACAAAGAGCGAAACTAGTTTGGGAATCGCTGCTCTATAAAACCGCCTTCGGAGTTTCTGCCAGTACCCTACTAACTCCTAAGTGTTAAAGATTTTAAGTGCATCTTGCTTGCACTTTACTTGTAGCCAAAATTATAATAGCGTGAATAGATGCATGTTTCAGATTTCCCCACATGGTCTTTACTTCATGCCTTAGCTCGCTATACCTATGGATCATTGATATCTCGGTCTTATAGGTTTAGTGGTGCCGTTCGATACGATACTGTCTCGTGCTTGGGTCGGGATCGCGTCGATTTTATCACGGGTAGGAATCGAGTTTCCGATACTCGTGCTCGGTTTTCTCTCGGCTTGACTTTGGCTCGGAAAGTCGATATATCGGCTCGGGATCGTGTCGGGTTTTCGATCTTCCTTCGCCAGATGTGTGTCTGTGGCGTAGCGACTAGCGGTTCACAGTAGAGTTGAATAAAAAACGAGGTAAAAAATTGTGTATAGAACGCTATAATGCACCGATTTTAGATTAGTTTTTTTGTTGAAAATTCAGGACTAAATTTTCTAGAAGAAGTTGAGAATGAATTTGTTTTTTTTTGTTTATTTAATTTTTATCTTAATGCAAATAGCGAAAAGTGTTGAATTTATGCATTTCATGTTTCATTCCCGTAAAAACAATTGTTTCCATACTTTAGATCACATTGATTCATTGCAAAACCGTATAAGAAAAAAGGAAAAAATTTGAGCTTCCGAAGGTTCTTGTTATTAGCAGATATTAATAACAAATAACCTACATTAAGCATATCTGTTATTAAAGTATATTCCTGGTGTACAATTGCTTGATTTTATTGTTTGCACGATACGTGGCCATCAAAATTGAGAATTAAATGTTAATAATTACTTCAATAAAAAAATTCTTTGAACAAATGTACATCACAGAACTTAATAGATAGAAAAAATCTTTTTTTCTTCCAGTCTTATTATATTTTCCGTAAAAATGATACTATCCGTTGATATTTGTTTATTTGATAAGACAAAATTATATAAACTAATGTACATTTTGTACTTTTTCGAGCAAAAAAAATCGTTTTTTTCGGACTCTGCTCAAATCATATTCTCAAATTTAGTTATGAATTAAAATTTGTTAATTTTAAGAATAAATTATATAAACAAATGCATATTCTTGGCGTGCATAAATCGTGTTTTCATCTAATCTTGCTTAAGTTATATTCAACAAATTTAGTTATGCATTAACATTTGTTAATTTTAAAAACAAATTATACAAACAACCCGTGTGGAAAATGCCCAGCTTAGCCTTTTTTTATTAGTGGCCCTCCAGAGGCCCCATAAAGGCAGCCCACTGTGGGAATGCCCAGCTGGGCCCTCGCTAGGGTTTATGTATTTGCCCCTTCATTTTTATTACGAAAAATTCCAAGTCCGATCACCAA
>NC_046666.1:106966810-106979260 GCF_010883055.1 Belonocnema kinseyi | reverse complement strand
ACATACAAAATTTCAAAGGCTGGGATATTTATGCGATTTCTTATAGTTCAGAAGAATTAGAGTGATCAGAATACGGACTGATCCCCTGTGATCACTGATCAGCTATTACGCGGAGCGGAGTAGCGGATTGCGGTCAACTGTTTCATAACCTATAAAAATTGATAGGTGTCAGATAAGAGTGGCAGTTTGAGGTGTCAGTGGTGCTTATTAATGTAAATAAATAGAAAAACACAACGTAAGACATGGATGAGAAGAATTTGAATAAAATTAGGTGCGAAAAATATCGATTTGTCCAAAAAGGCTTAAAAGAGCTGATTACGTCAGACGAAGAATGGTATGAAAGCTTGGAAGGTAAGTTTGAAATTTTTTCCTTTGAATCATATCAGTAATAATATTGAAGTTTTTTCATACTACCCTATAATGTGAGGCAGAATTTTCGATTCCTATGCACGTATGTGTATCAAAACTGAACAATTGTTTATGAGAAACATAACCCTCAATTTACCATATTCATTAGAAAAATAATACATGGTTATTGTCAATAAAATGTTATTTTCATGAGATGCTTTTTTGCAATCATGCAATTGATTCCTACCCTTCTATAGATAATCTTGGTATTTCCTGGAGTTTGATATTTCATTTTTAGTCTATCACGATGAGATCGCTTTTATAAACTGCAGTTGTCACTGAAAATTTGTAATTACAAGTAATTATTTGAAAATATTTGCAGAAGAAAATAAAGAGTCTGATTTTTCTATGGACCTGTCACCGATTCCGGTATCTTCTGCTCCTGTGGAAGGTACTGACAATGAAACCCGGGAAGAGACCGGCTTCGATGAAGAATATGATCAAGAGCCGAGAGAATTTGATGTAGTTTACAATGCCGATATCGAAGTATTACATACAAAGAAGCTTTGTATATATCACTATGTTAATTTTGTATGACCGCTCATCGCTTTCAATTAAACTATGCTTTCAAAATTCTCAAAATCCTTTTCCAGGGCAGTAAAGGGGGCAACAACTGTAGGGCTTATGTAGGCCCTATGTAGGCCCTACAGGGGGCTAAGCTGGGCACTACAGAGGGCCGCTTCATTGGCCCTTCGGGGGCAGCCCACGTGGGGCCTTCGAAGGTGAGCATGTCGAAACTATGTTGGCCCTTCGTAGTTTTCCAACAGAGGGCCAACGTAGTAAAGGGGCAAATCACGTGGGCCCTCGAGAGGACCAGCTTAACATTTCCACACGGAAAATGCACATTTTCGGCGTTTTTAAGCAAAAAAAAAAGACCCAAGTGCGAATTTCCGAAGCTAAATACACGGCCCAGTGTTAGTCCAATTTTCGCAGCCATAGGTCGGCTAAAGATATTGAGCCAATAACAGCATCTTAATCGTCCCAGTGTTGAGCCAGTGCTGGCAGCCTATATTGGCTATTTATATTTGCCGATCCTCCACAGATGCTTGGCCCAGTATTGGCACTTTGTTGCGCCAAGTATCATATTTAGTACGGGGAACCATGTTTCACGAGGATCAGCCAAAGTCTGGCCCAGTGATGGCACATTGCTGGGCCAAGTGTCACTTTTACCACGGCAAACTATGTTTTATTTCAATCGACCCAATGTTAAATTAGTGCTGACAGCCTATATTGACTATTTATATTTGCATGTGCCAGAAGTTCTTAATGATCAAAAGAAACTAATTTTTTTACTGTTAACTTTGAAAAACAGAAAAAGTGCTTAAAGTTTTATTCATTTATATTGGAAATAATTTATTATTGAAACAAAATTACGATGCATGTTTTAAATTGCAGTTGGAATAATACTAATGGGTAAAATAGAAATGGGTTAAAATATTTCGTTCATTTGAACGTTTCGAACTTCAGGTACATTATATTTGCCGATCCTCCACCGATGCTTGGTTTAATACAATTTTATTGTGCTAAATCTCACTTTTAGTACAGGGAACCGTGTTTTACGAGGATCAGCCAAAGTCTGGCCCAGTGACGGCTCATTACTGGACCAAGTCTCACTTTTACTACGGCAAAACATGTTTGAATTAAATCGGCCCAATTTTGAGCCAGTGCTGGCAGCCTATATTGGCTATTTATATTTGCATATCCTTCACCAATGCCTGACCCAGCATCGACACTTTCTTAGGCCAAGTCTCATTTTTAGCACCTAATAAACAAATCTTAAACGAATGATAACAAAAATTGGTATTGAAAAATTGTCAAAATTCGCGATGAAAATTTTTAAGTTGTCATTAAAACTTAAGAAATTTCATCGCGAATTTTGACAATTTTTCAATACAAATTTTTTTATCATTCATTTAAAATTTGTTTATTAGGTGCTAAAATTGAGACTTGGCAAAATAAAGTGCTGATGCTGGGTCAAGCATCGGTGGAGGATATGCAAATATAAATAGCCAATATAGGCTGCCAGCACTGGCTCAAAATTGGGCCGATTTAAATCAAACATGATTTGCCGTTGTAAAAATGAGACTTGGTCTAGTAATGTGCCGCCACTGGGCCAGACTTTGACTGATCCTCATGAAACATGGTTCCTCGTACTAAAACTGAGATTTGGTGCAATAAAATGCCGATATTAAGCCAAGCATCAATGGAGGATCGGCAAATATAATGTACCTGAAGTTCGAAACGTTCAAATGAACAAAATATTTTAACCCATTTCTATTTTACCCATAAGTATTATTCCAACTGCAATTTTAAACATGCATGATAATTTTGTTTCAATAATAAATCATTTCAAATATAAATTATCAAAAATTTAAGCACTTTTTCTGTTTTTCAAAGTTAACAGTAAAAAATTTGTTCATTTGAACATTCAGAACCTCTGGCACATGCAAATATAAATAGCCAATATAGGCTGTCAGCACTGGTTCTACATTGGGCCGATTGAAATAAAACATAGTTTGCCGTGGTAGAAGTGACACTTGGCCCAGTAATGTGCCATCACTGGGCCAGACTTTGGCTGATCCTCGTGAAACATGGTTCCCCGTACTAAAACTGAGACTTGGCGAAACAAAGTGCCAATACTAGCTCAAACATATGTGGAGGATCGGCAAATATAAATAGCCAATATAGGCTGCCAACTCTGGCTCAACACTGGGACGATTAAAATGCTGATATTGGCCCAATATCTTTAGCCGACCTATGGCTTCCAAAACTGAACTAATACCAGGCTGTGTATTCAGCTCCGGCAATTCGCACTTGGGTAGTACCCATCATTGGGCCGACAATGGCAGCCAAGCCTTGGTTGCCAAGTCATGGCCATAGTTATCCATCCGGCAATGGCGCGACGATGGCAGTTAGGTTTGGTCCAATACTGGTACCCAGTGTTGGGCCGACAGTGGCAGCCAAACCTTGGCTGCCAAGTGCAGGCCATAGTTATCATTGCGTCATTGGCGCGATAATGGCAGCCAAGCTTCGGTAATATTTTTGGCGAATACGGGCCAATGTTGGGCCGTATGTGACTTCGCACTTGGGTAGTTTTTTCGTATAATCTTGCTCAAAATATATTCAAAAAATTTAGTTATGCATTAACATTTGTTAATTTTCAGAACAAACTAAATAAACAAATGCATACTGTCAGCGATTTCAAACAAAAATAAATCGTGTTTTCATCTGATCTTGCTCAAATTATATTCAACAAATGTAGTCATGCATTAACATTTGTTAATTTTAAGAACAAATTATACAAACAAATGCACATTTTCGGCGTTTTTGAGCAAAATTAAATCATTTTTTCATATAGTATTGCTCAAAAGATATTAAAAAAATTTATTTATGGGTCAACATTTGCTAATTTTAGGGACAAATTATATAAACAAATGCACATTTTCGGCACTTTAAGGCAAAAAAATCGTGTTTTCATCTGATCTTGCTCAAATTATATTCAACAAATTTAGTTATGCATTAACATTTGTTAATTTTAAGAACAAATTATATAAACAAATGCACATTTTCGACGTTTTCAAGCAAAAATAAATCGGTTTTTTTCATATAATCGTGCTCAAATTATGTTCAACAAATTTAGTTATGCATTAACATTTGTTGATAACAAATGATTAATCTTTTTACTCTCTTGACATTTTCTCGTAGGACGAGTCATTATTTATTGATGTCCTTAAGAAACAGTATATTTTTTATAAACACACCCTCCCCTGAAAGCCACAATTTTCAAGTTATTAGCGATCTACTTTTTTTATATCCTTTATTTTACCATAAAGAATGTAATTATCTTGAGTAGCGTTTTTGATATCTGAACCTTATTTTTTATAACTATTGTTATTAACAAAAATGCTCAATTAAGAAAATCGATTTTTTCTTAATTTTTTTTCTTAATGAAACAAAATAAAACTTTTCACTCTTGTGATATTTTTGTGTACGACCAAACATTATTTCTTTATGTCCTTATAAATAATATTTTTTTTATAAACAGACCCTCCTCTGAAAGCCACAATTTTCAAGTTATTAGCGATCAACTTTTTTATATTCTTTATTTTACTATAAAGAATGTAATTATCTTGGGTAGCGTTTTTGATATCTGACCCTCATTGTTTATAACTATTGTTATTAACAAAAATGCTCAATTAAGAAATTCGATTTTTTCTTAATTTTTTTTTCTCAATGAAACAAAATAAAACTTTTCACTCTTGTGATATTTTTTTGTACGACCAAACATTATTTATCCATGTCCTTATAAATAATATTTTTTTATAAACAGACCCCCCCCTGCACTCAGAGCAATGGTTGGTTGGCACACCCATTTTTTTGGATAAGGAATAGTTGGTTAGAACGTCTGTTCAAATTGTCAGGGCAGCCAAGTCCATTGGCTAGAGTGACTAGTTATAATTGTTGCGTGTTAATTAGCCGCTGCAGCAATACACTGGGCCCTCCAACTACCGGAAAGTTAGCACAGCCAACTAATTGGCCAGTGGCTCGAGATTTGTCTTCCTGGTCCATTGCGCATGCGCCAGGGACTCTTTGGGTCCGCTGGGTCGACAGACGCATGACTTATAATGTCGAATGCAATCATTTAATGCTTTTCGTCTTTGATTTGAAGTACGCGAGTGAAGTTTTTAAAGTGGAAATTGTGCTTTTTGAGGTTCTCGGCGATGGAGGTATTGAGGGTTTTAATTTTTATATATAAAACCTGTGTTGTGCGTGTGTACATTGATGCAACGTTAGGGTTATGTTTTCTCGGGTTACATAAAGGTGAATTTCTTATTTTATTCTCTTAACAGTAAAATAGTATATTAATTTGTAAAAAATGCAGCTAAAAAATTATTTCATTTTCATTACAAATTTATCAAAAATTAAAATATAAAAAGGTTCCATCTGAAATCGGTGAGTAAAACAACACAGTGGCACGGTAACAATTTAAGCAGTTATTATAACCGAGGTAGTTGGATGAGGCAGCCAACCCGCCGCTTCGCCGCACCAACTCGATTGGCTGGCACAACCAACACTACCGTGTCCATTAAAAGTGGGTGCTTTAGCCAACTAATTGGATGGCGCTCCAGCGTCCAACAAAGTTGGCCATGGCAACCAACTTAAGGGTCAGCCTATCTAATCATTTCTCTGAGTGTGAAAGCCATAATTTTCAAGTTATTAGCGATCAACTTTTTTATATCCTTTATTTTACCATAAAGAATGTAATTATCTTAGGTAGCATTTTTTATACCTGAACCTTATTGTTTATAACTATTGTTGTTAATAATAACGCTCAATTAAGACAATCGATTTTTTCTTAATTTTTTTATGCATCTATAAAACAAAATAAAACATTTCACTCTTATGATATTTGTGTGTTCAACCAGAGATCATTTATTTATGTAACAAATGTGACAATATGTGATAAAACAGTTTAATTTTTTATTTGAAAGGACGAATTATTTAGCTAAATGCAGTGATACTTTTTGGTTGAAAATTCAACCTTTCGGTCGAAAAATCATCTTTTTTGATTTTGAAAAGTTAACTGAAATCTTTTTTTGGATGAAAATGAAACTATTTTTTAAAAAAATTTCTTTTTAATTAAAAAACAATCATCTATTTTAATAGAAATTGCATCTTTCTTTTTCAAAACTGCAACTTTTTGGTTAAAAGCCAAATAATTTTGATGTCATCCTTTTTGGTCCAATATTTAACTTTTTTCTTAAAAATTCAACTGTTTTGTTGTAAATTGCACGTTTTATTTTTTAATTAAACCATTTTGTTGGAAATTTATTTCCTGTTTATAATTTATGTGCTGCTGTTGAAAGTCAACTGAAATTTTTTTTTAGTGAAAATTCAACTATTTTTTTTAACATTTGCCTTTTTAATCTACAAATTCATCTATTTTAGAAAACATTTCACCTTTCTTGGATAAAATGCAACTGTTTGGTTGGAAAATGATTTGCAACCATTGAGAATTAAAGTATTTTGTTTGAAAATTATAGTTGAGAAATTTTTTAAAAAGTAATTTTCTTTCTTAAGAAAACTGTTTATAATAAAACTTAGAATTTTAAAAAGAATTTTTTTTTAAATTTAATATGCAACTGCGTGGGTAAAAGTCCAAAGACTTTGTTGAAATTATGATTTTTTTTAAATAAAGGTTTGGCTCTTTGTTTAAAAATTTAACTATTTTGTTCAAAAATTATTATTTGCTTCAAATTATTATTTTCAGGTTGAAAATTCAATTTTTGTACAGAAAATTCATTTTTTGGCTTAAAGGATTCGCGAAGTAAACTCACATTTGTTTCTCGTAGGTTTCGTGTTATTGTAATATTTTTCAGCTGTTTTGAATAAAAATGCAACTGTTTGTTTAAAAATTAATCTTCTTTGGTTGACTTTTCTTAAAAAGTCATCTTTTTAGTTCAATTGAACTGTTTTTCTCATATTTAAAATTAAACTTTGTTTTAATTGAAATATCCACATATATTATTCGTTGTAAATTCATCTTTTAGATGGAAAATTAAATTACTTGGCCAGAGCTTAAACCGCTTTGTTAAAAATTGTTTTTTTTTTAAATGAAAAATTTCAACTTGAAAATTTATTACTCTCTTTAAAACTTAAACTATTTTGTTCAAATTAAACTGAAAACGGTTGCGCTACTTTCTACAATACTGTTGGTAAAGGGTTTTTGGTTGTAAGTTTGACTATCATAAACATTGCACTATTCTATTTTTTGTTTAAATCTGATCTTTTTGCTATTCGAAATTTACGTGTTTTTTTAAAATCTTTTTTTATAGAATATTATCCTTCTTGTTTGAAAATTCGTCTTTCTGGTTTTAAAAAAGAAGCTGGCAAGAAAATGTGGTTAAGATTCTAGGTGTAGGTGGAGTAGTAGAAGAATGGATGAAGGAGTAGACTAAGATGTGTTTGCGTTCTCATGGTCTCTCTCTCTGTCTCTCTCTCTCTCTCTCTCTCTCTCGCTTGCACTTTCGCTTTCGTTCGATCGCTCACTCGTTTGCTAATATATCCTAAATTGCACTATCGCAGGAAATAAAAATAAGAAAATAGATATAAGGCTTTATGTAAATAGTTGTAAATAATTGTGTATATATATATAGAAAGGATAAGATTCTAAAAAATATAGATATAAACGGAAAGATTGTTAGGAATGGAAGTCATGTAAACCCTTAGGGGACACATTATGAATAAAGAAGAAGTAACAGTTTAACCATTCCATTTTTTATTGAAAATTCAACTATTGAGGTTTTTATTTAGAATCTATAGCAGATGTTTGGGTTGTAAATGCAACTGTAGGAAGGAAACGAGGAAGGAAAGTATCAACAAATTCTTAAAAATTCATATATTTAATAGAAAATTTCACGATTTTCTTAAAAATTAGTCTTTTGGATTTAACATTTATTACTTGTGGTAGAAAATTCATCTTTCTTGGCTGAAAATTCGAGAGTCTTCCAACAATATCGTCTGTTTGTCAACATTTTTCTTCTTTAGTTCAACTATTTTTCCAAAAATTTGCACTCTGAAATTTGGAAGATTCATTAAAATGCAATCTATTTACGACAATTCAGCTGTTAGTTGTTCAATTTTCAATATCTGATTATTATTTCCTCCTTTTAAATGCCACATACTAAAAAATATATTCTTATTCATTAAAAATATTGATAAAATGAATGAACGTTGAAAATAGTTGCTATAAACGGCATAATCGCACTTCCATATTTCAAATGATTTATTTCTAAGCCAAAGTGCAAATTTTCCATTATCTACGGGGAAAATATATTTCAGGATTTTCACTGTAGCCATAATCGGCTTAAGCATGCTTTGGAGGAGTCAGGGGGAAGGAAGGACGTCAACTCATTGAAGAATTGCCCTCTCCGCTTGGTTTAAGTGAGAAGAGCACATCTGCAGAAGGGGGATCGAAAACCCGACCCGATCCGGAGCCGATATCTCGACTTCCCGGTCCATAGTCGAGTCGAGCTAAAACCGACACTATCCAAACCCGATACCGGAGGCTGGGACCGAGTGGGGATCGTGTCGATATCGGGAAAGATCGCTCGACGGCATCACCATATAGGTTTCCTGACAATTTCAGTTAATTGAACAAGGAATGTCGATGATGTAGACTCTTTCACCTTTTCTTTCTCGCATCGCGATACCGGGTCGATTGGCTCGGGTGTAATTATCCGTCTAGATAGTAACAGTCCAATATAAGTTGTTATCTTCGTTTTCTAAAATGGACATTGAAATATCTCTATAGAAAGGCATCCATTCTTACAAGAGTACTAGGTTTATGGCAAGTTGTTGATGTATAATGCCCGCTATATCATTATCTTTGTGCGTATATGCTCTTTGAACCATTACGCGACAACCATCAATAATTTGCTTAATATGTTTGTTGTTATCTCCTCATAATCGAAACCGTTCAACCGTATCTTGATGTAACACGTGTTTGTGGTGATTTCTGTTGCTGACAACCCTGTCCTGAATCGCAATGAGGAATCCTTCCTTTTCTGGAAACAGGACGCCCTTTTCTGCCAAATGTTCTATGCCTCTTTATCCACTTCATATTGATCTAAGATTTTGGAGTGCTCACCGTGGATGGTTATTTGTCCCCATTGCATTTCTACTTCCTTTATGTTGTATACCCTGATATTTAAGGCATTCTTTGAGGACAATATAAAGGGTGCGCAATCAAGACCCGCTTTACAGATTGTGTTGTAAAGCGCAACATCTCGCTTGCTGTAAAATAATCTCTCAACTATACATATATAACTTGTGACTCACAGTTTCCTGATATCTTGAACACCCCTACCCCTTCTGTGCCGTGGTATATGGTGTAGATTGCTCTGATCTTGTTTTTCAAGTTAAGAAAACTCTTCAGAATAAACCTGAGTCTTGTAGTGAAAGCAGTCATTAGGCTTTTCTTAACTATCGTATTCTAAATACCCATAGATTTAAGAATGCCCAGGTACTTATTTGATTCACCCTCAGCCATTGCTTGGATATCATTCTCGAAATCGCACCGTTCTGAATTTATCTAGTCCGAACTCAATGTGCATATCATTGGAAATCTGCTTTGTGACATCGATCCCTTGCTTCAGTTTCTGTTTCAAACAAGCTTAAAGCTTCAGTTCAGCCATGTACAGAAGATGGGTGACTCGATGACCATTTTCGGAAGAAAACTCTTGCTTGTTGTTAATGTATGCCAGTTTTCACAACATTATTTTTTTTCTTCTGTTAGAAAGTCATTTTCGTCGCAGTAACAATATACCTTATCTGCAATTACAGCTGTAAGGCATTTATATATTTTTTAGTAGACAGGCTATCACGCAAAGAAATAGTTTTTGGTTGTGCTGACTGAACTTGGTTCGGTTGGCAGTATTTCGGTTGTCTGAACCAAACGTTAGTTTGTGGCAACAGAAGCGCTTCGATTATCATAACTGAATTTGTTTGATTGAAAGAGTTCGATTGCACGAACCTAACACTTCGATTACAGCTAACTCCACTAGGCATGCGCACTAGTGTTCTGGCCCGCGCGGGCAATTTATTTAGATATGTTATAGATTTATAGAGTATTATGCCATACAAATATTAACCTTAAGAATGATTTATTTATTTATTTTGTACTTTTATTTAATGCTTTTGTATAATTTATTTTTATTATTTCCTTTTCGCCTGCAACCCTACGCGTACTGCGCAAACTCGAGAGTTTTTTGGTTCTGAAAGAGCTTTTCGTTATGATGTGCTTCTAAAACCGTAGCATCAGTGTTTCATAACATTTTATAGGCATTTCGTTAAGTGAATTAAAGTGCAGTGGACTTTTTTAGACAATCGAAGTTTTATAGTGTATAGAAATGGCGTACAAGGAACTTCTGTCTAAATAGGGTCTCGACAAATACATCGAGAAACTTGAAGGTAAGAATGAATTTTTCCAAATGCTCAGATAAAAATTTGTAGGAATGATTTTGGAGTTTTGGATTCATAGACAAATTTGTTCAGTGTAAGAAACGCCAAGGTAGACCATTTTCATTATAATTCGATCAATTTGCCTCCTTCATAAATATTTTATGTATATGTTATGTTCAGTACGAATTATTCTAAAGGGTTATTCCGAAACTATACTCCTACTATCGGCCAGAAAATTCGAGTCCTCTGGCTTTGACGTTCAACAAGTATGTGAAGAAAAAATGGTAGGATAATGGAAAAGGTCTCATTTTAAAGGTGCCAATGTTGTACGTTAATGAGCCGAAAAGTAATATTCAAAAAAATTATATGTAGCTTGCAGATCTGAAAATCTAGTGAAAAGTAAGGAAATTTGATAGCTTTTAAAAACAGTGAACTTTCAAGCCCAGTTTTTCATTGAAAAAATAATAGGAAAAATCTGAAAAAATTGATGGTGGTACATTAAACATTTCTGAACAGATTGCCGTCGAAAAATTTGCCAAATATAAATAATTGTTCGTTTTTTGTGAATAAATATGCGACCGCACTATCTTCAGTTCTAATGAAGAAAATGAAGTGATTTAAATTGGCGGTAGTTAGTTGAACTATCTGTAATAATTTACAATTTGAAGGAAGTATGTGCTTCGTGTAGCCTTCGTACAAATTGCTATATTTGAAGTCAGTTTTTTAAATCACTTCATTATCTTCATTAGAACTGAAGCTAGTGCGGTCGTATATTTATTCACAAAAAACGAACAATGATTTATATTTGGCAAATTTTTCGACGGCAATCTGTTCAGGAATGCTTAATGCACCACCATGAATTTTTTCATATTTTTCCTATTATTTTTTCAATGAAAAACTATGTTCAAAGTGCACTGTTTTTAAAAGCTATCAAATTTCCTTACTTTTCATCAGATTTTCAGATCTGTAAGCTACCTACCATTTTTTCTTCACATACTTATTGAACGTCAAAGCCAGAGGACTCGAATTTTCTCGCCGATAGTAGTGTAAATCATACCATATATTCAAGATATAGCGGACTGTAGTGCCAACGCTAGACCTTTTATTTTTTTTCTCTCTTTCCTTTCAAGTCGCATTTCTACACAGAGGAGGAGATAGACGACGATTGTTTCCAGTTCCTCGCAGAAGAAAAAAATTCCGAGTTGTTCCCTAAAGTGGGACCATACTCCAAATTCTTAAAGGAGTATAAGCAATGGAAGCAGGACATTTAAATTTTACCTATCTTATTATCGGAACTATTTTTTAAAAAATGCATGTAGTTTGATGAAAATTCGTCATTTTTGGTAAATAATTAATCATTTCTTGGTTCAAAAGTCGTCTTTTTAGTTTTTAAATTAATCTCTTTTGGTAAAAGTTGAATCTTTTTTTGGTAGAAATTCAACTATTTCATTTATTGTTAAGAATTAATGTTTGTAGGTTAAAAATGCGTCTACTGTTGAATTTGTTGTTGTTAAAATATCAACTCTTCAATTTTGCATTATGAATTTATCTATTTGTTTTAAAAGTTGTACTATTCATTAGAATATGAACCTATATTTATTTGAAAATTTTACGGTATTGTTGAAAATTCTTTTTTTGTTGTTGTTGTAGAAATTCAAGTATTCCATTTATTGTTAAGAATTCATGTTTGTAGGTTAAATATGCATCTGTTTGGTTAAAAATTAAATTATTTTGTTGAAAATGAAATCATTTTGTTAGAAATTCAATTGTGTAGTGAAAAATTTTCGTATACTGTTGAATTTTTTGTTGTTAAAATATCAAATATTCAATTTTACATTGTGAATTCATCTGTTTGTTTAAGAAGTTGAACTGTTTGTTAGAATATGAACCTATATTTATTTGAAAATTGTATCGTCTTGTTAAACATTCATTTTTTTTTGTGTAGAAATTCAGCTATTCCGCTTATTGTTAATAACGCAGGCCGACAAAATTTGACAAAGGTCCGGAACCAGAGACCAGACCTAGTATACCCGAAGGTTTTTGCTGCGCTGAATCCGAATCCGACCTCATAAAAATTCC
>NC_046666.1:106963987-106966710 GCF_010883055.1 Belonocnema kinseyi | reverse complement strand
TGATGGAATTTTTCTGAGGTCAGATTCGGATTCAGCGGAGCAAAAACCTTCGGGTATAGTAGGTCTGGTCTCTGGTTCTGAGAATTGTTGGCCTGTGTAATTCATGTTTATAGGTCAAAAATGCATCTATATTCTTAAAAATCAAGCAGTTTTGATAGAAATGAAATTATTTTGTTGAAAATGAAAGTATTTTGTTAAAAATTCAATTGTGCAGTTTAAAAATGTCGTATACTGTTGAATTTTTTATTGTACGAGTATTTCCAGACTTGATTGATGATCGAAGTCTTCCCTCCTTTGGAATTATAAAGACAATTTTGTACAATTATAAAGGTCAGGTTTGCTTAATTTGTTTATAATTGTTTACTAGTGATTTTGGCTCAAGTTTTGGAGCTTACGAAATCGAAAATTCAAATGAACGGACATGCGTTCTAATTGAAGATCTTTTAAATCCGTTTCCAGTCATTAAAGAGATTTTGAGTAACGGTAAAAAATTCGTCGGTCTCAGGCAGATACTGTAAATATATGCATAATTGTTTATTTTTTATAATTTGGATTTAGGATTTGTACTGGAAACCAATTTCAGAGATATTAGTGTACAATTATATATAGTTTATGAAAGCTGTATATGCTTGTATAATAATATCTCCTAAATTCGTTTCCATTAATTAAAGCAATTTTTAATAAAGGTGAGAAATTCTGTTCTGTAAACATGTTTATTATTGTTTATAATATACAATTCGGACTTAAAAATACACTATATATACTTGCATGATAATTTTATTTTAGTATTTATTGTTTTATTCCTTTAAGCCACCATCCATTTCCATAGAATGTGGGGTAGGGGGGATTAACTGATGTAACCGAACAGTTCGGTTGGTGTAACCGAACAGTTCGGTTAAAGTGCCCAAACTTGGTACAACCGAACCAGTTCGGTCACAGCTACCCATGAGTATGGTCAGTTCATAGGCAACCCGAAAGTACGGTTGAAACAATCCAACTTCTGGTTGCCGCAACCGGACCTTTCTTTGCGTGATATCGGTTTAAATTCAGATAGATTTTAAGCGTCTGAATTGTTAGGCACCATATACATAGTATCTTTATGCATAAAATCTGGCATCAGATCTGGGTGTTCGATGATCTTCTGAAAACACCTTGCCACCGCAGGAAGCAGAGTTAACAGATACTTGCACCAGAAGTTTTGCACCATGCCTGGAGCTGGTGCTTCACAGTTACTTACCTTTTTCAAAACCGCTGAAAAATCTGAAGCTGTGATGCTAGTTAGCTCCATTTCAGGGTTATTGCTTTCTCTTTCTTTCTCTAGTTGGAACCACGCAATGTCCCTTTGATTCCCTTTCTGTTCGTTTTTCCCTAAATACCCGAATGGCAGTTACTCATGTATTCCAATTCAGGGAATTCGGTGTCTTGCTAGTAATTTGGTTTACACTCAGTTTACGATAAAATCTTCTTTCATCTGTGTGAAAGGTTCGATTGTGTTGCCTTCGTGCACTACTTTTCTTATACCGATGCAATCTAGTAGTAAGAACATCAGTGTTTGAGACGTAATGGTCTAAAAGTAACGTCTTAACGTTTCCGTTACCGCCTACAAATTTGTTACGCGTTACTGTTGCTACATTTCTTGAATGTCCAAAAAGAATCTTAATAATTTCGTACGTTCAATTAAAAACTAAAAATGTTGATTAAAAAGAATATTACATTCACAGTGAGGTAAAATATTTCAACAATACAGAATTTGTCTATAAGCTCTCTTTTATTGAAACTAATAATAGTTTTGTAAATCTGTACTGTAAATCCGTGTTTGGTGGCTAGCTCTGGGTACTTAAGTAAGAAGTCTCGACGATGTTCTCTCCTCCGCTGGCACTCTTTTTATAAACTATTTGACGCCACATTCTTCTGTCCTGCTTTACCGCTGTAACTTCCTCCACGTCTTTGCATGTTTCATACAAGCTCTTTTGTCTCTATAGCTTTTTATGTCTCTTCAAATTAATGACTCATTTACATATTCTAGCCTTTCTTTCCACGGTCTGCCTCTGGCCACACTGCCAATTTACTCTACCTTGATACACTAGTTTCCTTACTCGTTCATCTTTCATTCTCTCAACAAGTTCAAATCATCTTAAATAATTTCTTTCAGATATGTAAACTCGTATCTCCTTTATGCCAAATTTTTTGAAGATTATCTCATTACTCACAACTTGTTTAAAACTGAAAATTACAGGTCAATAACTTATTTAACACTTTGTATAAGATCTTTGCAACCGCCCTAAAGAACAAGATTGCTCGAAGAATTGAGTCTGTGTGGAGAAATTATTGTGTGGCAGCGAGCAACGTCACCCTCTAAAAGGGTGTCTTTTAGGGCGATACCATGCGCCCTCTGCTTTTTTGCACTGCACCCCACCCAAACCGCATAACACAGGAACAGCGACGCGGAGGTAGCAGTTTTCTGTTTCCTTTGGGGTGATTCATTAACCTGAGTCCCCTTGCCCCTCACGATTCGGGGAGCTTGATTAACGTGAGTCCCCTCGCCTCTCACGATTCGATGTACTCAGGGAATCCAGTGATCCCAGATCTGAAACGTGATGTGGTCCAATCCTATCACAAGTCTACTAGGCAGTCTGATAAGTACCTAAAAATTCTAAGAGATGGCATTAGTATTCACTAATGTGAACCATTTTCGTCGAGCTTGATCCTTCAAATGACGCCTG
>NC_046666.1:106955794-106963887 GCF_010883055.1 Belonocnema kinseyi | reverse complement strand
GTACATCTTCTTGGATTTAAAAGTCGATTATTTCACTATTTTTGTAGATCATTAATTTTCTTGGTCGAAAATTCATCATATTGGTTGATAATTTAACAACTTTGTTGAAAATTCATTTTTTCTGTTAAAACTTATTTTTCTTTATCTAAAAGTTTAACTATTCTAGGATTGATTAAAAATTAATCGTGTACATTTGTTAAGTTGTAAAATTGTTTTTTTATATAACATCAATCTTCTTGATCGAAAATTCACCCTTTCCCTTGAAAATATAACAATCAATTTTTTATCACAGTTTTTATCTGGAAATCGAACTATTCCATTTTTGGTTGAAACTTTATCCTATACATTGAATTATTTAGAACACCAATTATTTGATAAAAAATTAATTCATTTTGTTAAAAAGTACACTTTTTGGTTGAAAATTCATATATTTTGTTAATTAGATTTTTTTTCCTAAAATCATCGAAAGTAAAAGCAAAAGAGAAAGTTTTTGAAAGAAGAACCTCAATTCTGAATAACACTGTAATGCGTTTAGAATTGTTTAAATAGTTCAATCAGCATATTGACCTAATAGAAAAACAACAGTGCTTTGAAAATCAAGAGTCTGAAGAACCTGAATCATCGAGCGATGATGAGAAACATGAATATGCCAACCTTGACGAAGAGCAGCCAACTATCGAAGAGGAAGCAGTTCAAGAGTGCCAGCAGCCAACTATGGAAGAGGAAGTAGCTCAAGAGGGCCGGCAATTACGTGATCGCAGAAAAATATAGCCACCGGAACGCTTCGGTGAACCTGCCGCGTTAATTGCTAACCATTGGCACGGCACTCAGGCATATTTTTTGACAACTTATAAAAAAGATTTTAAAACTTTGAGGTTATGTCTTGCCCGTGGCAAAAAAAAAACTTGATCATAGCAAAAGTTTTAATCAAAAAATAGTCAATAACAATGCTAAGATTATGAATTATTTCAAATTTTACTTACTTAGAACGATTTAATGATGGCTAGATTGCAGAATAAGGGAGTCACTCATATTTTTGAGAATTTCGAATAAATAAGGAAAAACATTATTAATAATAAAAAATAATAAACAGAATAATAATTATTATTTTAGTAATAACAAACAGAAGTGACGCCTGTATTCCGCAATTGAACCTTTATTCTTAACAATGTTGACAAGCTGCATGTTAATGTGTATACCATTTCTTTAAAAGTTCACAATTAACTTTTTAGTTAATAAAATATTTTTAAAATACACTTATGGTAATGAAAATTTTTGTAACAGGTGTCGGTAGGTTCATCAATTTCATTCAACTTTTAGATAAGAGGAGATCCACGAGGGGGGAGCACTTATTAGAGTCTGAGTTTCTCGCACAATTTACATTGAGTGCTGTACAGATACTCAGATATTTATCTGGTACTCGTGATTTCGGCATAGTTTTCGGAAATATTGGGAGCTCCTGCAAAAGCAAAGGTTAGATTGATGCTAATTACGCAGGATGCTTAGAGACACGAAAATCGAGAAGCGGATTCGCATTTCAATTAAATGATGGGCCGATTTTGTGGTCCAGCCAAAGAGAAAGCGTCGTATCATTGTGAACTGCCGAAGCACAATATATCACGCTAGCACATAAAACAAAAGATACTATTTGACTACACCGAATTTTCAATGACTTGAAAGTTCCATGTAAGAGTATTTCACTCCTTGTTGATAATCAATCCGCGATCAAAGTTAGCCAAAAACTCCGAGTTCCATAAGCGTTCGAAACATATAGATGTGCGATAGCATTTTGTACGCGATGTTTTAAACAGAACAATTATTAGCATCATTTACGTTGCGTCAAAAGAATAATTGGCTGAAATGTTTACGAAACCGCTGACAAAAAAAACATTCTGTTACTGGCGTAAACAATTAAATGTTTTGGAAATTCTAAATTAATTGGGAGTGTTGGTTTTTTTAGCTGAGAAACCTTTATATAATTTTATGTTTTTCTGTGTATGTGCATGAGTGACACAATGGCTATTTACTACGTTTATTTATGCTAAACAGTTTTTTCATTATTATTATTTCAACCAAAAATAGAACAGTTCAATTTCCAGATAAAAGCAGTGATAAAAAATTTATTTGAACAAGAAAAAAAACGAATTTTCAACAAAATTGCTAAATTTTTAAGGGAAAAGGTAAATTTTCGACCAAGAAGATTAATGTTCTATAAAAAAAACGATTTGCCAACATAAGCAATTTAATTAATTAATTTTTAATCAATCCAAGAATAGTTACAAGCCCGGAAAGTAGGCAGTTCCACAAGAGTGTGAACTTAGATGTACGAGCCAGAGGCGAGTCGAAGGGGAGTTGTAGGCGAGTCATAGGCGAGTTGGAGGTGAGCTATAAGCAAGCCGAAGACGAGGCGGAAACGACCCGAAGATGAGCCGATGGCAAGTACTGTAAACTTCACAAGAGTTTCGACTGCCTACTTTTAGCTCCTGTAACACACGATATTTTTTCTAAAAAATGCGGGAAATTTTCCATTTGAGAAACAATAGAAGCCAATTTTTTGAAAAATTTTGGTAATTTTTGGAAATTTATGGTAAAATTACAAAAAATATCGGTTATTTATAAGTTATTTATGGTAACTTATCACTTCGAGTATGTCCAATAACAATTCACTACTCACAATCAGTCTCTCAAGCATCAAATCATAATGAAGTGAAGTTATGATTCCGACAGTCCTGGAAAGTAATTCTGACTCGAAATGTGCAAGCGCAACTGCAAGAAAAAGTAATCTTACTCAAAGAGCGCAAGTGCCTTAGCTAGAAAAAAGCTTTTTCTAATCGCATTTTACCACGGTTTTGGAATTAGTCACTTCCCGCATGCAATACATGCCTCGAAAATCGAACTTTTCGTGCGTGTGTTAGAAAAAAATAATTTTTAACATAAAAAATGAATTTTCAACAAAGTTGTTAAATTTTCAACTAATAAGATGAATTTTCGACCAAGAAAATTGATGATATACCAAAAAGATAAATTTTAAACAAAATACATGAACTTTCAACGAAATTATTTAATTTTAAAGTCTAAAAGACGAATTATCTAAAAAAAGTTGAATTTTTTAAGCGAAAAATATGAGTTTTCAATCAAAGAGTTAAATTTTCAACCAAATTGTTACTTTTTCAACAACAATTGTAAAACCTTTTTAAAAAGAACGTATTTTTTACAAATTAGTTCAACTCTCAGTGAAATAATCGACTTTCAAACCCAAAAAGATGTACAGTGGATATATTTTAATCGAACTATTCCATTTTTAACCAGAAATAATAAGTTTTCATCCAAAAAGATTAAATTTCTACCAAACAAGGTCAATTAACAACAAAATATATGACCTTTCAACGAAATTATTTAATTTTAAAGTCAAAAAGAGTATTATCTACAAAAAAGCTGAATTTTATAACCCAAAAATATGACAATTCAATCAAAATTTTAATTGTCGGCCAAATAGTTTAACTTTCTATCAAATTGTTGACTTTTAACACCCAAAAGATGAATTTTTTTTTAACGTAAATTTTTAACAATAAAGTTAATTTAAAGGCAAATAGTTGAATTTTCAACTACAACTATGTATCCTTAATAAGAAAAAATTAATTTTGTCACTAAGCAGTTCAACTTTAAGTGAATAATCGAATTTTCCACCCAAAAATTAGGATTTTAATTTTTAACAATACAGTTTCATTTATAACAAAATAATAGACTTTGCAAGAAAAAAATGTTTACATGTGATATTTCAGCTGAAAATTTTAATTTTGAACCAAAAAATATAAATTTTTCATAAAACAATTTATTTTCTACAAAAGAAAGACGAATTTGACACAAAATACATGATTTTTCCACCAAAAAGTTGAGCTTTTAAATCAATTAAATTTTTAACTGAAAAGGTCAATTTTTAAACAAAAATCGTATAGATTAATTGTTAGTTTCAAAAATTTATTTTCATCACCACATAAAACATATTTTCATCAGAATAGTTAAATTTTTAACGAAAGATATGAACCTTCAAATAAAAAATATAAAAATTTTAACAAAGTAGTTGAATTGTTGATAGAAAAGAGACCTTTTTCCATAAAGTAGTGATATTTTCAACAAAATAATTAATTTTTGAACCAAATAAGTGAGTTTTTATCCAAACGAGATGAATTCCAAACCAAAAATACAACAGTAGGTTTTTCAATTTGAAAATGAACTGTTATAAAAAAGTATATTTTATTAAAATATCATTAAAATCGCCAATTTATTTAATTTCTTTCAAATGCTGATCAAGATATAAACATTTTATACTTGAAATAATGTAACCTCAAAATATGCGCATCTAAAGAGACGCGCGAAGTATTCAAATCATGAAAATCGCCAATTTCTTGAATTTCTTTCAATTGAAAATCAAAATAGAAAGAAAAAAAGACTTTTATAATATGATATAATATAATATAAAGAAAATATTAACATTAATAATATATATAATATTAATATAATATTCTACAGCTGAAAAAGCATAACCTCAAAATTGAAGCATCGTAACCTGGAAAGACACAAATAACAATTTCTTGACTTTATTTGAAAGCGGATCGAGATATACATAGAACCGCCAAATTTTTCCGATCAGCTATCGTGCACCTTCGAGTTTTCAAATTCAGAAGAGGAGAAATGAATTGCGCGTGCAACCCAGTCATGTGTTTCGTCTCCTACTATATTCACACGGACATATACCGGCGATAGTATTGGGCCACATTTCGTTTCAGATCTGAAATCACTAAGGGAATCATCTTTTAATTAAAGTAAGTGCTCAAAATGATGACCTTGGCTTCTATGCACTTATTAATCCATAATTCAAATAAATTTGCACAACGGAGAAGTGTATCTTCTCGAATTTCAGCACATGCACTTGTAATTCGGTCAATCATAATCTCACGTGTTGATGGTTTATCTTTGTACACTTTGTCTTTCAGATATTCCCACAAAAATAAATCTGGTGAAGTAAGATGCGGCGATCTTGCAGGCCAATTTATCGGACCGCCTCTACCGTATTTCTAAGCTCAAATCTTCAAGCAATATTGGCAGTTCATTTTCCAAAATGTCTTGAAATTTTGAACCATTTAAGCTGCCTTCGATAATGTGGGCACCCATCAGTTTGTTTCCAATTATTCCACATCATACGTTGACAGCTTATGGACGCTGGTGTTCGACTTCACGCAGTCACTACGAATTTTCAATACTCCAGTAGTGCATGTTGTGTCGATTCCAAGGTTCGTAAAAGACGACTCGTCACACAATAATACATAACGAAAAAAGTTGGGATTTTGTTGTATTTGTTCACGTGCCCACTGACAAAAAGCTGCCCGATTTTGGAAATCAACGCCATGAAGTTCTTGATGTAAAGAGACATGATATGGATGAAATTGATTACATTTCAAAATTTTCCAAACATTGCTCTGAGACATTCCGAAATCACGAGCAATTTCTCGTGTACAAACGTGTGGGTTATTGGTCGGTTATTGGTCACTGCAGCTAATACAGCAATTTCATTATTTTCTCCAGTGACTGTTGTTGTACGGGTCTTTTTCTTCGGTTGAACACTTCCATTGGTAGTAAATTTTGTAATAGTACGATAAAATAAAGCACGTGACACAATTCTATTTGGAAAACGCTTAGCATAGAGATTGACAGCATTTTCAAGATTTCTTCCATTTTCTCCAAACACCAGAACCATTCCAATTTTTTCTCGTACGGTTAGATACTCCATTGTAACGTAGTATTTGGAATAATCTTTGATCTAACTAAATTGAGTTTTGTCTTAAATGTATTTTTTCTAATTTATTGTTTTTATGGAAAGAAAAAGTAAACACTTTCGTAATATTTCGATCGCCTCCGCTGACCTCAATCTACAATAATGCCAGAGCTAAAATTTAAGAATATTCAGGAAACACTGTTAATGTAAACCTATCACTTAATAATTAGTTCTCAAGAACGGACATACGTTTCGGCATGTTTTTCAAAATAATAATTACCAAAAGTGATACGAACCTCTATTGCTCTTATTTTTAACCGGCTTCAAAAAGAAGGAGGTTCTACCTATGTTCGTCGCGAGGTATTTTTTTTATGTACAAGTTTTTATTGCACTCGTTCAACGTTTCTGTAGCGATTTGAAAAATTATTTTTCTCCGTGGTCAGCCATGTCATAATGAAAATGGTGTATTTTTTTTGTTAATGTATTGCATAATCATAAGCGTGCATTCTCAGTAACAGTAAAATGAAGAAAATTGAATTTCGTAGATTACAGCGCCATCTATCACGAAACAAGAAAAATGTTTTAGACAAATGATACGCATTTTCATCCAAAGAATTCGAATATACAACAAAAAATAGGGGTCTATATTTAAGATTTCGAACTTGCACCCACCCCCAGGGAGCGGTGTGGGGGAATCGATTTTAACATAAGTGGATGTACTCTTCAGAATAATTAAATTTTGATTCATAACATTTTTTCATAGAGTGCCTATTTTTCGAGATATTTGAAAGATTTAAGTTAAAAAAATCACCCTGCATAATATATTTAAGAAAACGATGCAGAATCGTCTATTTTATTAGATATAATATAAAACTCGAAACTGTCAAAAATGCAGATAACATTTTTTTCAGTAAGTTAAAAGGAATAATGTTGCTAGATTGTAAGCCTAGATGTACAAAACTTGATCATTCTCGATTTTCTTAAGTATTAGTTGAAAGAAAGAAGGAAAGTATATGATTTGTCAAAAGAACATTTTCATTTGAAGACACTGAAAATAACACTGAAAATACTAAAAAAATATGAAGATAAGTTTTCTTAAACACGCATAAACACGTAATAGAGTCATAGCTATTTACGTATTATGTCGCATTTTATTTAATCAGGTGCGGATCCTTACAGAACTGACTTTGTTGACCGTAAAATTGTATATCAACGGGGGGGGGGGGGGGGGGGGGGGGGGGGTCACGGTCTCGACATCCTATATACGTATCCGCACCAGTGATTAATATTTTCTTACATACTACTTTTGACTCTGTGCATAGCTTTGGAGACCGTCTTCTATATATTCGACAGAAAATCAAAAGCTAAACAAACGGTTGTTACTTTTTTGTTGCATTTTGTCCAACAAAGTTTTTTGTTTATTATTTATCGAGAAAAACTATATTTTTGTAATAATAATTCCATTAACAACTTATGTACTTGTACAATGGTGCAAAAGATAAACGTATGTAGTCAAGCATGAGTTTAAGAAAGAATACGCGAGGGAAGACTCGTCAAAGTTAAAAAAAGACAAGAAGTAAGGACACATAGTAGCAGGATGTTAAAACTCCCGTGTCCGGTATATAAGTATATGCTTTCATAAACGAAAGTGTCTTCATTCATAGATATACATATTTCCATACAATTGCTGGTATTGGTTCGCATCTTATGATATCGCTATTATCTACAGCTCAGCGCATAACATATGTACGTTGAACCATTATATACAAATTTCTAGTAATGTGAAGCCACTGCTGCATCAATAATAAAGATGTTTGGATACGTCGACATCACTACCGTTGTCGCTGCCGGAACAGTAGCTAAAGTATTACAGAAAGTTTTTCAAAAGCTGAAACTCCTGCCTGGAATATATGAAACATTCACGCCCAGGAACGCGTTGGATTTAGAATTTCGCCCCCGGGATTTTGTCTGAAATAATGATCTGAAAATACATCTTCTTTATTTATACACTACAAGACTTTTAGTTTTGAATTTTGATAAGAATGGGATTGAATTTCAATATTATACCATTCCATTACTATTTCGAAAAAGTAATAAGAGTGTTGTACTATTTCGATAAAAGAATGAAAATATTCATAGAATTTGCTGAAGCGAATCATTAATATTAACCTTTGGCAAGACTTGAATATGAATATTTCAGATTTCGGAATAAGGTCTTTTGACGGCGAGGTGAGGAAGAGTGAGTTGATATATGAGTCGTTGAAGCTTGTAGAAGAATATATATATATATATATATATGAGCAATCATGACAATTTTTTC
>NC_046666.1:106941703-106955694 GCF_010883055.1 Belonocnema kinseyi | reverse complement strand
GAAAATATTGAAAAAATTTTCACGATTGCTCATTCTTTGATAGCTACACGCGTGCGAAAGGGACACTCGTGAGTCACCCTGAGTTAGACAGTAATGGAACGTTACACCCGTTTTCTTGGAGTTAAATCATCCCAACGAAGCTGGCTTGATCTGCGCTTGCTTGGATTTGAGTGACGTTCATTGCCTACGGTGCGCGTCTGGACTTGATTTTTAAATACGTACGCGAACTAGAGCCAATGAACGACACACAGTTAAAGCATGCGCAAGTATTTTTGGATCAATGTTGGGAATAATAATCGAATCAAATTTCGAGGTTGATAATACCAATCAACGCTTCTCATTTACTACCACCTTTTCACCCGTACCACTGCAATCGCAATACAGGACATCGTCTTGTTATTTATGATCGAATTCTTATTTCAATTTAAGCCTCTCTGCTTGTAAATGTAATATATAAATGTAATATTAACCTCAAAATCTCAATAAGTTGCTACCACATTTTTTATTAGCAATGAAATTTTATAAAAAATTCCATGCATCACAGGAATAATACTTAATGTTTATATTGAATGAAAGTACTAACTAAAACATTAACTTATAACTAAAAATACACCAATGTTACACTAATTTTACTTATTATCAGAAAAGTACCATTAAACTCCTTGCACTTGACCTTCACAACAAAACAGCTGTATAAAATGTATAGGCTTCCAATGTTTTATGTGCTTTTAAACAATATATGGTTTAAGAAATTTGGGATTGAATGAATTATGTTCAGGTTTATGGATGTATCGGGTCTTCATATTTATATTTCTAACAAAAAACACAAATTTTCAACAAAATACGGAAATTTTCATAAAGATAATTCCACTTTTAACTAATAAAATCTTTCAGCGATTAACATTTTTTTATAGTAAATTATGCAAAACGTTTTTTCTGATATAAGACAAAAAATCTGCCCGCAACGCGGGCACATTCTCGTCGCGCGCTACGTGCGCGGCTCGCTTCGCTCGCAAGTTTAAGCGCGTCTAGGGCGCGCGACGGTTGAATCTCGCGCTTCGCGCTTGATAATAAGTTACCTCGGGCTTCGCGCTCGAACATAATTACACCTCGCGCTCGGATATTTATTTATTCTGTCTACTTAATTAAGTATAGTCAAAGATTAAGTTTCTCAAAGCTCTGTAGGCTTTGAGTTACACATTCTCATCGTGACACTCGCGCTGCGCGCTCAATTTCCGACAAGTAGTACGCGTCCTATCAAGAAGTGATTCTTAACGAAATTATAGTACATAGAATTTTCAAATTCTGAAAAAAGTGGTCTCAAAAATTTTCAAAATGCACTCACTTTTTGAATTTTTATCAAAAATGGCTGGTTCACGAACTCGTTCTTTCTTTTAGGACCTAAAGAAAGTGTGCCAAAGATGAATTTGATTCGTTAATTTTTTTGAGAGTTACCGCGTTTACGGACGGACGGCCGGACGGACAGACAGACAGACGCCATCGTGAAAACCTAATTTTCGGATTCAGGGGGTCTCGAAACGTGGAGATCCGTTGAAAAAGTGTGATGTCAAGTTTCTGACAATTCTAATACTTTCTCAATCATAAATGATGAGAATGCAAAAAATGGAATTTGGACATCTATGTTAAGAATAATAAAAAACAGATTAATTCTTTAACCATAAAATAATTTTTAACAAAAAAGATGAAGTTTCAATTCAAAATATCAATTTTTAAACAAAAATAGAATAATTCAGTTTTCAGTTTATAAAAGTTAATATTCAATCCAAAAAATGATATTTTCTACAGGTTATTAAAAATTTTAATTAAAACAGATGAACTTGACACAAAATAGTAAAAGTTTTGACAAAAAAGATTAATTTTTAGTTAAACAAAATTTTTTCAAAACAAATAATAGAATGATCAACTAAATTAATTTTAAATGCAAGAACAATATTATAAAAAGAATTTGAAATAAAATAGAATTTACTTATAACCAGGCAGGTTCTACACATTATTTAGCACAATCTCTCAGCGATTAAAATTCTTTTACAGTAAATTACGCAAGACGTTTTTTTCCGATCTAAAACGAAAAAGTCGAATTTGGGCCTCTATGTTGAGAATAATAAAAAAAAGATTAATTTTCCACCCATAAAATAATTTTTAATTTTTTTAAGATCAAGTTTCAACAAAAAATATAAAATTTTAAACAAAAAGAGAATAATTCAGTTTGTAGTTTATAAAAGTTCATATTCGATCAAAAAAGTAAAAATTTTCACAGATTATTTCAAATTTTAATTAAAATAGATGAACTTGACACCAAATAGTAAAAGTTTTAACAAAAAAGATGATTTTGCAAACACAAAGATTAATTTTCTATTTTAAAAAATTGTTTTAAGCAAATAATAGAATTTTCAACTTAATTAATTTTCAATGCAAGAACAATATTATCAAAAGTATTTCAAATAAAACAGAATTCACTTAAAATCAGGCAGGTTCTACACATTATTTAGCAGAATCTATCAACGATTAAAATTGTTTTATAGTCAATTATGCAAGACATTTTTTTCCAATCTAAGACAAAATAATCGAATTTGGACATCTATGCTAAGAATAATATAAAAAGAGATTAATTTTTTACCCATAACATTAATTCTCTGAAAAAAACGATTAGTTTTCAACTAACAATGATATACTTAAAATTTTCCTTAGAAAAATTAATTTTTAACAAAAAAAAAATTTTAAAAATAGTTCAATCCTAAATAAACAAGATAAGATTTTAACAAAGAAAAATAATTTTATAACAGAAAAACGAATTTTCAAATGAAAAAATTAATTTTTAATTAAAAATATAATTTTTCATCCTGAAATTGTGCAGTTGATTTTTTAATCAATTTTTAACAAAATAGTTGAACCCTAATCAAAAAGATCAGTTTTCAAACAAATAGTGGAGTTTTCAACTAAAAAAGATAAATTTTTATTTAAAAATATAAAAATATAAAACCAGAAATAGGATAATTCCTTTTTAGTTAAAAGAATTAATATTTAACAACAAACAATTAAATTTCAACAAATTAATTGAAATTTTACTAAAATAGATGCATTTGATGATACATACATAGTTGAACTTTCAAGCAAACAGATGTATTTTCAACCAAGAAGATTAATTTTATATAAGAAAGACGATGTTTGAAACAAATAATTAAATTTTCAGTTAGAGAATTTAATTTTTACCAAAAAAAAAAACGGAATGTGCAACTTAGTATTTTTGTTCTCAATCACAAAGATGAATTTTCAAACGAGAAGACTAATTTCCTACCGACACATTATTTCAAATTTTAACTAAAACAGATGAATTTGACACCAAACAGTAGAAGTTTTAACAAAAAATATTAATTTTCAATCACAAAGATTAATTTTTATTAAAGAAATTTTTCTAATAAATAACAGAATTTTGAAGAAATTTTGGATGTAAGTTGTTGGCTTTAGGGTCAGGTGAATTGAAACTAATTAAGTTGTTTCAAACGTTTCAACACACAATGGTGGCCTATATCAGAGAATTTTATTAAATCTATGAAAAGTACACAATATCTTGTAAGTACGCAGTTTTACAATTGGAAGCAGTATTTTTTTATTAATATCTTAGTTGTGAACTAATAAAAAATGAAAATTACTTATTTTTAAATTTAAATTTGGTTTAATTTTATTAAGAACTATTGATAAATCTTGCAGTAATCTTAAAACATTATTTTATTTTAAAGAAGTACAATTGATGAGAAAATAATACCAATGTAATCAACAAAATTTTGTCATCAATTTTTTATTTAATGAAACCATTTTCAATCGAAAAAGTTGTTTACAAATGATTTTTTCAGTAACGTATATGTAATTATATTAAATTTTTTATTATTTTATTCATTTCTTGTTATTTTTCAGGTGATCTGTTTGTACGAAATTTATTATTATAAATTGTAAGAAACCTTATACAGATATAAATTGTTTTCAACTAAATTTATTTTCAATCCAAGAACAATATTATAAAAAATATTTAGAATAAGATAAAATTCACTTAAAATCAAGCAGGTTCTATACATTATTTAGCAGAATCTCTCAGCGATAAAAATTATTTTATAGTCAATTATGCAAGACGTTTTTTACCATATAAGACAATAAAAAGTCGAATTTGGGCATCTATGTTAAAAATAATATAAAGCAGATTAATTGTTTACCCATAAAATTAATTCTCTACAAAAGACGATTAGTTTTTAACCAACAATGGTATAATGAAAATTTTCCTTAAAGACATTAATACATAGTTGAAGTTTCAAACAAACAGATGAATTTTCAACCAAGAAGATTAATTTTATATAAAAAAAGGCGATGTTTGAAACCAAGAATTGATTTTTCAACACAAAAATATCAATTTGTAATTCAAAATTTCAATTTTTTACCGAAAGTGGGAGAGTATAATTTAGTTAAAGAATTTAATTTTTAACAAAAAAAACGGAATGTGCAACTTAATATTTTTGTCCTTAATCACAAAGATGAATTTTCAAACGAGAAGACTAAGTTTTTACCGCAATAACGAATTTTTATCGAAATGTGCATTTTCAAACCAAAGGGTTAAATTTTCAACTAAAAAACATAAAATTTTAATTTCAAATATCATTTCTCTACCAAAAATGATATAATCCAATTTTATTTTACATAAATTAATTTTTGACTAACTATGAAGTAATTTTCAAAAAAATAATAATTGAACCGTCAATGAAGAAGATGAATTTTCAACCGCGAATATTAATTTCCCTGTTTAAAAAGACGATTTAAAAAAAATTATATTTTTAACAAAAAAAGATCAATTTATTTAAATATAATTTTTCTATCAAAAATGGTTATAAAAATTATTTCAAAGGAGATCGAATCCATTTACCATTAGGCAGATTCTGCAATTCAAGTTCGATCAGGAAGAAAATTTTGTTGTTTTTAGACTAAATTTTAAGAAAACTATTTTTTCGCCATAAAAAAATTATATGTTCAAAAGATTAATTTTGAACCAATAAGATTAATGTTTCACAAAAAAGACGAATTTCGAACCAATTACTGGATTTTTAAACTATGAGGTAACAGTTTTTAAAATTTTTTTGGTAAAAATTATCAATAATTTAGATGCATTTTTTATGTCTTGACTAAAATTGTTTCTTGGTTAAAAACTCATCTCTTTGGGTAGAAACTTGATTTTCTTACTGAACATGAACGCAATGAAAATGTATCCCTTAAATTAAAAAATCAACTGATTTCTAAAACTTGCCTTTTTGGGTGGAAAACTCAACAATTTTGTAGATAATTTTCTTTTTTCATTGTTCGTTCTAGAGCTTTGCGCTCGATAATATATGCATATATACATCTACAACTGTAGTTTGGTAGTTGTGAAATATCTTTTGTTAAAGCTCTTTTGTTGAGGAATCAATTGTTTTGTTTAAAATTTGTATTTTTTGTTTGCATTCGACTACTTGGTTAAATGTTAAACTAAATGAGTAAAAATGGATCTTTTTTGGGTTGAAGATTCGTCATTTTAGTTAAAAATTCTTTCTTTCTTTGGTTGAGAATTAATCTTTTTTGTTGAACATTTCTCTAATTGTCTTAAGGTTGAACGACCTTTTAGAAATTAATTATTTTAGTAGAAGATTCATTATTTTAGTTAAAAATGTATCTCTGGTTAAAGATTAAAAAATTTTTTTGAAAGGAATTTTTTTATTCAATTCAGCTGTTGTTGTTTTAGAATAATCATATTTTTTAGTTTTCGGTTGAAAATTTATCTACTGATTTAAAAGTTTAACCATTTTGTTAAAATGTTATATTTTTGGATGAAAAAGTAACTGTTTGATTGCAAATTCATTAATTTTTTAAACCTGAAAATTAAACTTTTTCATTTTCATTGTAGACGGTTTTGTTAAAAATTTGGCTTTTTAATGAAAGATTTGCATTTGACATTAAATAGTTTAACTTTTAACCAAATAATTAAATTTTCAACCTACAAATATAAATTTTAAACTGAATGGCCAAATTTTCAAACAAAAAAGATTAATCTTTAACCAAAAAGAGTTGCATTAAAAAAAAGAATTCTCAATGAAAACGTAGTGGTGTATATCTTAAAACAAAAAGAAAAGATTTTCAACAAAATATTTAAGTTTTTAACCAGAGTTGAATTTTCGAACCAGCATGTAAATTTTCAACAAAGTAGTAGATTTTTTAACCTGCAAATATGAATTTTAGATAGAAAATGTAATATTTGATATTCCAACGAATGCAGATGCTGCCAAGAGATGCTTTGTAAAATAAGGAAACGAACTTTCAATCATAAAGATTAATTTTCTATAAGAAATTCGAATTTAAACCAAAAGTAACAAAGTTGCTTTTTTACACAGACAATTAATTTATTTAAAAAAAAAAGAATTAAAAAAAAGTAAATTTTTTAACCAAAGAGATGAATTTTTAACTAAAATTATGAATTTTTCAACTAGAAAAACGAATCTTAAACAAATAAAGAATTGCCATTTAGAAAATAATCAAATTTGTTCCACTTCTTAAACTTTTAAGTCAAAAGACTATTTTTCTGTAAAACAGTTATAACACCTTGACCCTCCATCTACCACCATCAACCAAATTTTTTACAACACCTTCACCCCACATGATAATTTTTCAAATAGTTATTTATTGAAAGTGTTATTTTTAATACAATATTTCATTAATTTCAATGTAATTCGAAATATAATAATTATTTTTTAAACTTTAAACAAAATATTTATGTTTTTCATAAACTTTAATGTGATAAGTCCAGGAGTGTAATGATTTGGTAGAAATCGGAATAATGAAACAGTTATTACTAAAAATTTTATGACATTGAACGCATGGACTAATGTTGAGTAGACCTAACCAATATTTTCAGGGAAGAGTTTACCAAGTAGCAATAAGCTTATTACATGTGTTTTTCAACATATAAGGTCGTTGTTGATTATTACAATGCGCGTTCAAAAATTTTACTAAATTGATTTATCCAAAAATTGTGGTGTAAAAATGCAAAGTTCATTATTTAAAGAATATGATTATCATCAACGTGAGCTACAAAATCGTAGTAAATGCTATTCATCAATATTAGCTGTAAATTAATCTTTAATAAAAAAAGCTCATTCGGAATAAAATAATGCATTTTCTACCTAAAAATAAAGAATTCGTTGAAATCCTATTATAAACGATTAATTACAGTTTCAGATACAGAACTCATCCCTTGATGTCTTATATTATTTTATACTAATATTTTGTAACATTCATTAAATATGTATAACATAGAAAAGATAGGCTTTTCATTTATTCTTTTTCATACAAAGATAGATAGGCGCGCGCCGTGCCCCGCGCAATACTGCTAGTTTCTCTTATACCTGTCATCGGATGAACGCGGAAACGGTCTGCCCTGTCCGGAGAATATAACAAAGTGCATTTCAATTTGAAAAAATTAAGCTTCCAACTTACATAACCACTCATGACAATAAATATACATCGTTATATGTATCCAATATTTAGATTTAAATTATTTGCACTCCTTATCGACACAACATGCACAAAACCAATTCGTTCTATGATGCTACAAAACGGTATTACTAACTCTATTCTGCTCTCTTTCTTCTATAGCAATATAGCGATTATACAATTTCAATTATATAAAGTGTTCTTTTCTTTATTCCAAGATATCCGTGAAACCCAGCTTATAAATGTAACATATTTTAGTCTTTCGAGGCGATTGCTGTCAGACAAGTAACTATGAACTATTATTTCTGTTTAAAATACCGAAAAAAAGACAAAATTGATCAACATACAAAGTATCAATTGTTGCGTATCAAACTGATTTTCAGCCATGTGTTTTCACGGATCTGAAGCTCTATTAATCTTGTGAAAGTGAAGCTACAATAATAGCTTAATCGGCGATCAACACTGTGTTAGATAAAGTCTTCAATAAACTAACAGTTCCTTATGAAAATCGTGACCAATTCAACAAAATTGAATCACCAAGATTTGCAATTATATTATGTGTGTGTCAGTAACCTTAAAAAAGAAAGTGGTTGGATCCAAAGAAATGCATTTCTTTGATTTCATTTCCTTAAGATAAAAAACCGCTTACTTTATTGTACTGAATGCTGTGTGAATGCATCAAATTCATATTCCCTTTGATTCAAAGAAGACATTTCTTTGGGCATAATTTCTTTGAAACAAAGAAATATTTCTTGGCATGAGTATGTGAAATAATTAACGCAAAGAATTTATATCTTTAAAACAAAGAACCTAATTTTCTTGAATCTCGTTTTCTGATGAAATGAAATATTTCTTTAGTTTAATGGTTTTGAGAATCTACATTAAAAAACATTCTATTTGCAATAAGCAATTCAGCGATACGCGAAGCAAATATTTTGGTTTCTTTGAATTAAAGCAATATTGAAATGACTAAAAGCAATATTAATTAAGTGAAAAAAAATTTCTCTCACATAAGGAGGTTGGTACTGTTAGTTTAATAGAATATGTTATTCATCGAATTAATTAATTTCTCCACTTAAGGCTAAACTTATTTACTTGAAAGATATGTTTCTTTTTGTAAATAAAGTTAAGTGATTCATGTACAATAAAAGTTTTATTCTAGTGAACAAATATATTTTCTAAATAACTTCATACACCATTCGTGCGAGAAAATATTTTGGTAAAATTTTCTATTTGTACCTAGTAGTTCAGAACATATGTCGCTACGTGTACAGTTTATCGAGTGTATCGAGTTTTTTTGTCGGTCTTCCTAAGAAATGAACGTGCTTGAAGTATTTGTGTCTAATCCGTGAATGAAAAAATAAATATATTATTATAAATTATAATAATTATAATTACAATAAGTATTTTTCTCAATCAATGGGCCTGTTTAATTTTTCACTTAAACTATTCAAAATTTTAAACAATAAATGAAGTTACAGATTTAATTAAATTGTTCTTTCACTCAATGAATATTTTATCAAGTCAGTTACGTGTTTATTCTGAAAAAGATGTCGCATGTTAGAAACAAATAAATATTTATTTCCGTTAAAAAAATGGTTTTTACAAAGAAATGTTAATTTCACCTAAGAATACACTTAATTAAATCGAAGAATTATATGTTTGGATAAAAAAATCTATTAGTCAGGCCAAGTTTTAAATATTTAAGGCATTATTTATGTAGTGATACCACCTACAAATCGAAAGTATTCGGGGCATGTTTAAATTCACATATATTATAGCACTATTGGTCCTTAAGTCATGGTGTAAATTTTAAGACCTTTGAGCTAATAGTTGCCTAATGTCAGGAGCCACAATTTTCAGCTTTTGGCTATACACGCCCAAGTTCAATGGCGAATAACTCAGTTTGTGCTTCTTCGATTAAAAAAATAAAGGTATTTCGCTGCTGTCGCGAATGCGAGAGTACCATATTGGGACAATATCGCTGGTCCCACTTCCCACGTAAATTTAACTTTTGTTTCGGCTAAATATTTAGTGCAGAATTTGTTCAGATTTTTACACCCAATTTTAAAATTTGTGCATCACCGGAAGTACTCGATTTCTAAAAAAACCACTGGCGGGGCCACCGAAACGTTTCCATGACCCTGACATTATCAAAAATCAACTTTATATGGGTGCATCATTTTCGTCTTAATTTGTTCAAATTTGTGCGAACAACTTCAACCCCTAAAAACTAACTTCTATGCGGAAAACAGGATGGCGGGTCCAGCGAAACGTTTAGCTGGCCCTGATATTATCCAAAATAAACTTTATATGAGTTTATGAGATCTGCGTGGGCAGTGGGTCCAGCCAAATGGTCCTGAATGCGAGGGTATTTTGTATCGTTTAAATAATCAAAAGGGCTCAACACTAGAATCACTTCTCGTTTGATGAAATATGAAATATGTTCACTGTTTAAATAAAATTTCAGCATAATGATATTACATGTTACAATACACAAAGCCTCTTTCATGACCACTTGATACTACTCACAAAAAAGGTTGTCTTGAAGCAAATGCACCGTCCTCTTGCTTATTTTGTTTTGAAAAACGTTAAAATATTGTTTACATAAACAGAATTATTGGGCGGTTAAACTATTTAAAGTTTGTCGCTACAAAATGGTGTTTCCTGAAAAAACGATTTATTCTGAAACAATTAAACATCCTCTTACAAGGGAAGGAAAGTCTATTTGTGTCGGAAAGCATTCTTTTGAAAAAACAGGACATTTCTCTAAATGAAATCTTATGGCTTATATTGTTTACGCTATAACTTGTTTCTGAAATCACTTACTTTCACTGAAAGTGTACTTATCTTCTTTTATTAATCGCGCAAATCTAGTATATGATTCTACCTGATATACATTAGCTTCATGATGGCATCGTCCAGTGTCCCGTTTGATTGATTATGTAACCCGTTTTAAAAGCTTACTCATGGAAAGGGTTTAGATTTAAGAATTATTTACAAAAATAAACTGAAAAAACTGCCTACTAGCATTCCATTTTACACAATACTGTATTAGCGTTTTGGAAAAGTATTGCAGTTGATCTCAAAAAAGAAATTAAATAGTCGTTAAGAGGTTTCTGCAGCTCAAAACTTAGACATTACTCATACACGGATAAAATTAGTACTTGATAAATTACTAAACTATTTAGGTTATGGCGGATATGAGACAAATTCGGTGAATTAAGAATAACTATTCCGTATATTATTTCGAACTTTTCTGTCATAATTACAGAACTGATAATAGGCTGCGATACAACAGTACAGTTGCGTCAGTGTGTGTCGGTGTTGTGCGTCCCGGCATCGTATAGGCGTGATTCAATAAAGAATCACACATCGTCGAAGCTTGAAAATGTTTCAACGTTTTAAATAAATTATTTAATTGTTCTCAACTCAGGAGAAAATATTGTGTATAGTTCACACATAGTGTGAAATATTATATATAATATTCATTTGGTTTATACATTTTTTGTAGCAACCAAATGAATATTATATATAATAGTTTACAATATGTATAAACTATATATCATTTTTCCGCCTGGGAACCTTCACTGTACAAAATATACAATTTTACTGATAAAATAAAAATAAAGTTATGGCATAGTAGATAAAAATTTAATTTTGTCAGTAATGTATGGAAGTGATTTTGGAAGGAATAGACTTATATACAATTTCAGTAAAATGTATATACAATTGACAGCGTCATTAGATCAAGAACTGTTTTCAAATTCAAATAACCTATATATCCCAGATTTTTTTGATTTTTCTTCTTAAGAGTTATTCATCTAAAAAAATATAAGAAACCCATATAGAACTACTAAATAAAATTTGATAAAATCCATAAGAATTCACGGTGAATTTAAAGGTCTTCAAATTGAATCAAACAAATTTTTAATGTAAATATAATCCATTAAATTCAGTGATTTTTAGGGGACTTAAAAGAATAGCAAAAAACTGCGAAATGGGTCTAGATCTGAATTTAAAAATGCAGTTAACCCTTTGATACTTTCTTTTAATTTTGTCGGATTATGTTGAACATAGCAAGTCTCACTTTGTGAAGGTGAAAATTAATCTGCTATTTGTAATAATTTTATGGAAATTTAAAGCAATAGTGACATTTATATTTAATTAACTGGAATTTTTTTCGAGTTTTTTTTTTCTCTACAGAAAGGATAATTCGTGCGCAATAACGCATTGTTCCAGTACTATTCATACAATAAGTTTAAGTACGTATGTAAATGATGTATTAACAAGAGCTTTCCATACAAAATTTGTTTTATTTCATATCCTAAACCTTTTGGAAAGTAGAGGAATTGGTTTTAACTTATTTTTCAATTCAGTATCTTGATACGTTACTTTCTAAAAATCATTTTAAATTCCCAAAAGTTAAATTTTTACATTCTCATCAGAGAAGGTATTAGATTCGTGTAAAATTTGACCCCCCTAGTATTTCTCAGCACGTCAACGTTTTGAGAACCCCTGAATCCGAAAAACAGGTTTTTACGCATTAGATTAGCCTTTATGTATAATTAAAAATTTTTCATAAGGACAACAGCCAGATTTCGCCGGGAGCGGGTGCTAATCTGAAAAATTGCACCCGCTTCCAGCGAAATCGCGGTAAAATTTCAGCCACAACCACGTCTCACAACCGTGAGATAGGTGGTTACAGTCTGTAAAGGAATCAATAGGACGATCCAGCAAAAGCCTCGTGCACCCTAAGAACACGGAGCGACCCAAGGACAACCGCCTACTGCATTTTTCCCGCAAGTGTTCTAGCATATTGTTGAGACGCAGGGATGCTTTTTAGGCTATTAGCAAGTGAAAGCCTGGCACCTCCACTCGAATTCAAGAAGAACCATGTCAGACCTCGAGTGAGCAACGGAAACAATTGTCGAGAATATAAAGTTCCAGTATATGCGGCACTTCCCATTCTCGACAATTGACTCAATTTCCCTAGGAGCATTTACAGGAGAGATATTAAGGTGAATGCCGTAGGAGTGACAGAGATGGTAATAAAGCACTCTTAGTGCCGCATTGTGCCTTTGAATGTAGGTCGTTCCCGCGTGTGTTGGACAACTAGATAGTATGTGAGCTGAATGCTCGGGGTGTGCATGGCACGCCCTGCAGCTATCATCGAGAATGTCTTGGCTCAAAATGTGGCGACAGTATGTTAAGGTGGAAATGACACCGTCTTGGCATGCAAAAATGAAACCCTCTGTACCAGACTTTAATCCGGGCGATTTAAGGAAAGCAAACGTTAGCTCACAAGACATTGACTGATCCTTCACCATTCTGTGGAAGATACCGTGCATCCTCTTATCGAGGAGCTGTTCACGAAATTTTCTCTCTTGTGCTTTCTTAATCCGGGCTTTCAGGAGTGAGTACTCGAGATAGATTAGATTTGATGCATTTTGCTCACCCCTAATACTGAAGTCAAGTCCGACTGTTTCAGCAGCCTCCTCCTCTGCTTTGCATAGAAATGCTCCTTTGCCCACTTCTTCGTGATTCCTGACCATTTTAAGAAGAGGGTCTCATCCATTTGCAACTCTATTTGCTGTACCCAGAATAATCCTGTTGTGAAGACATTCAAGACTCAATATTCCGCGACCTCCTTGACGGCGTGAGATGTACAGTCGCGGAACGGAAGACTTTATATGCATGCTTTTGTTCATGTGTATAACCTTTCTTGTCCCGATATCAAGAGATCTGAGCTCGTTCTTCGTCCATGGAACTGCTCCAAATGAATAGAGTAGTACCAGGGACGGCAAGCATGTTCGATGCAGATACTTTGTACCACGCCGACAGTTCGGAAGACCAAATCTGTCGGATGAGACGTTTGTATCTGCTTCGGAGAGTATCCTTTATAGATGTCACATCCTGAATGCGGCTCTGTGGCACGCCCAGGTATGTATAAGTCTCTCCAGCGCAAAGATGTCGTATGGCGCTTCTATCAACGAGCTCAGGATCTTCAGAGATGCCATTAAGTTTTCCGCGCTTCAAATAAACCTTGGCGTATTTGTCTAACCCAAATTCCATTCCAATTTCCTTAGTATATCGTTCGACAATCCCCAGAGTTAGATGCAGTTGCTCTCTGTTTTTAGCATAGATCTTAAGATCGTCCATGTAAAATACATTAGTGACCTTGTACTTTCGATCTGCAGGTTTGCCGCACAAGTACCCGTCGGAATGGCGCAGTGCTAGAGATAGTGGCAATAATGTAAGGCAAAAGCGGAGTGGGCTCATGGTGTCGCCCTGAAAGACACCTCTCTGAAACGTGACCTTGTTAGTTGTGACACGATTTTTTCCAGATGAGATAGTAAGTCTGGTTATCCAAAGCAGCATCAATCTCTCTATGCACCCAACTATTTGCGGATGAACCTTTAAGATTTCCAAAAGACAGATGATAAGTCTATGGGATGTAGAATCGAAAG
>NC_046666.1:106926294-106941603 GCF_010883055.1 Belonocnema kinseyi | reverse complement strand
TCCTATCATTTAGGATAGCTGTGAATATCTTATAAAGCGTGTTCAGACAAGTTATTGGCCTGTAGTTCTTTGGGTCAGCTAAGTTGCCTATTTTCGGCAGTAGTATTGTGCGCTCCTCCCCTTAATACATCTTTCACCTCCTCGGTAGTGATGGGTGGACATTCTTTATCAGGTTTTATGAGGGCAACACATGTATGTTACATGGACGATCTTATGATCTGTGCTAAAAACAGAGAGCAACTCGATCTAGCTCTGGGGATTGTCGAACGATATACTAAGGAAATTAGAATGGAATTTGGGTTAGGCGAATGCGCCAAGGTTTATTTGAAGCGAGGAAAACTTAATGGCATGTCTGAAGATCCTGAGCTCGTTGACAGAAGCGCAATGCGACACCTTTGCGCTGAAGAGACTTATACATACCTGGGCGTGCCACAGAGCCGCATTCAGGATGTGACATCTATAAAGGATACTCTCCGAAGCAGATACAAACGTCTCATCCGACAGATTTGGTCTTCCGAACTGTTGGCGAGGAACAAAGTATCTGCAACGAACATGCTTGCCATCCCAGTACTACTCTATTCATTTGGAGTAGTTCCATGGACGAAGAACGAAGTCAGATCTCTTGATGTTGGGACAAGAAAGGTTATGCACATGAACAAAAGCATGCATTTTAAGTCTTCCGTTCCGCGACTGTACATCTTACGCCGTCAAGGGGGTCGCGGAATATTGAGTCTTGAATGTCTTCATGACAGGATTATTCCGGGTACAGCACATAGAGTTGCAAATGGAAGAGACCCTCTTCTTAAAATGGTCAGGAATCACTAAGAAGTGGGCAAAGGAGCGTTTCTGTACAAAGCAGCGGAGGAGGCTGCTGAAACACTCGGACTTGACTTCAGTATTAGGGGCGAGCAAAATGCATGAAATCTTATCTATCTCGACTATTCACTCCTGAGAGCCCGGATTAAGAAAGCACAAGAGAAAAACTTTCGTGAACAGCTCCTCGATAAGAGGATGCACGGTATCTTCCAGAGAAATGTGAAGGATCAGTCAATGTCTTGTGAGCTAACGTTTGCTTTCCTTAAATCGCCCGGATTGAAGTCTGGTACGGAGGGTTTCATTTTTGCATTCCAAGACGGTGTCATTCCCACCTTAACATACCGTCGCCACATTTTGATCCAAGACATTCCCAATGATAGCTGCAGGGCGTGCCATGCACACCCCGAGCATTTAGCTCACATACTAGCTAGTTGTCCAACTCACGCGGGAACGACCGACATTCAAAGGCACAATGCGGCACTAAGATTACTTTATCACCATCTCTGTCACTCCTACGGCATTAACCTTAATATCGCTCCTCTAAGTGCTCCTAGGCAAATTGAGTCAATTGTCGAGAATGGCAAGTGCCGCATTACTGGAACTTTATATTCTCGACAATTGTTTCTGTTGCTCCCTCGAGGCCTGACATGGTTCTTCTTGATTTCGAGAAGCGAACCATGTTCGTTATCGAATTTTCGGCACCAGCTGACAAGAACATCAGAACCAAGGAAAATGAAAAGAAAGAGCGGCATCGATACCTTATAAGGGAGTTGCAACGATTGTGCCCGGAATATTCTGTTAAATTGATCGTCCTTATCATCGGCCCTCTTGGAGGTGCCTAGCTTTCACTTGCTAATATCCTAAAAAGCATCCCTGCGTGTCAACAATATGCTAGAACACTTGCGGGAAAAATGCAGAAGGCGGTTGTCCTTGGGTCGCTCCATGTTCTTAGGGTGCACGAGGCTTTTGCTGGATCGTCGTATTGATTCGTTTACAGACTGTAACCACCTATCTCACAGTCGTGAGACGTGGTTCTGGCTGAAATTTTACCGCGATTTCGCTGGAAGCGGGTGCAATTTTCCAGATTAGCACCCGCTCTGAGTACATATACTCTTGTTAAAATCGTTTCCCCCACACCGCCTCCTGGGGGTGGGGGTGGGACAAGTTCGAAATCTTAAATGGAAACCCCTATTTTTTATTGCATATTCAGATTCTTTGGATAAAAATGCGTATGATTTGTCTTTAACATTTTTTTATTTCCGTGATAGATGGCGCTGTAATCGACGAAATGCAATTTTTCTACGTTTTACTGTTCTTGCCATACATTAACAATAAAAAATACACTATTTTCATTGTGACATGGCTGACCACGGAAAAATTGAATTTTTCAAATCGCTACAGAATCGTTGAACGAGTGCAATAGAAACTCGTACATTAAAAAAATAGATCGCGACGAACATAGGTAGAACCTCGTTCTTTTTAAAGTCGGTCACAAATAAGTGTAATAGAGCTTCGGATCTTTTTGGAAATTATTATTTTGAAAAACATGCCAAAACGTATGTCTGTTCTTGATAAGTAATTATTAAGTGATAGGTTTACATTAACAGTGTTTCCTGAATATTCTTAAATCTTAGCTCTGGCATTATTGTAGAATAAGGTTATTGGAGGCTATCAAAACATTACGAAAGTGTTTACTTTTTTCTTTTCTTAAATACAGTAAATTAGAAAAAATACACTTCAGACAAAACTGATTTTCGTTAGTTCAAAGATTATTCCGATTACTACTTTACAATAGGGTATCTAACCTTAAGAGAAAAAATTAAAATGGTTCTAGTGTATGCGGAAGCTGGAAAAAACCTTCATAATGCTGCAATTTCTACGCTCAGCGTTTTTCAAATAGAATTGTGTCACGTGCTTACTTTTATCGTACTATTACAAAATTTACTACCGATGGAAGTGTTTAACCTAGGAAAGAGACCCGTAGAACAACAGTCACTGGAGAAAATAATGAAATTGCTGTATTGGCTGCAGTAGCCAATAATTCTCACGTTCGCCCAGGAGAATTCGCTCGTGATTCTGGAATTTTTGGAGCAGTGTTTGGAAAATTTGGAAACTTAATCAATTTCATCCGTATAATATCTCTTTATGTGAAGAAATTCATGGGATTGATTTCTAAAATCTGGTAGCTTCTTGTCAGTGGGCACGTGAACAAATATAACAAAATCCCAACTTTTTTCGTTACGAATTATTCTCTGACGATTCGTCTTTTACGAACCATGGAATATTTAATCGACACAACATGCACTACTGGACTATTGAAAATCCGCAGCGGCTTCGTGAAGACGAGCACCAGCGTCCAATAACTGTTGACGTATGATGTGGAATAATTGGCAACAAACTGATCGGTGCCCACATTATCGAAGGCAGCTTAAATTATCCAAAATATCAAGACATTTTGGAAGTTAAACTGCCAATATTGCTTGAAGACTTGAGCTTAGAAATACGGCAAAACATGTGATTTCAACATTATGGTTGCTCAGCACACTATTCAGCGGTAGCACGAGAAGTTCTAGATCGTCATTGCAATGGTCACTGGATTAGTAGAGGCGGTCCGATAAATTGATCTGCAAGATCACCAGATCTTAATTCACCAGATTTCTTTTTGTGGGGCTATCTGAAAGACAAAGTGTACAGAGAAAAACCAACAACACGTGAGATTATGATTGACCGAATTACAAGTGCATGTGCTAAAATTCAAGAAGATACACTTCTCCGTTGTGTAAATTTATTTGAATTACGGATAAATAAGTTCATTGAAGCTGAAGGCCATCATTTTGAGCACTTACTTTAATTAAAAGATGATTCCCTGAGTACCTCGAATCGTGAGAGGCGAGGGAACTCACGTTAATCAAACACTCCGAATCGTGCAAGGCAAGGGGACTCACGCTAATCCAGTACCCCGCAGGGAACAGAAACTCCGACGTCCACGTAGTTGTTCCTGGGTTACGCTAACAGCAGTACTTTGTTTTAATACTAATTTTAAGTATGGCAAAATCGTAAGCGTGTATTCTCAGTAACAGTAAAATAAAGAAAAATAGAATTTCGTCGATTACAGTGCTGTTACTCGTATATTTGAAGATATTTGGAGATATTTGAAAGTTTTAAGTTAAATAAATCAGCCTGTATATATATATGTGTGTGTGTGTGTGTGTGTGTGTGTGTGTGTGTGTGTGTGTGTGAGGTTTGGTTAGGCTATAAAATCATATTTATATCTGTCTGCGTACAATAAATTAAGAATGTGTCTCAAGTGGGGGCAACTCCCGAAAAGCTGGTCAAAAGTCCAAAAAAATTTTCGATTTTGAAAACCGGAATAGATTGGTTTTGTAGAGAAAGTTTCAAGGTTTCAGAATTTGATAACTAGAGGTCCCTATCCCTATTACATATATTTCTATGACAATTTTGAAAGTGGTCTTCGTTCGATGAAGATCTGGCAGTTTTATCTGCTAGCGGTGCGTGCTATTTGAATGTAAATCACTAGCATAATAGGCACAGTATTACTTTATAAAAATTCACTATTTGTGTGTAAAAGTAAGATAAAATTGAATCAAATCAAGCACACATTTAGGGAAAAATTGAGTTGCTCTTCGTTGTTCGACCTCCAAACCCCCTGTGAAGTATACTATTAGTTATTAAAATCAAAAAGAAAATTTTGCTGTTAGTTGCGATTGTGATTTTGTTTCAGGTTTTTGTATAAAAAGGCCGAAGATATCGATTTTTCCCACGAATAAAGTGTATATGCGGCAGGCAAGTTGATAGAAAAATTTGTCAGATGAGGGGGGCTCATCGATATTTCAGCAAATATAGTTATAAACTAACATATTTCGACGACATTTGGGGAGGGGGTAAACCCCCCTGACTTCGTGCTAGTGCCTACTATGGAATATCAGGTTAGATATGGATGTCAGTAAAATAAGGGGCAAATTGGGTCGATTAACTGATTTCAAAAAAGGAAATAAAACCAAAAAGATGATAAACCATGTTACTAAAATCATCCAGCCTTGGAACATCTAGACATTAAAACCAGCAATATTGGATGAGATTATAGACTTCCAACGACAGAGACTTGATGTTCTTACTGCCAGATTGCGTCGGTACAAGAAAAGTAGTGCACGAAGGCAACAAAATTGAAACTTTCAGACAGATGAAAAAAGATTTTATCGTAAACTGAGAGTAAATACAAATAACCAGCAAGACACCGAAATCCCTCATTTGGATGATATGACTAACTACTGGTCGGGTGTTTGGGGAAAAATGATTAGTTGCAATTTGAACACTGCGTGGCTCAAACTAGAGGAAGCAAGGGCAAGCAAAAGCTCTGAAATCCAACTGACAAACATCACAGCTTTAGATATTTCAGCGGCCTTGAAAAGGGTAAGTAATTGGAAAGATCCAGTTCCGGACATGGGGCGCAACTCCTGGTACAAGTAGCTGACGAGTGTGCATCCTGCGTTGGCAAGGTGTTTTCAGAAGATCATTGAACAACCAGATCTGATGCCAAGCTTTATGCTCCAGGATACTCCGCATATGTTACCAAAAAAACCAGACACTCAAAATGCATCTGACTTTCGACTATAGATGATGTTATCATGACTCAAGCTCGTAAGCATCAAAGGAACTTACACATGGCATGCATTCGCTACAAGCAAGCGTTTCCTTTCGTGCCGCATGACTGTTTGCTTCAAGTCTTAAAACTTTACCAAATCTGCCCATGCATTATTGACTTTCTAAGCCATGCGATGAGGCTCTGGGTTACAAGAATCAAGTATTTTGATCATAGGCAACCAAGGATAACTAGGTAAATATGCTTTACGACGGGTATATTTCAAGGAGACTCCTTCAGCGCACTATGGTTCTGTTGAGCGTTGAATCCATTGAGCAAAACACTAAATAGTATGTCTTATGGGTTCAGAATTCATGATGATGAGGATGGTTATCAAGTGACCCATCTTCTTTACCTGGATGACCTGAAGCTGTACGCTACTTCAGCCCAGAAACTGCAGCATACGATAGTTAAGACAAGACTAACGACTGCCTTCACTACGAGACTCATATTGATTATGAAGAGTTTTCTCAACTCGGCAAACAAAATCAGGGCAATCAACACATATGCCAACCCTGTCATCACGTACTCCTTCGGGCTCATAAAATGGTCTAACACCGACCTTAAAAAGTTAAACAGAATTATTCGCGTGGAAATGACGAAGCACCGAATGCACTACAGAATTGAGCGTAGGCGTCACAATTTATACAGTTGCGAGACTATTTCAACATCAAAAGAAATGTTGCACTTTAAAGTAGCATCTGTGGAACAGATCATGACTATGCGCTCCTTAATTTGTCCTCAGATGGGGCCCTAAATATCAGGACAGAAACCATAGAGAAATTAGAAATACAATGGAGGCAGAGAGCCATCCATAACGAGCACCCCAAAACGTTAGATCAAAATGAAGTGGATAGGGAGCCATCTAATATTGGGCTAAGAAAGGGTGTTCTGTATCCGAAGGCAGAAGTATTCATCATTGCGATACAGGACAAGGTTGGAAGCACCAGAAATTATCGCAAATACGTTTTAAATCAAGACGCGGTTTACCAGTGCCGATTATATGGAGAAAGCAACGAATCTTCAAGCACATTATTGATGGCTGTCTCGTAATGGCTTAGAGAAAATATACGTACAGACATACTGATGTATCCGGGCCAATCGAACTGAAATCGTGATGCGTGAAAAAAAGGTGGAAGAGTCTACATCATTGACATTGCTTGTCGGCTTGTCCAAAATTTGCAGTCAACCTACACGACCAAGATCCACAAGTATAGCGAGTTCAGGCATGAAGTAAAGACCGTATGGAGGAATGTAAATCATGCATCTATTTATCCCATTGTGATTTCGGCTACAGGCAATGTGCATGCAAAGTGGACTGAACATCATGAATATTTAGGAGTCAGTAGGTTATTGGCAGCAGCTCAGAAGGCGATTTTATTAAATACTTTTGCAGTGCAAGAAACTTTCTTGACCATCAAGAAGTGAGCGACTAAAAACCCATGAAGGGGCAGATGATAGCTCTAAGAAAGCATCCAGAGGTGACTGTTGTCACCTCTAACGCTCGTGGCCGCTCGTGATTGTATACCTACAACATCATCGCAGGAGGTTTCAAGCATCGTATAAAATTAGTTGAATTAACTTTTATCATTGTAATCTCATCAATCACTTGACTTAGTCCATGGCTATGGTGTATAACCGGGTTTATCTGAATGTAAGTTTAATCAAAAATTATAAGTAGCTATAAGAAAGCATCCCAAGGTGACTGTTGTCACCTCCAGCGCTCATGGCCGCTCGTAATTGTATACCTACAACATCATCGTAGGAAGTTCCAAGCATCGTATTAAATTAGTTGAATTAACTTATAACATTCTGATCTCATCAGTCACTTTACTTAGTCCGTGGCTATGATGTATAACCGGGTTTACCAGAATGAAACTTCAATAAATAAAATTATAAGTAGCGCTAAAATATCATCCAGCGGTGACTGTGGTCACCTCCAATGCTCGTGGCAGCTCGTAATTGTATACCTACAACATCATCGCAGGAGGTTTCAAACATCGTATTAGCTAGTAGCTGGTGTTAGAGATTTTCTGCTTTAAATTAGGAAACTTTGATGCCGCAGAGCGAGTTCTAAAAATATTTGTTTGAAAATAAAAAAATGGACATAAATTTATTTTCCTACACCCTTAATTACGACGTGTGTTCAAAAAGTAAGGTGACCTTTCAATTTTCGCGGGCTACGTACATTCAAGTTTTAAATATTTTGTTTTTTGTGTTGATACACTCGTCACGATCATATGTTCACAGTTTTGACTATATAGCTCGTGTTGTTTTTCTGACAGAGGCATCAAAGGTTAGAAGGGTTTGGTGTGCTCAGCAATTTTCTTCTTTCGAAAAAAATGGAGCAAAGAGTTTGCATTAAATTTTGTGTGAAAAATGGAATCCAGTGCTCTAAAACTCTTGAAATGTTGACAGTTGCATACGGTGAGTCTACTCTGATTAAGAAAAATGTGTATAAGTGGTACAAGCTGTTCCAAGAAGGACGAGAGGATGTCGAAGACGAACCTCGCCCTGGACGTCCCAGCACGTCAACAACAGATGAAAACTTTCAAGCAGTGGAAGAAATGGTGTTGAAAAATCGCCGAATTACCATCAGAGAAGTTGCTGAAGATGTTGGCATATCGGTTGACTCATGCCATGCTATCTTTTCGGACGTTTTGGACATGAGACGTGTGTCAGCGAAATTTGTTCCGAAACTCCTTAATTTTGATCAAATGATCCATCGCATGACCATCGCTCAGGAGAAGTTGAATGAAGTCAATAATGATCCTGATTTTCTCAAAAGGGTCATAACTAGGGATGAATCGTGGGTATATGGTTATGACGTCGAAACTAAAGCCCAATCTTCTCAGTGGATTTGGCCCCCAGTGACTTTTTTCTTTTTCCAAAACTGAGGAGACCCATGAAAGGACATCGATTTTCAACGATTGAAGAGATAAAAACTAAATCGCAGAAAGAACTCAGGGCTATACCACAAAATGATTGTCAGAAGTGCTTCGATGATTGGAAAAAGGGTTGGCACAAGTGTATTATATCTGAGGGGGATTACTTTGAAGGCGACAACATAAATATTGAGGAATAAATTATTATTTTTTGAGAAAACCATAAGGCCACCTTATTTTTTGAACACACCTCATATTTTAAAAATAAATTAGGTACGGTCTTTCGATAAGTGGCATTCCCAAATTGCGCTCTATCTTGCAAAATACGGGCCTATACTCTGACTTGACAGTTATTAACAGCTCGTCTAATTTCTGCTGCATCGAGTGACCCAATTGCTTCGGTAATTCAATGAATTATGTTGGCTCTTGGGGTTGAGCGCTCGCGTTAAACTAAATCCTTTACTCTTCCCCACAAGTAATAATCTAGCACAGTAAGATCTGGAGAACGAGATGGATAATTGACAAGGCCGTATTTTCTGATCCACCTATTGGGAAATATATGATCTAAACTTGCTCGAATTATACGTGTGGCATGCAACGGACACGAATCTTGCTGAAACCACATATCGCAGCGTAATTGAAGATCAAGATTTTCCAATAAAATCGGCAATTTTTATTCAATAAGCTCTACGTATCTAAAGCGATTGGAGTCGCCATCGAAAAAAATCGAACCTATTATTTGATCATCAATAATCCCGCACCATGCATTTACTTTCCAAATCCGTTGATGATCGGCGGTTCTTAACCAGTGCGAATTATTAGGTGCCCAATAGCAGAAATTCCAAGTATTTCCTTCCCGTCACTCTTAAATGTGCGTTCATCCGAAAATAGTATGGTCCGATTAAACTGTTCTTCTCGGCATCTTGACCAATTGCAAAATGCAAGGCGTTGCTCGAAATCAAAGTTACTCAGCTCTTGGTGCAGCTCTATTCTGTAGGGATGAAATTTACTATTTTCGATGGTGCGGTGGACTATGAACTCACCAATACCAGAATCAATCTCGCGCCGTCGAAGTGAATCATGTGGTTCAACAATTGCGGATGCAATGACATCCGCTGATCGCTCATTTCTAGCAGGTCGGTGGATGACTTTTCCTTTGGTAGGATGGCGTTGCACAATACCATCTGTCCTTAATATTCTAGACAGGCGCGAAAAATCTTTCCGAGAATGAGGAAATCTGTTAGCAAAACGTTGTCGCCACAGTCTCTCAGCACCAGCGAAGGACCTTGCTGCAAAATAAATTTGCAGCATGTCGTGCACCTCCGCATTCGAATACATCATTACTGAAAAAGCTTTATTTAATTTATAGTTCGTTATGGAATATCCAATCGTTTGAAAAATTATTATATTTGAAATAAGCAGAACAAGCGCACTTTATCTGCCCGTGGAGCGGCAGTAAAATAGCACCTCATTGTATTGCGACGAGCAACACGTAAAGTGACAGAAAGGAGGAAGAAGTGAGTGACTCGTGAAAGAAAAGTGAAAGAAAATAGAGAGAAGAATTCATTTAAAACCTAAGTTTAACTTCGAAGTGGATTTTGGACTTCTAACGTCACCCCACCTGCGTGCGTATGTGGTACAACCAAGCGCCGTTTTCCAAAGAAAGAACTCTTATTCTGCCTATTTCAGATAAAGTATCGTATGCACCATGGCAGTAAAGTTGTTTTGTACTCAGATGCAGTTTTACTAACTTCTTCGGTTCGGACGTTAAATTCTGCATCCTCGTATAAAGTTCAACTTCACTGCCTAGGTAAATAATCTACTATTATTCAGCTCAAACTTACCTTGTAGAATGATGGTTGCGAATATTTCATAGAATAGAAAGAAAATGTACGCATCACTTCGTATCTCCGTTTCAAGTTAAGTGAAGGAGAACGATGACTATGGAATGTGCACGAGTAAGAATATTTGGCAAACGAAAAAATTACGAAATAATTTACGAAGTCACCATGTAGTGTTACATAGAGTGGCTGCTTTTTCGAGAATCCGGTTACTAAAATTGATAGATTTTCTTTACAGATCAAGAAGAACTAAAGTGATAATGTCATTTAAGAGGCGGCTGTAATAAACAAGACAGTTAGTTGACGGGCCGAAAGTAAAACCGGCGTAGAATAAGTACAGGAGCGAAGGCGAATTTGAAAATTTTGAGCGTAACAACGATTTAAATAAGCGTGATAGGTAAAGCGGATTGAAATACGCTTAGGGCAAAAACGGGTTAGACGCCTAAACTTTTTCTCCTCGCGGCCGTCACTCAACCCAAAAAGTTCAATTTCTACCTACAAATACGATTTTTCGTCTAAGAAGGATTATTTTTAACCAGAAATGGAATAAAAAAATGTTTCATCAACTTTCATCAAGTTCCAACCAAATAATTTCATTTTAAACCTCAAAAATGAATTTTCAACTAAAAGAACGAATCAACTAACTGAAATACTTTATCTGTAAACCGAAAAGAAGAATTTTTAGACAAGAAGATTAACTTTTAAAGAAAAAGATCTATAAAAAAATCAACTTTTTGAGGAATCACGTAAATTTTTAACTTGATACTCGACTTCTCAATTAAAAAGGATTGATTTACATACAAATTGTTTAACTTTTAACTAGAATTATTCTGTTTCCTACTAGAAATGGAACAATTAAATTTTCTGTTAAAGAAATTAATTTTCAACCAAAATTATGGATCTTGTACTGATATAGTTTAATTTTATGCCAGAAAGAAGAATTTTCTACCAAAAAAGGCGAATTTTCCACAAAGTGAAAATGAATTTTAAATTAAAGCGATGAATCTCCAACCAAAAAAGAATTATTTTTAACAAAAGAGTTTAACTGTAAACCAGTAAGTTGAATCATTCTCAACTAAAAACAGATGAATTCGTAACGAAAAATGGAAAAAATTTATATTATAATTCAGAAATATTTCTTCTTTGAAACGATACTTATACTCTGAAAATTTCTACTCTAAAAACTCCATGTCCTAAAATACAACACATAATTATTTTCTGAAATTACCTTTCAAATCAGATAAATGAGAAGCAAGCGAATAGAACGTGATAAATCCATTTTTTTAATTAATAAAATGATTGATTCTGTATGTTTGGGATATCATCCATTCGATTATAAAACTTAAATCAGCGAGAAAAATCTAACAGAGCAACAAAATTGCAAAAGGTTTTTCTTATAATGAATAAAAATAAGAATTCTGTCTCTCGTAGTGTTTCTCTCATATTCACAAAATTTCAGGATCAGACTCAATGAACGTTACGTTAGTGGCCGTACCTAAATGACGTAACTGATTATAGGCCCTTTCTAAGATCTGATCTTCCTCTGTAACAAACCGGAACAAAATTTTTTTACTCCCTCCCCTTTTAAATGCACGTAATTTTTACTTTTAAGAATCTTTTTCTAGCTCTTCATTTTCAAAATTCCCTGATTTTTCCTTGACTAATTTTCATTTTCCTTGATCAATAATATTCAAATACCAGCATTTAAATCATGTAATATTTTTAGCATAGAATCTTTTATAAAAGGAATAAAACATTATTTCAGATGCGAATTAAAATTTTTCAAATTTATTAATTTCTTTTAAACAAAAAAATTCCTTTCTACTATAAAAATTACTTTTTTAATAAATAATTAAATTTCGAACATAATAGTTCAATTTTTACCCTAAAAAGATAAATTCCAAACCAAAAAGTTTATATTTCAATTGAAAAAGATAAAATTGATAAAAGTTGATCTAAATTGTTGAACTTTTAAGCCGAAAGACGAATTTTCTGTACAAAAATAGAATTTTCAACCCAAAATTTAACTTCAGCAGAAAGTTAATATTCCACGAAACTGATGCGTTTTTATCCAACAAGCATGAAATTTCAAATCAAGAAAATTCTTTTTTACTAAAAAAGGAGAATTTTTAACTAAACAAGATAAGTCTTATCAAAGATTAGCTTTTACCCCAGCCAGAATGACCCTTTTCGTTAGGACAGGTATACACTCGAAGTTATAAACCGCTCATGTCGGAGTCATGAAAATTCGACTGAAGAGATAAATTTATGTCTTCGAGACATATAAACTTGACTCCAAGACATAAATTGAAGTCTAGCTCCATCTGAAAACTGAGACATGCTCAAGACGACCTTTTCGACATCAGCATGCCGTGATTGGGGGCAATTCAAATCGAACTTGAATTGCAAGATAGGAAAAAAAAATTATAAGACAAACATTGTGCACCCAAAAAATATCTACAAAACTGTTATTAATCACTTCTTTTATAAATAACAAACGATATGAAAAAATGGCAAGAGAAGAAAAGGTTTAATTTCTACATTCCCTAGAATATTATCATAACCACTTTTTGAATTTTCTTGCTAAATCAAAAATTCAAATTTTCACAGCATACGAAATAATGGAAAATCCAAAATTATTTTTACCGCGTGGCTTGTCAGCTGTAAAATTAATCAATTCAAAAGGATTTCTATCTAATCCAGGCACAAAAGCGGGATGAATTTTGTCAGAACATACGGTGTTGTGCGTAAAATATTTTTATAATCATGATTATAATATTTGTTATAATATATGTTATTATATTTGTTGTTATTGTTATTGAGAATAACAAAAATTAGCTATGTCTAATTCTATACCATTTCAGACCCTCAAGTATTGGATAGCCCAGTCGATTTTTAATCTTGTGGCCCCAGTAGATGAATTTATTAACAGCTCAAGAAAAGATATGAAACGACTTCTTCGACATGATTTTGTTGCCAAGAAACAAAGTATGTATATATGCAGTATGTATGTATGCATAAGTAGGTAGCGTGAAGCATAAATTATTAGTGGTTCAACTTCTCACGGGCAGATTTAAGAATTCGCCGCCCGGGCGAATAACAAAAGTCCGCCTTTTTGATGAAATAACGTGTAAAATTATGCAATCTGTCATTAAATGTTCAGAATGATTAACATTCAATCAATTTGTGATTGATTCGTGATAATAAAATATACATTACCATTTTTTCTAATAACCCTTGTGTATCCCACCGAATAAATTTATACTATTGGCCTCCATCGGGCGCCTCCCCAGATTGCGGATAGGGAAACGCCTCCCAGAAGTGGGTGGTACCGAGGAAATCAAATACCCTGGGCGGGCAAAAACCAGCTAGGGGAAGGAATCCCGAATCATAAACCAACAATGAATAAGATTCATCAAAACAAACAACCCCAAGAGAGTTCAAACCTCTCCGCCGGTCCCGATCGGAGGAAATTCCCGATGGCTGGTGTCGATTCCATGGATTTTGGGGGGAATCAAAGCAGCTTAAGTCGAGAGGGAGGCGAAATTTTATCAACATCAGAACACCACTAAGGTGAACAATTGAAAACGGAGATGCTCTTGAAGAAGGGCACACTACTGAACAAAGAGGTAACTACTGCTGCAGCGCTACCTCCGTATCAGAAGTAAATGCTGATGCAAAATCCTCAGAAATGGATAATTTGGAAGCCCTCGAAGTCAATGAAGGAACTTGGTTTAATATAATGAGAGAGGCCATTAGAAATTGCGGGTCAGCAATGCAAAACTATCACGAACACCCAAAAGGATATAAAGCATAATGTGGAATTGCCTATGGACATTCTCGAAGATATGGCAACCGTAAGAGCTAATATTAGGGAAATCAAGAAGAACGCCGGAACACAGAAGATAGGAACCAAGATGCCTCAGGAGCAACAAAGTCAAGCATAGATGCCTCTTGAGAAACGCAGGAGGGATGAGACTACTTCCAGTCCGTAAGGAAAGAACTGGCCGAAATAAAGAAACACAAATATCACAAGAGACGCATGCGAAACCGCAAAATGTGGCTAGGGTATTCCGAAGGAAATAATGCCCCCGTTTTGAAGCCATACTTATAAGTCCCGCAGAAGGAAATATGTATGCTGATGTCTTGAGGAATATCAAGGCCCATGTCAAACCAAATGATATGGGAATCAAAGTCTCAGCGATTAGGGAAACGAGGAAGAGAGGCGTATTGATTGAACTAAGCGTCAAACCCGAAGATAAGCTCAAGTTTAGTGTAGCTCTTCAGTCCGCTGTAGGAGAGAGAGGAAAGGTGCTGCCCTAGAAATTAGTTCGAGTGAAGATATTAAGATAAATTTGTCGAATTGGAAGAGACGTATGACAACAAATTGGATGAGATGAGCCACATAAAGATAGGCAGGGTCAGCTGTCACTTGAGAAAGACAGAAACGTTGCTACGATGTTCCCGACACCACGAATATGGCCGTATGGCGACGGGTTGTCAGGCAACTGACAGAGCTGGGTCATGCTGGAAGTGCGGTGACAAAGATCACCAAACAACCAACTGCAGATAAACCCTAAAATGCTACTTGTATGCAGAGAGAGAGAGAGAGAGAGAGATCCGGAAAAGAGTTATGATAATGTAACGGGATCATCAACGTGTACGGCATTGATGGACGACAAGAAAAAGTATAAGACAAGGAGATAATGGCGGTCATCCTTCAGGACAACCTGAGACGCTGTCAACTAAAAATGCTGACTTTTTTATTTTCTGTGAACAATATGGGCCTAGAAAAGGAAAAAACTGGTACCAGGACAAGAGCGGTACTGTAGCCATTTGGTTAATAAATAGCCATGACTTTCCAGTACAGAAATACGGTATAGGCGATGGCTATGTATGGGTCACGACAACTAAAGTAACCTTCGTCAGCTGCTATCTCAGGCAAAATAAGGGTATAGCGGTTTTTCGTAGGAAACTAGAAGAAATAGAAGATCTATGCACTAATCTACCAGGTGTATATATATGAAACCGGTATTGCCATTTAGCGGCCAGTAGGCACACTTGTAGGCACTGTCGGAACTTACCATTTGTGCTAATTGGCATATTG
>NC_046666.1:106909230-106926194 GCF_010883055.1 Belonocnema kinseyi | reverse complement strand
GGCGCATACTTTGAATAAAATATTTGTTATCATTCTCTTGAAATAAATGTGTTTTTTTCTTGAAAAAATACCGGTTTCATATGTATACACCTGGTAGCTGAAAACATTCTAGTAGCCGGTGACTTCAATGCTAAGTGATGCGAATGGGGCATTATCTGGACAGATAAGCGGGGACGTGATGTCACGGATATGGCAGCCAGACTAGATCTAACCGTGATAAACACGGGATTCTCTCCAACCTTTAGAAGGAAAGGCTACCGTGGGACAATTCTGGACATTACAATGGCCACGCCGGATGCAGCAAGCCAGATATCTGAATAAGAGGTCCTTGAAGACTACACAGAAAGCAATCACCAGCATATACGCTTTCCCTTGGGCTATGTCCCCCAAAGGATTGGCAAGGCGCATTAAGGCGGAAAACAAACAGCAGGCTAGAATTCAAATAAGCTAGACAAAAGCAAACTACTGGAGACAATTTCTAAAAATGGTGAACATCTGCTTGATGAGTTAACATCTCTGGTCATCACGAGGTTGACCGTACAAAGCATAACAGAGAGCACTATGGATGTGATCGTGCACGGTTGTAATGCATCAATGCCAAAACGGTCAGCAAAAAGCCAACAACCAGCCGCGTACTGGTGGAACAGGGAAATTGCTTTACTAAGAGCCAACTATTTACAAGTTAGAAGAAAAGTTCCTAGGTCTCGTAAGAAGGGCAGAGATATCTGGGGATTAGGGTACCAAATAGTAACTAGCAGGCTGTCCAGACGATCACCGGTTGCGGTCAAGGATCCTACGGTGATGCAACGAATAGTAGAGGAACCTTTTTCAAAACATCCAAGAAGAATCATCATGAGGGAAGCGCTGCTCGAAGCACTTCCTCCCCTCACTAGGGAAGAATTGTAGACAGTAGCATCCAAAATAGCTTGCGGCAAAGTACCAGGCCCGGCTGGAATACCGACCGAGGTAGTTAAGGAGATAGCTAAGAAGTACCCTTTTATGCTTCTCAAAATTTTTAACGCATGCCTAAGAGCGGGAGTTTTTTTTCGTAAAAGGTGGAAAATAAAAGAAACTAGTCCTGGTGGTAGAGCCGGCACAATCGTCTTTTGAAGGTTCGGTATAAGGATGTACTCAGTTTCTCTCACATACAGATCGGTTTCCGTTCCAGCTGTACTAGTCATAGCGGGATGTATTTCCGTTGACCTCCAAGCAGCTGAAAGAAAGACAATATATGAGGCAGAGTCCTAAATGTGACTATTGTCCAATGGAGGATGAAGATGCTGAACACACATTATTCCGATGCGAAAGATAGGTGACCAAAAAGGCTGATTTAGAGACAACCCTTGGAACGGTGATAACACCAGACAAAGCTGTGCAGCTTATGCTAGAATCACAATATAATTGGGATGAAATAGCATGTTACGCGGTAAATCTTTTCCGAGAAAAAAAAAGAACAACTGTGAAAAATAGAAACCGAAGGTCCAACTTAGGGAGGGTATTGAAGAAAAATCGAAGTCCAATAATGTCGAGCCAGGATGCTGAAGGCCGACGAGACCGAAGTGCGGTTCTACTGCACTACTGAGGACGATGCGTGCATCGTGGGTCGGCAGGGCGGAGACGGATTGTTAAGTAAAGTATAGTATTTACTGCACTTCTACTATTAGTTGTATGTATAATTGTATTGTTATACTGTTCAAGTCTGGCAGTAGAAGAGAGAAGCCGAGGCACGGCTTAGAAGCCTTATTTCCATATCCTTGAAGTAATGCGAAAAGTGGTTCCGAGGACATGGGTTGGCAGAAGAAGAAGTTTTAGTCTAATCGGTCAAATCGTGAGAATTTGGGAGGTTTTTAGCAAATTTTGTGTAGGAAAAAATTATTCAACCAAATATACGTCGACAGGTACCCGGTTACCCGATTGGCTACATAAGGGTTAAAGAAAAATTCCGTTCCAAATCTGGCGGACCGAAGGAACCGAAAGGAGCCTCTACAAAGTACCCTTAAGGACCCCACTAGCCCCCCTTCGATTCCTTCTTATCGAACTAAAAAAAAATAGCAAGTTCAACTTTTAAGTTGTTGAAATTCTGATTCCACGTTAAAATTTGAATTCGAAACTCACGGAGTTATCGCAATACTTTGTCTTGCAGCGTTAAAAACTTCAAAAAATAAAATACCTGCCATTTACATGGGCCAAAGAAGGGTTCAAGTGCATCTTATTTCAGTAGCAGTTAATAAGCGTTCCGTCGGTAACTCTACGAATTTTGTCTGGATGTTAGCACTGCCCATATTTCCCTTATGGTAAATCCACGCCTGCACATGCTACAGAATACCTGAAGGTAAATTAAAACACGCACGTGCGGACGGCAATCAGATCACAAATACCAGAGAAATGCACGCCTGGGCTAAATAACATTTCAACTATCTTCATGTCGAATTCTGTAATAACGATGGATACAAAGCACAAGAAGCACATTTAAGAAAAAGAGTCAACAATTATATTACAATTGAGAGTACACAAAAAATACACAGTGCAGTGGCGTAACTACAACTGTGTAGGCCCCACCGCAGAAATGTTTAGGAGGTCCCTCTTATAAAATTAAAAAGCAAACAGCGTATAAGTGTAGCTGAAATACATTTAAAATAATATATCTCTCATAGTTCTTTTTATAATATATTACCAATTATATTCAATTTTAGACAATTTATATTATAAATTATACATAGTTTTGGTATAGAAATAACATTTTTGATATCCAATTATTTTGAATCATCAAGTTCGATTGTCAATAGAGATAGATTTGAGAATCGGCTTTAATGCCTTCTATTCCGTAATAAGATTTTATCATTTTTAATTTGCTGAACGTTCTTTCGCAAGTTGCTATACTGTAGCATGCACAGATGAATAAAATTCTTAAGGGATTACTTCTGAAAAATCGCTTTCCATGAAACTGTATTTATTAAGTAAAGTGCGAAAAACATCTTTTACTGTTGACGTCTCATTGAGCCCGTTACTATTTCAAAATGGGCTAAAGTTGATGACTTGTAAGGGGAATTCTTTTGTAGAATCCTCATGATATCGAATCTGCAATTTTCCTGTAAACTATGTATTCACAATGTCTAATTAGACCTTAGATACCTTAAGGTGTGATTAAAGACCTTGATTTTCTTAAATTTTTCACTAATATTAAAATTCTTCTTACGCTTTGATTTACGTTTTTCTATAAAGACTGGTTCAATACCCCAGTTTTAAAATTTTTGTATAGCCTTTTCCTTACACTTTCCATACGCAAGTCCGTACTTTTTCGAATGTTTCCTTGTAGTGTTTTAGATTATAAGTGCACGATTTAAATCTATATTTTCTGCTCGAAGTAATTGTGATAAAACATTTATTTCGTTTAGTATCTTGGAAAGCATTGTGCAGATCATTATAAATTCACACTTCACCACATTTTTTAAATTATAGCTGCTTGTAGCTGCATTAATCCATAAGGTTACGTTTTTTCATTAGCCGAGAAGATTTCGGTATATTTCGGATATGTAAAAAAAGAATCTAGACAATTTAAAAGAATGTTTATTTAAGAAGAAATTACACAATTTTAGGAAAAATTTTAACCAGTTTAGAAGATTGTTAGGACCATTTAAACCTTTAAAAAAGTTGAAATATTTAGTAAATTTTCAAAAATCTTTAAAAGTATTAAAATGTTTTTTATCTCTTTTAAATTAAAAAATTCGGAAGTATCTTTTAAACTCACTTAAATTACCCCTAAAATTGTCTACAAATCTTCAACATTTGGTTCTGATCATTTTGAAAATTTTGTGTGATGTTTTAAAATCATTTTAAGTACTCTTTTAAAATTGAAAATTGTTGAAATCCGTTGACTTATACTGAAATATATTAAAAAGTATTGAGATGAAAATTCCTAATTAAACATAGTATTGAATGATTTCGAGTAGTAAATTTGGTTAAAAACGTCGTGTCAATGTTTAAACCATTTTTATTCGTAAGCAATCCATGCTAAATTCAAAAGAAAATGTGGAAGAAAAACAAATTGATTGTATAAACATTTCCATAAAGCTTTTAGCGGAATTTACTACTCCTCATTATAATATAAAATTGAGTTTAATTCATAAAATGCGGTTTTAAAATATTTTTGGAAAAAGAATTGTTTAAATAAATTATATTTGTTCAAATAATTAAACAATGGTTAATATATTCTTTCGAATTTCTATAATTCAAATAAGTAATGATTTTAAAATACACAAGAATGTATAAAATTGAAAATAAAATATAATTTTGCCACTGGCCGTACGGGGCCCCCTCACAGAAGGAAGCCCACCGCAATGCGGGGTTTCGTGGTAAAGAAGTTACGCCACTGATACAGTGCAATTTCCATTTGGAAAACCAAAATTATGAAAAAGATTTTTTCTAATTCCCAAGAATTTAATATAGTACCCATGTTTAAAAACTGGAGTAAAATATGTAAAACGTACAAGGTTCCTCACACAGAAAAAACAAAGGGTTAATGGAGCACCAATATCAGAATATAATATACATGCAACAAAAATCACCCTAGCGGTGTGAATGCTGCACAGTAATGTAGGGTACAGATTCCCAATCATTTGGGGTATGAAATGTCCATAACTTGTGGCACGAGGTATCGATCAACTTTACCTACTACAATGGGTACGACGTCTAAATGCATTGTTTATAACCTTGACAGCTTTGCTAATTGTACGTCATGGTCATTGAATTTTAGAAGGTGCGTTGTTCGCACTTTGTAAAATTGAGCAACCAGGTATTTCAGATTTGGTGGGGATATCAAGATGTCTGCACGTTCAGGTCCAAACAATAATAACAGATACATGGGACGAAAATTTATTTTTATAATAACTTGGAAAATATAGTAATTATTTTTCACGATAAGTGTATTCAGATTATATTTTTATTTCCCAAAAGCTATTAAACTATATAATAAAATCGATTTTTTTGTAACTGTAAGAAATAATTGTTTTTGAAGTTATTAACTAAATTAAGTTTTATTCCCTGGAATTGGTATTATTTCTTGGCCCTCATTGTACAGACAATATTAGCATGTTAAGATTACTCGAAAAGTAGATTATGCATGCTAAATTCCCCATGCATAAAGTTGTTCGATATTTAAGATGAAAAGGTCTTTCTATAAAACGTACAGATTCAATTTGATCAAATTTTCTATTACGAGACATTAATCTAGAAAATCTGAAATATTTTTAAAAGTATTACTTTATTATTAAAGTTAAATATTATGATACCGTTTTAACATTATTATTATTTATAGTGATAAGTTTCATTTCATCAATTAAAAAAATACTTATTTAAATTAGAAATATAAAATACAAGAATTGAATTCAAAATTACGTTTCTACCCCTCCTCCCGAAATCAGTCTAAGGTCATTTAAAGGCAACCCCCGACACTTGACTGAAAGCGAGAGTTTGGTGTAACAGAACCTCGATCTGAACTTCTCGCCAACAAAATACGCAAACTTATATTTATAACTCGAGCATTAAACCTTTTTTGGCAGTAAATAATGCTTTGAATAATATACTAAACATTCTAAGCATTTACGAATTAGAAAGATATATTCCATAAACTAAATTAGAGGACATCGGAATCTCACCTCTGGTAATTTAAATCATGATCATAACTAGAAACCTAGTTTCACAAAATGAAATCCACATACCTTCAACTTTTCTAAGACAGTAGCATGCTTCACATAAACTGTCAAAATTTCAAAACAGTAACATCTGACTTTTCAGACGAAACCCACACGGAAAGAAATTTAGGACAATTGTTGTGTTTGGTGTCGTAGGCCCACACAACCACGAGTTTAACGCGACAGCAGCGCGATTTTGCATGAAGCGGCTGCCTTAAAATGTGGTGCAACGTTGCTCTCTTATATTTGGGAACGCTGCTTTCCCGAACAAATGGATATAAACGTACTACAGTAGTCGATCCGACTTCTACATTCATATAAAATTTCTATGAAACGGCGCGCCTCCCAAAAATAAAGCAACCGTCTTACTGAATTCTGGGACTGCTGTTGTCGCAAGAGTTTGGCGTGCCGTATGTCCCTTTGTCGGATCGGAGGGTTCTCAAAATAATAGATTAGATGTCTTGAACACAGGGCGGGCTGACTCTCTTGTGCCTACCTCATTAGTGGTACGTATAAGTACCGCAGTCGCCTTAATTTCTTTCCATGCAGTCGGTATTTCTTACCCTACATACTCGGTATGTCGTACCCTAAGTTATAACACCGTTATAATTTTAGCAACAACAAAATATACCCCCAATTTTTTAATGTGCAAATTGAATAAAGCGTTCTTTTATTCCAGACTAACTTTTTGTTTATATGTCGCTCTCACTTCTTTAATTTTTTTAAACTAATTAAAAGCATTGAGGTTTTTGAAGACTCACAGAACTGCGCTACCACGCAGTAGCCGCATCGTTCCTTGTGTAGAACCTTACATTTTATTTATTTTCTTATTAACCACTGGCGTGCCCAAGATAGAATGCTTAGAACTTGGGGAGCACATCAAGGGCTTCTTATGAAAAAATAGGATGACACGTAATAGATTTTATGCTCTCACGATGATTCACATTGCAGTTCACATCTCCAGGGCTGACCTGAAACTGAGGTATCAGGTCATGATGTTTTCAGGTATACTCTCTACGATTCTTGTGATTTTACCAGAACGCCCCACTGTGGGGACTGGTCGTACCGACGAAAGAAAGAGAGAGAAAAATGACCACCACCCTACCCTACATCCAAGGTGTCACAGAACAAATAGGAAGAATTCTCAACAAACATAACATTCAAACCATATTTAAACCACGTGCAAAAATAGGACACCTACTAAATAACCCTAAATATAAAAAGGTACCCCTCAGTGATCCAGGAGCATATAAAATTCCATGCTCTTGTGGCAAAGTCTATATTGGAGAAACCGAGAGAGCGGTGAGCCAACGTATTAAAGAAAATGAAAGTAAAGTCAGGCTAAAACATTTCACGCAATCAGCACTAGCTGAACATCATATCGAAACAGGGCATAACATTTTATTTGATGAAACAACAGTCATTGCAAAAACACGCAACAAATTTCCAAGAAAACATAGAGAATCAATCGAAATCTTAAAACACCCTGATAACATCAATAGGGACAATTGATATAATATCAATCCGATTTGACTTTCCGTTCTTCCGGATTTAAAAAAAAAGACTGGATTGGCCAATCAAGTACGACGAGTCCCCACGGTGGGGTGCTCTGGCCAATCACAGGCATCGTAGAGAGTATACCTAAGCACATCATGAACTGATACCTCAGTTTCAGGTCAGCCCTGAATATGTGAACTTCAATGTTTTCGAAACGTCGGTAAACAATTCGTGGTTTTTTACACGAGTGAAACCCGAAATATCTCCTATTATCAGGATGACACGTATTTTCAAAAACGCGATTTGAATTCTTTGAGTTTAAAAAAAAATGTCAAAAATTACTTTGTTCTAAACATAATTTTTTTTAATTTGAAAGCACATGCCAATATAAGCAATTTCAGAGATTTAAAAGTCAAATCAGCTCATTAAACCCGAAGATATGGAATATTAAAAACAAAGTTACAAAAGATGTCGAACTCCTATATCTCCGTCATTTTTTTATTTTTAAAAATAACTTGAGAAAATTTGTCTTTACTAATGTAATACTGTATATGCCGATCTACAGCGAAATCTTATTCCATGAAGAAAATTTCTATTATCATTCGACATGGACTCCACCTCCACAAAAATCCCAAGGCAAACTTCGGGTATCAACTGGGACGTTTCATTTCCTGAATCTACATCTGTAATAACGTAGTAGGAGATATATGTTTATTACTATCTTCTAAAAATATTTAAATGTTTTAATGTATCAACAAATCAAGAAGAAAAAACTCATGTCGATTGCACTAAAGTTTTATCCATTCAGATTAATTAGCAGGGTCGTTGGAACAAATTTTGCCACTGTGTGGAATTTTGTTATTACTGAAAAAAGAGATGGGTTGAAGAAGTGGAAAGAGAAGTAAATTAGGGCGAATTTAAAAATTCCAGGTATGAAATACTCTTGAACTCGGCCATTTCGTTTTGATCGCCGTCTACCTGCTAGACTTAGCTTCTCCACACGACTTCTCCTCACGTTGCTAACAAAGAAACGTGCCCAGGTCGAAAATTCCGATTGTGTTCATTTTTGGGTATATTGTAGTTGAATCGATTCTAAGATATGTTCAATTTTCCTTATCGGCCCAAAAACAGTTCAAGGGTAGTTTCACCCCCTTAAAGTTGGGTTTTTTGGTAGAAGTTTCACTTATTTCGCATGTTTAAAGGCGATTGAAATATACCAAACAACTTGTAGAGGACTTTTTGCAACGTGAGCAACCCACGTCTACCATCTGGAAAGTGTCTGAAAATTAGCAAAGAATTAAAATCACAAGTGAAACTTACAGAAAAAATTGTAAGTAGACATTAGATTGAAACGAAGTCGATATATTTTTGCATTTCGACGTACGAAAATTTATCAAGGTCTGCTACCCTTAAACATGTATATACTCTGAATTTGAGATATATTCGTGTATTTACAGTTATAACACATGAAAAATGATATTTCAGTACACATTTGATTTAAAAAATATGAAACTCGTCCAGATTTGTTTTTTTAACCCTTGTTGGAGGGATTGTACTACCCCTTTGCATGTATAAGAATTAAAGAAATGCGTCAAGTTGGCAAATTCATTAAGAATTATTCGAAAAATCTTTTCACTTGTCAAGAACTGCAACTTCCAGATATTTTCTGCTTATGAGAAAAAAATTTCAGGGGTAACTACCCTCACCCACATATATAGTGAAATTTCAAACTTTTTTGGATTTTTTTATTCTTAAAAAAATTTTCATTAATAAAACACATATTTTTCACTATGGAGTTACGATAATCTCTAACAACTTTCTCAATCACCCTATTTTCAGGGCTGAATCATCCCTTTACAAAAATAAAAGTATAAAAAAAAACTAGCAAGTCAAAATATCCCGATAAATCATAAAAAATGTACGAACTGTTTGAGAACCGTTATATAATTATTCAAACTTGTCATATACTAGAAAAAATGCTGATGGTGTAGCTACCCTTATATACACATTTGGCTGCACGTTTAAACGCATCGCATATTTACCATTGTAATTGTGCACACGCATAGATTAAAATTATGGAGCTCACCAAACCATTTCAACTGCCCTTCTCCCAGGGGCTAAACTACCCCCAAAGTAATGATTATTAGTTAAGGGGAACCTACTAACAGTAAATTCGAATTGTAGTTTAGAGCTATGAAAATTTCTTCACATACCAGAGACAACGATTTTACGCCACTGCTGCTACAAATTATAATGGAAATTGGTCATGTTCTTGGCTGTTTAACTTTGATATTGACCAGTTTTGTTTGTTGTTATTTCATGATATATTTCCACTATTGTTTTCACAGTCAATAATTAAAGAAGCTCATTACATACTGTTTAAAGAACAACGCTCTCCAATCACGCTTATCATCATCAGTATTTGAGACCAGTGATGATTACTGTCACAGGGAGTACATGCATAAAAATGTATTTATTTTCTTAATTCCAAGCTTATAAACATATCACACTGATGTAAGTATTTAAAGACATTATGGTACGTATGTTGAACAGTAGTGATAATCTTCGAAGAAATATTTTAAACACAGTTTTAAACCAAGAACAGCGGATTACAGCTACGTTACTTCATCCCTCTATTTCGCAATGTATATTACACTCTTCCCCGAAGGCGAAATCAACTGGATTATCAAACTTTTCGGGTCTTTCATCAATATAGCCACTTTTGCACCAAGAGTATTTAAACAAATTAAGGTATCGTGAAGACGAAAGTTGGTTATGTACGAGAGAATGTAGTTTAATAATATTGTTTCTCAAATGTAAATTTATATCTCCATTCATCAAAAGAACTGTATCTGAAAATTTCCTCACTTAATTTTTCCATATTCTAAAACCAAAAACGTCCAGTGGTTGTATTTTTCCGGTTGTACCACTTGGAATTTTTTTTAAACAAAACTTTTTCAGACGGCAAACTAGATGCTACCACTTCAGGACAGTGACCACTCCAAGAGTCGAGTAGTAAGGTACTGTTTTCTCCAACGTTTGGAAAAAATAGTTCAACTAGCCATGTGCGGAAGTGTGCTGCAAAAAGAAAGTTATTTGTTGTAAGAAAGTTTCGGTCCATTTACGAATAATTAATAGCAAGTATTTCTGCGTCCATATTCTCACCAGTAGTTAATTTTCCAGATTTTAAAGCCTGTAAATGTATGTTACTCGGGCGAAATATAGTTTCTCAAACACTGGTCCAAATCCACCACTCTATTCTTTAAGAACGATAAATAGAGGAGATAGCAGTCTTCCATCTGCTGATATTAATGGCTGAAACGTGTAGCTATGGGTCGTCGAACTAACTGATTGAACTAAACATTGGACCTATTTCTTTCCTTCCACTGACAATATCCTACCAGAATGTATCACTAATTGAAATCCACTTTGGTCTTAGTTATAAACATTTTGAATACCATATTTTTCAATTTCTGGCTTAACTTCGTCAATAAACTTTTTAGCTTTTTCAAGAATATCCTTTGCCCCTTCTATACTTTTTTTTGTAACAAATTTCTTGACTTTGACTGTCCGTGACACAATTCTGTGTGCCTTTTTGAAACTGAGTAATCATTTCGGTAAGGCTGTAAACCTGGCATCTTCATGTCCAATTTCTTTTTGAACCTGTAGAGCCCATTTTCTTAAATCATTATCATGAACAATCAAACCAGCCTCGATTACTACGTTGAACTTGTCTAAAGTGAACTGATAAATTCTCGCCATTTTGTCTCTGTATGTACCACTTTTGTGCACTGTAATTGCCCAACGATGAAGCTAAGAAAGCGATTCCACCTTCTTAGAACTGTGTTTAACAGTATCAACGCTCAAATTCTTTTTTTTCAGTACACCAGTACTCTACGGCTCTGCGTTTATACTCGAAATCAAGCTCTTCTTTGTCTTTTGTGCATTCTTCTGTTGGTTGTTCCGGAGGATCTTGTAAAAGATGGAGATGCTGGTCTTCGATTATCCGAGAATTGGTATCTTTAAATTGTTCTTGAAAATCGAGAGACTCTTCCATTTCCACATCGATGCTGTAATGGTCGTTCATGGCATCAAGAATCACAATTTTTATTTAAATTGATCATTCTTTTTCCGCTTCATTCAATTCAGAGCTTTCAATGTGTAAGGTTTGGAACGTTGTCAAAAGCAAGTTAATCACGTTTATAGGATTCACCTTCATCTTTATCCTGAAATTCGATTTAAGAAAAACACAGCTTTAAGTATCGCATGCAAGCCAATCGTGAATTGTTATAAAATAAATTTTTCTTTAATAGAACGGCAATTGCATGTTGAAATTATTAAACCTTTCTCCATCGATTATACGAGTATGGTATATCGAAAGTAAGAGTAAATAATTTCGCCCTTATGTGAGAAAACTTTTTATGACAATTCTGTAGAAATTCAATGGGAATTGCATGTAAAAGATATTAAAGTTGTACTTCACGAAGGAAAATAAATTAAATTATTTTTATACACTTATTTCTTTGTAATTAGGATCAAGGTGATTTAGCCTAATTGCTACATGAATAAGCAATCAGTTCTATTTTAATAAGAATGAATCGCTACGTAATAATATAAAATTTTCCCTATTTTTAAATATCAGTTAAAGTAAATCAAAGAAAATGTTTAATGCATCGCACTGATTTTGAAATTTAACATAAAATTCTGAAATATGAATCTTGGCAGACAATAGCCATTTTTTTTATCCACTACTATTCGGAAAACATTAATACATGCCAGTCATATATCTTTAAGGGATTTTCGCCGTAAATAATAAATAGAAAATGCACAATTTAATGAAACGCTATCTCAAAAGAAAAACGGTCGTATGTGGAGCAGTTCTGCATTTATATGTAAACTTACGTTTAGGATGTCCTGTGTGCACATAATTATGTCCCACAGATAATTACAAGATTTCTCTATCAATTATTTATGGCAAGTAATGAAAGAATACTTATTCACAGAACGCAAAGTATCACTCGGATATCTTTATTTTCTGGGAAGCCTTTCGACGTTATCGAAAACGCAGATACGAGGCGGCTGTGCAGGTCTGGTGCGTTAAATGTATTGTAAAAAATATTTTTCATCAATTTGTATTTAGCACAAGCCGACGTTGTGAGAAAATAACTCGAGCGGGAATGCAAGGCAACAATCGAATCGCACTATGAACAAACTTTCGTGATTTTTTTTAAAATATAGATTGTTCCAACATACCTTTTTGACTACGCAAAAAATTTTAATCTTTTAAATATTTTTCTTGAGTGTTTTTAGGGAACTAATAACCTTCTTCTAAAAAACGATTAAACTGAAAATTATTAGCTTCAATCAGAAAAATCCTCATCTTTGATAAACACAGTGAATCATTGATTATTTACAGTGACTGCTTTCATTCTATCAGTTCTTTTGCTTATTATTCATAGGCCAGGAGTGGTTTACTTTTCACAGAAGGGCAGTTATGAAACATTATTAGAGCTCAATAGCTCGCTAATATGTATTATATGAAAATAGATGAAGTTTATTATAATTTACATCAGTAAATAAAAAAAAACGTTCGAAACTCCGAAGACAATTGCGTACAGGGGTAAAAGTCGCTTTGAAAATTATTTTGGACATTTAATTAGTACATAACATGAAATCACTGTTTCTGGTATGTGAGGAAATTTCCATAGCTTTAAACTACAATTCGAATTGAGTAAATTCCCCTTAACTGATAATCATTACTCTGGGGTAGTTTATCCCCTGAAATAAGGGCAGTTGAAATAGTTTGGTAAGCTCCATAATTTTCATCTATGCGTGTACGCAGGTTTCAATTTTTATCGATGACAATGTTAAATATGCGATACGTTTAAACGTGCAGCCAAATATGTATATAAGGATAGCTACCTCTTCAGAAATTTTTCCTAGTATATGAAAAGCTTGAATAATTATATCACGGTTCTCAAACAATTATTACATCTTTTATGATTTTTCATGGTATTTTGAATTCAGCCCTGAAAATAGGTTGGTTGAGAAAGTTGTTAGAGATTATTATAACTCCATAGTGAAGAATATGTGTTTTATTAATGAAACCTTTTTTACGAATAAAAAAATCCAAAAATGTTCGAAATTTCACTATATATATGTGTGAGGGTAGTTACCCCTGAAATTTTTTTTTTCATATACAGAAAATACATTGAATTTGCAGTTCTCGACAAGCGAGAAGATTTTTCGAATAATTCGTAATGAATTTGCCAACTTCACGCATTTTTTATTTCTTGTACATGCAAAGGGGTAGTACAACCCCTCCAACAAGGGTTGAAAAGACAAATCTACACGAGTTTCATAGTTGTTAAATAAAATATGTACTGAAATATCATTTTTCATGTGTTATAACTGTAAATAGACGAATATATCTAAAATTCAGAGTATATACGTGTGTAAGGGTAGCTACCCCTTGAAAAGTTTGGTACGTCGAAATGAAAAATATATCGATTCAGTTGCAATCTAATGCCTACTTATAGTTCTTTCGGTAAGTTTTACTTGTTATTTGAAGTTTTTGCTAATTTACAGACACTTTCGTCAACGGAGTGTTTCTGTCTATCCACGTTGCAAAAAGTCCTCTACAAGTTGCTTTGTATATGTCAATCGCCTTCAAACATGCAAAACAAGCAAAACTTCTACAGAAAACCCCAACTTTTAGGAGATAAAACTACCCTTAAAACAGTCTTTGGGCCGATAAGGAAAATTGACCATGCCTTAGAATCGATCCAAATACAATATACCCAAAAATGAACAAAATCGGAATTTTCGATGAAACACAACGCTTTTTTAATTTTGCAATTAGCAATTTAAAAGTATTATATTTGTAATCTACGTTTCTTAAGGATTACAACGATATGTCACCTGAAATCAAAATATTAAAATTAGAATAAGTTTATGCAAATTTTAGTTCATGTTTTAGCATGGGCTAACATTGCGGAATTTTCTGTCGTTGAATTATATAGAAAACTTGTCCGTTAAAAATTGCACTGTTCAATTTAGGTAGAAAGTTTGACTGTTATGAATTCAAATGCTTAATTTTGTAGAAAATTTGTCTCTACAAAATTTAAATATGGAATTTTCAATCAAAAAGATTGATTTTCCACAAAAATAAGGCGTATTTTCAATTACATACATAAATTTACTACACAGTATTTCAATTGTTCGGGAAAAGCGAACACAAGCAGTTCAGATGCTGACTGGTTCCAAATAGAGAATCCAGGAGTTGAAATGACCTATTAATCGAGCTGAATAATACCACAGCTTTAGATATTTCAGCGGTTTAGAAAAGAGGAAGTAACTAGAAAGCTTTAGGAACGGATATGGTGCACAGCCCTTCGTCGGACATCTATTTTTTTATGCACACGATCGGAAAGCTATGACAATATCGTGATTAGCTTCATTTAAACTATTTAGAGGTTTCAGGAAATTAAAAAAAATTAAAATATAAGTTGTAGGTGTCTTTTTGACATTCCAATAGTTTCAGATTGAAAATGTTTTAATAATTAACAAATAAAAAGTTTACACAATAAACACTATTCAATGTCGAGTATTATACTTGAAAATTATTATCTCGGCGGTAAATTGTTATTTAGAAAATATATTTCTGGGATTAACAGTGATGTACTTCGAAAAGAAGAAATTTTGGATAAAATTGAATTATTTATCATAAAATAGTCGTGTCATTGCGAAGATATTAGTTATGCAATAGAGAAAATGTGAAACAATTAAGTAATGTATCCAAAGTTATAGAAAAAAATACAGAAAAAATCGATTTGCATGATTTTACTTATCTCAAAAATCGCAAATAGTTCCGCCGGCGGACATCCATGAGGAATTCTTCATCGACCAAACTTTCACCTACTGTTAATCGGCGGAATATTAACGAATACTGACGCAAGGTGGTGTATTTGAACACAGTGCCTGTAAGTGTTTTTTAAGGGAATTCCTAAGGACGCCAACTTCTCCCTTCCAAGATACAAGAAACTGGGAAATTAAAATAATTGATGAATTCGTCATAGATGCCCGACGACTGGTCAAAGGTATTACGTATATGGCGCCTAAAGAACCAGACGTCGAAATCCATCTGAATTTACACCGATAGCCTGCCTTCCAAACATAGATTTCTATATTGTAATTAAACTTGAAAATCAAATGAATTTCTGTTTGCAACGACCCTATTTCCCAGGTATATTATATAGACAAGTTTCTGATTGTCACCCTTATAATAGTATATTATTTTCAATTTCCACGAATTACATTAGGAAAAAAATTTTTTGATCTTTTTTCCATCCTTACAAGACCCACTGCAAACGAAAGAAGTCATCCTTCCTAGTACGGAGCCGACACAGGAAATCTCGGACGCACCCACCGAAACACCACACTTTCTTTGGTCTCGATTTCTTATTTCGCTTCCTTTCTGACGATAAAGGACTGCAATTTCATATAATTGGTAACGTTGGTAAATGCAGTTACGACTGTCAGAAAAAACTATATTCGTGTTAATTAAATATAATTATAAAGTACGTATATAAAGAAAACAATATTTAGTGCTCATCATTTCACTTTATATTTCAAAGCTGGAAAATTAAAGTATTTAATTAAAATTAATTAAAATTAAAAAAAACATTTCAGTGTTGAAATGTTGTCAGAGGCTTATACTGCCCAACATGTCGAAGGCATTTTTTAGTTAGAGATGGATTTTTATTTGATCATTTTTGCACGGGGCTGTCCCGGTATATATGATCAGTCACGGACGCATTTTTATAATACAATCAAGTGATCTGAAGAAAGCAGTCTGCCCAGACATATTGGACAAAGCATGGTTTTACCCCATCATTGACGGACTGGGTTGCAGTCAAGTACACGATGGGGGGACCTACAGCTTAAGGTGGGTTCTGAAACACCAATACCTCGGTAAAGGTACATTGAAAAATTTCCAGAGGTACCGGCTCAGGGATCGAACCCCGGACCTCTGCGGTGAAGTCCGGGGGTCTAACCAACTGAGCCACCGAGGCTCTTGTAAGTGATCTGATGAAAGCAGTCTGCCCAGACATATTGGACAAAGCCTGGTTTTACCCCATCATTGACGGACTGGGTTGCAGTCAAGTACACGATGGGGGGACCTACAGCTTAAGGTGGGTTCCGAACCACCAGAATTTTGGTAAAGGTACATTGAAAAATTTCCAGAGGTACCGGCTTAGGGATCGAACCCCGGACCTCTGAGGTGAAGTCCGAGGGTCTAACCAACTGAGCCACCGAGGCTCTTACATATTGGACAAAGCCTGGTTTTACCCCATCATTGACGGACTGAGTTGCAGTCAAGTATACGATGGGGGGACCTACAGCTTAAGGTGGGTTCCGAACCACCAGAACCTCGGTAAAGGTACATTGAAAAATTTCCAGAGGTACCGGCTCAGGGATCGAACCCCGGACCTCTGAGGTGAAGTCCGAGTGTCTAACCAACTGAGCCACCGAGGCTCTTGTGCCTCTTATTATTATTATCTGTTGATAAATGTGGTAAAAAGTACTGATGAAATTAATTTTTTTTAAATGATTTCAGTAAAATATTAATATAATAAGGTGCAGAAAGAGTTTAGTTCAGAATTTAGTCAAAAATTTATTCAAAGTTTATTATCCTGGTGAGAAGTTTCTGCTTAAAAATATAGTCCACTTTTAGGGGGCATTCACAAAATACGTGATACGATTGGGGGGGGGGGG
>NC_046666.1:106892115-106909176 GCF_010883055.1 Belonocnema kinseyi | reverse complement strand
AAAAAGTATCATGCAGGGGGAGGGGGTCAGAGGTTCCTGAAATATTTATGATTTATTTTGTGAATGGCCCCTTAAATGTTTTGCATAGGTTAGCAATCCCGTTTTTTAAATATGTGTTTTAATTAATTTTAGTGGAAAAGAGCGCGCGTCACTTTAATCCTGCGTATTTCTCGCGATAGTTTGAACACATATTAATTCTTTTGAAAATAATAGAATCTAAAATCAAAATAATTATATTTAATGACATGAAGTGACCTCATAAGTTGCAGTCAATTCAATTCCCTCCGTGAAGTATAGGCCAGGTGATACGTAGTTTTGGTTGACAATAATTCCGACTACAGTTTTTTAAATGTTTTTTGTGCAAACTCCGCGTCTACAAAAATTATAGTACATGAAATTCCCCACAAAAAGCTTCTATTCATTTTTTTCATACAACCCATATTTTTTTAATAATAACCTGGAAAATGCTCACAAATTGTAAAAAAATGTTGAAAACTTGCACTTATACCAGTTCTGAAATGACATTAAATAAATGTGCGAGTGCGAGCAACTTGTTAACTCTAGAATCTTTAAAACGCTTTGCGGAAACTCATTGCTCATACTTTTCGCAGTACCTATGCAGTTCTTTCTTTTTTCACTAGACTGTATAGACAAACATACTCTCAGAAACCCTCCTCGAACGAAAATTTCAAAGTTCTAGTGGCAATCAGATCATTCTCTTCTCCGTTTAACGTGTTCGATCAAGCCCTCTAAATCAATGCAATAAGCAACTGTTTGAGCTAGTTCTGAGACGTCACCAGCTTTGACATGGGCAAAATCAAACTTTCTACAATTAGAATATTCATCGACGTACTGGCTTTTAGCCGATAACTTCTCTTTAGGCTAGGCTCAACAATCTTCAAATACTTCGTAGCCACACGAATAGCTGCAGCGATTCCAAATTTTTAGATTCATTCAATGAATTTCCAGATTCCACTACGAGCTATAATCAGTGGTAGTACTACCTCCTTTCCGTCTTCTTCTCTGTACATCCTTCTTTTTATCAGCGTCGAAATCACTGGTTCTTCAATTTTTGGATTAAATTCTATTACAGAACTGGTCCATTTTACAAGCAAGTAGTCAAGTTGCACTTGTAGGATATTCCTCCAATAATTAGACAATCATAGAAAATAAAGAAACTGAGATATTTTAGAGTAGTAAAATTCATAATAACTAAATAGTTTTGTGATTAAAATTAATTAGGTAAAGAAAGAATAATAATAATTCTAAAAAAACAAAAATAAATTATAATGTGATTATAATTTCAGATAAAAACGTTTCTGGCTAAAAAAGTTGCGTTAATAATAGGTTGAAAATATTATTGTGTCAGTTTTGGTAAAATACCAGAGATTTTTTTATTGGTAATATCTGCCAATATACTTTTCCACTTGGGCAGGAGAACTATCGCAAAATTTCCTGACTACGATGTCCTTGCCAGTTGACAAATGTGACAATTACATACAATACTAATACAACTGAATCTGGTTCTCTTCTGGGGTTTAAGGATAGAAAGAACTGGCAGTGTAATGAGTTTATTCGTACCATCATTAACCTTCTGATATACAACTCTTTGGCAGATAATGCATAGAACTGAGCATAGATTGTGCTTTGAGAAAACGAAGCGATCCAAGGACGGCGGCTTTCTGCATCCATTTTGCAAGTGCCTTGACACATTTTTGGCACGCTAGTAATAATCTTATATAATCTTATACAAGGTTACGAACCAGTGATAGCTTCGCACTTCCTAAAGCACCGATCACCGATCATATATATATATTTAAAAAATTGTAATAAGCACAACCGCAGGATTTCGCCGGGAGCGGGTGCTAATCTAGAAAATTGCACCCGCTCCCAGCGAAATCGCGGTAAAATTTCAGCCACAACCACGTCTCACGACCGTGAGATAGGTGGTTATAGTCTATAAAGGAATCAATACGACGATCCAGCAAAAGCCTCGTGCACCCTAAGAAGACGGAGCGACCCAAGGACTACCGCCTTCTGCATTTTTCCGCAAGTGTTTTAGCATATTGTTGACACGCAGGGATGCTTTTTAGACCATTGGCAAGTGAAAGCTTAGCACCTCTAAGAGCGCCCATGATAAAGTTGATTAGTTTAACAGAATATTCCGGGTACAATCGTTGCAACTCCCTTATAAGGTCTCGATACCTTTCTTTCTTTTCATTCTCCTTGGTTATGATGTTTTCGTCAGCTGGTGCCGAAAATTCGATAACGAACATGGTTTGCTTCTCGAAGTCAAGAAGAACCATGTCAGGCCTCGAATGCGCAACAGAAACAATTGTCGAGAATATAAAGTTCCAGTATATGCGCAACTTCCCATTCTCGACAATTGACTCGATTTCCCTAGGAGCATTTAAAGGAGCGATATTAAGGTTAATGCCGTAAGAGTGACAGAGATGGTAATAAAGAACTCTTAGTGCCGCATTGTGCCTTTGAATGTGGATCGTTCCCGCGTGAGTTGGACAACTAGATAGTATGTGAGCTAAATGCTCCGTTTGTGCATGGCACGCCCTGCAGCTATCACCAGGAATGTCTTGGCTCAAAATGTGGCGACGGTATGTTAAGGTGGAAATGACACCATCTTGGCATGCAAAAATGAAACCCTCCATATCAGACTTCAATCCGGGCGATTTGAGGAAAGCAAACGTTAGCTCACAAGACATTGACTGACCCTTCACATTTCTGTGGAAGATACCGTGCATCCTCTTATCTAGGAGCTGTTCACGAAAGTTTTTCTCTTGTGCTTTCTTAATCCGGGCTTTCAGGAGTGAGTACTCGAGATAGATAAGATTCGATGCATTTTGCTCACCCCTAAAACTGAAGTCAAGTCCGAGTCTTTCAGCAGCCTCCTCCGCTGCTTTGTACAGAAACGCTCCTTTGCCCACTTCTTCGTGAATCCTGACCATTTTAAGAAGAGGGTCTCTTCCATTTGCAACTCTATGTGCTGTACCCAGAATAATCCTGTTGTGAAGACATTCAAGACATTCCGCGACCACCTTGACGGCGTGAGATGTACAAGCGCGGAACGGAAGACTTAAGATGCATGCTTTTGTTCATGTGCATAACCTTTCTTGTCCCGATATCAAGGGATCTGAGCTCGTTCTTCGCCCATGGAACTACTCCAAATGAGTCACTCTTCTTCTTTATTCCTTTGTGCTTCTACTCTCGCCATATATCCCGGCGTCTTCCAGTCTGCCCCTAGTGTCCACCTTATATACCTTTCTTGTAAACTCTCAATATCTTTCCTTTCTTTCCATCCCCATATCTCTGCTCCATAACCTAATAACGGCCATACCAGCGTATCAAATAACCACATTTTCATTCTCCAATTTTTTTAACCTTCTTTTTCCTATTCCTCATATCTGTTTCATTACCTGTGCTGCTTTTTTATCCTTTCTCTTATATGCGCTGTATGATCTCCATTCGTTTGCAAGATATATACCAAATATTTATATTCCTTGACTTCTTCTAACTTTATTTCTTTCCATCTCCCTGTCCATTCTTTCTTCCTTCCCCCTCTTTTACTAAACCTCATTATCTTTGTCTTTTCTACATTTACATTCAGCTTTTTCCCATCTAAGTATTTCTCTAAGCCTGTAATTAATCCCGCCATCCCTTCTTCATGCTCTGCAATCAACACTATGTCGTCTGCGTATGCTAGTGTATGTATCTTTTCCTTCCCTATCCTAACTCCTCCACAAACCTTTCTCCTCATTTCTTCTGCCAAGTCTAATATTAATAAATTAAATAAAAGCGGGCTCAGAGGACACCCTTGTCTCACACCTTTCACCAAACAGAATCTATATCCTACTTGCTCTTCTACATTTATCCAGCTTTTTGTCTCTTTAAAAATTTCTGATACTCTCTTCATGAATCCCTCTCTTATCCCCTTTTTTATCATAACTTTTTCTGATTCTCCTCGGTCTATTGAGTCAAACGCCGCCTTTAAGTCCACGAACATTGCTGTCATTGCCCCTTTTCCCCTTTTAATTCTCTTCTTTACTAGATTGTGCAGCACATATATGTTGTCCATTACACCCATTGCTTTTATAAACCCTGTCTGATTCGGTGACTTGATCTTTTTTTCTTCAACTTCTATCTTCAATCTCTCCGACAAAATAGTTATATATACTTTATACAGTGTTTGCATCAACGTCAACCCCCTATAATCTTTAACCTCCTCTCCTTTGCCTTTCTTCACTATTGGTATAACTACTCCTTCTTTTCATAACTCTGGCCATCACTCTCCTATCCATACTCTATTACACATTATCCATGCCCATTTCTCTAGTTCCTCACCTCCATATTTCCGTACTTTATTCGGAATATCATCTATACCAGGTGCCTTTCCATCCTTCATTATTCCTAAAACTTTAACTTTTTCTTCCCTTGAAATGGCCTCTTCCTCATCTCTTTCTTTACCATATTTTCCTCCCTTTACAACTTTTCTCATCTACTCCTCCTAGCAAATCCAAAAAATATTTCTTCTATTCTATCATTTCAATATCTTGGTTTACTCTTTTTCTTTCTCTATTTACTACGTTTCATACCTCTTCTTTCGTCCTAGCCTTCTCCGCCTCTTCCTCAAACCTTTTAGTCTCTTCCGCTTTCTTTTGATAATACAACTCAGTATTCTCATTCTTTTTTTCCTATATTCTTCCCCATTACATTTTTCTTTTCTCTACTTTCTAATTCCTTTCTGACCTCCTTTTTTTCTCTTTGCAGTCCTCATCCCACCCACTTCTATTCCCCCCTTTACTAACTTCATTTTTTTGTGCACTCTAATCCTATTTTCATTTCTCCTATCATTTTTCCCATCTCCTCGTCCACATTTCCCTTTCCCATTTTGATATTTCTTTTTTTCTAAACTATTCTTTTCCTTCCCTTGACCAATCCCCTTTTCCTATACTATTTATATTTGCTGCCCTTTTACTCATATTGCTATTGCTTTTTTGTCCCTCTAATGGCACTATTAAGGGAAAGTGATACGAATCAATGTATTCACCTACCTCTGTTTTCTTAACCTTCTCTCTGACCTCATCATCCACTATCCTAATCTCTTCTTTATATTTTTCAACCATTTCTTTAATCTCCGCTGCTTTTTCCTGCATATCACCGTTCACATAAAACGCCACTAGCTTCCACTTCTCTCCTCCTATAATTGCCTCTTATGCTATTACTCCTTCTTTTTCTTCATTCCTGTCTTTCTTATCTTTCCCTGTTATACATTCAATCCTTACTCCCATCACTATTCCTCCCATTGCTCTGCCCTTTTTATTCTTCCTCTTTGCATTTTGCACTTGCCATTTGTAACCTCTTGATAACCTTCCCCTTACATTTTTCCTCCCTTCTCATCTAGCCATGTCTCCATCATTATGACTACATCCCATTGTGTCAGATTTCTCATAAACTCCCTATCATTTCTCTCCAATCCTGATATATTCCAGTAACAAATCTTCCATTCTTCCCTACTTTCGTTTCTCATCTTTTTTTCCTTCTCACTATTTCTTATTTTTCTATCCCCCGTTCCTTTCTCTTCTAGTTTCCCTGCACCTCATTTCTTACTATCTGTTCCCTTTCTTCATCCCAATCCCATCATACTCCATCTATATGAATTCTCCCATACTTAACCCATGTTCTCTTTACCTTTTTTCTTTTATCTTCCGCTATTTTCCTACTTTATGCTGCATCTTCCTTTCTACCCATGTCAAAGCATCCTCTATCCTCTCTGGACTACCATATAATCACCTGTTCTTTGTCAATACCTCCCTCTTATGTTCCCATTTCTTTAGTTTCACCAGTACAATTATCTCTCCTCTTCGCATTTCCCTTCCTACATTTAGCATTTCCTCTATCTCTACCTTAGCATCAATCCTTTTTTGTACTTCGTCCACCCTTTCTTCAGCTCCTTCCCATCTAATCTTATACCCTTTATCACTATGTTTAATTTTCTTTCTTCCCTCTCTTTTCTTTCTATTCTTTGTTCTATTTTTCTTAGCCTTCCCATCTCCTTGTTCCCAGTCTCGCCCTCACTACAATCCCCGTTCGAGCTTTCAAGTTTCTTCATCCTACCTCTCATCTCCTCTACCTTTGTATTATTAACTTCTTCCTGCTTCTCGAGTTTTTTCTCCAATTACTGCATCCTCTTTCCTAACTTTTCCCTGATTTCTTCCTATTTTTTCTTTATTTCTTATCTTCAGCCATTTCTTGCCTAATTTCATTCTTTAATTCCTCTCCCCCTTTCTCCTGCTTTTCTTCACAAATCCCTATTACCTCTATTATCACTTCTAGAATTTCATTTAGTCTTTCCTCTTTCATCGAAACTTCACTTTCATCTCCGCTACGTCAGCACCCTTACTATTATCGCTCTTCCCTACCAAACTCTGCTCTTCTGACGGTGATATAATCATTTTCTGATATGTTACTCTCGCCCCAATATCTTCCTTCTCTTCACTGCTTTCCCTCTCCCCTCTCTTCCTATTGATAAATGCTTCTATTGACTCTACGCTTTTTGCTCTTAATCTTTCCTATTCTATAGTTTTTTATATTTCACCCTTGCCTTCCTTTCCTTTATCTTTTCTTTCGGTGCACTGAACACTTTCTGCTCTAACTTTGTTTCTTCCGCGGAGATACTCCGCTAGCTATGAATCAAATTCAAACTTTCCCGCCTTCTATACTTCCCTGCCTCTATCTACCATCGCTGTCTGGTACCTGTCTCGCCTTTCTTTGTGGCTACCCAACCTTGCTACTACCAATCCACCAACACAGTCTCCCCGCCCTGTCACAAATCACCAAACAAACTCCCACACAAATCTGTCTCAATCCTCCAAAATATCTACCTCCCCTTTGCAATCTCACAATCCCTCAATTAATCTCTCACATCCACACCCTTCTACACGCTTCCACAGTCGGCTCACCTCAAATTTGCCCACAATATCAGAAAAACTCAGCATCAAAAATTCCCACTACTTTACCCTTTCATGCCGGAAACGGTAGTCGAGGGTGTCACTCATAAAAAAAACTCACTTCTTAGCAAGATTGTCGTAAAAAAAAAATATATTTTGCATTAATTAATTTAATAATTTATTCATAATAACTGAAATTTTTTTATTAGCATTCTTTTCATTGTTGCTATTTGAATTATGTTCTCATTTTGAATATGCATACGTATTTTGAATAAAATTATTAAATTAATTACATACATAGAAAAAAAAAACTTGTTTGAGAATCAATTGGAAAACATCGAACTGTTTTTCATTGCAAAAAAAGCATTTATGATGTTTGTTTTCGAATAATTCAATCAAAGTTGATAAAAAGAGTGAATATATATACATATTTTAATACATAAAATTCAAACATTGGGACCTAGGTATTTCCAATTTTTACTGCGGGTTCATGATCTTTATACACAAAAATAATGAACCCAAACAAAAAATACACTACCTGACACTCCCTTGTATGATATATATATTTTGGACCACTGTCGTAGATTATATCTCAGCAGTATGTTTTTTTAGAGTTTTGGATGTTGGAAATTGAAGTACAGTTAAATGTGTTATTGGGAACATGTCCCCCAATACAAATTCGCAAAACAAAAATTAATCAAAAGCATTCTAAGGAATTGTTTACATCGATTAAAACGGCTACTTGAATTTCTTAGTTTGTTTGGAAAATTATTATATTTATTGGTGTCTTCCTGTAACAACAGTTATACTTTTTGTACTTGTAAATGAATAGGATCGCAGAGTCTTTTATTTTCTCAAGCTTGTAACTGACGCTATACCCTACAGCTGAAAAACCCCCTAGTATTAGTCCTTATTAAAAACATAGTTCCAATCAAACTATTAATTAATAGTTGAATTTTCAACTCACAAAGAATCAATTTCTAATCAAAAATAGATAGACTGCAATTTAAAGCGTAAAAAAGTAATTCTTAACCAAAAAAAACCGGAATTGTCAACAAAAACAAAATTAAATCTTAAATCAAATAGATAAATCTTGATAAAATATATATGAAAAAATTTTGATATATCAAGCACGAATTTTCAACATAATACATTAACTTTAAACACAAATATATGATTTTTTAACCAAAGAAATCATTTTCTACGAAAATGTTCACTTTTCATACAAATAGTTTAATTTTTAATCAAGTAGTTTAAATTAAACCAACAATATGCATTTTTAACAAAAATCTTCATTTTCACCACAATCCTACTATAATTTCCTACCACATTGTTAAATAATTGAATTTTAAAGTTATAAACGACAAATTTCTAACAAAAATGGCAAAGTGCAATTTTCAGGTGAAAAATTATTATTATTTTTAACCCAAAAGATGAAGGTGAGTCTTTAAAATATGAACTTTTGAGAAACTAGTTGAAATATTAACCAAGTCATTGAATTTTGAATTAAAAATCGATACATTTCAAACAAAATAATTGAATTTTTAATAAGAGAAATGAATTTTCAAGCAAAATATTCATGATGTACCGAAATAAGAGAAGCTTCAAAAATATTTATTTTTAACCAAATTGTTAAACTTTAAAGATGAATGGATAAATTATCTATAAAAAGGTTTATTTGCCAACCCAAAAATTTTATTTTTTAACAAAACAGTTAATTTTTATCAAGAAGTTTAATATTCATAAAAATCTTGTAGTTTAATGATTAGACAAATTGTTTAATTTTGAATGAAAAAGTGAATCTTCAATCGAACAGTTGAATTTTCTACCAAATTGTGAAATCATTGACCAAATAAGATTGATTTAGACGCAAACAGTTACATTTTTAATAAAAAATAATTCAACAAAAAATTACGTTCTTACTTAGAAAAAAATTAATTCTCGATAAAAAAAGAAATTGCAACAAAGTAGTGATATTTCTAACAAAAGAGGTAAACCTAAGATTTATTTTTCATCCCCAGAAGATTAATTTTCTAAAAATAGAGTAGTTGTATGTGCGTTCAATCTCTCGCTTATATGAGTTTGAGCACCTCCGCTCCCTGTACATATATTTACAATTCCATCCTTAGTTTAACTTAACTACTACTTATATTTTATTATTGCGGAATGCGTAGTATAAACAATAGTAATAATAATATTCAAAATGAGCGATTTTCAAGGGCTTCCGTTTCCTCTTACTATAGAAATGCATTTTCTACGATATGGAAAACAATTTTTGCTTTTTACTGTCCTTTTTCAGGATTACCCGTTTCGCTCCGTCCTACTCACTTGCTTTCCCTTACTTCTTCTAATTTCTTCATCCATATCACTCCTTGTCCATTACCATCCAAAATCCATCTCACACACTCATCCACACTCAACTGTCCCGCTTCCTCTCCCTATATCTTTATAATACATGTGCCAATGGTTCCATTTCGTATCCACCTTCTCTACATAAATTCTTCTCTTCATCCATCCAATATCTGCATGCTGCCACTCCTTCTCCCACTCGAATCTGTAATCTTTGCTCATCATCTCTCTTCTCCTTTTTTTACTAATAGCTCTAACTCTATGCCCTGCCACTCCACAACCCCTTTTCGTATATCACAAATCCTTCTCATTTTTCTCCTTTTTTGCTCCCATTTTGAATTTCCCAACTTGCCTCTCACCTCATTGTTCTGAATTTCGTCTAAACATTATTGTGTTATTCTGCTTCCCTCTCCCCTCTTAAGCTTCCTTCAAATCTCCAGGCCCTGTTAATTTCTCTAGTAACCATTTTCTTCTCCCTAATTCTTTCCTTAACATGTATCCTGGACAACTCCAGCTAACCCCCATTACCTACCTCAGAAGTCGCTCATGCATGCTCTCTACTTTCCTGTGTTTCTTCCATCCCCAGATCTCCAGACCGTGACACAATACCGCACAAACCAACGTAGCAAACAACTAGACTCTCATTCTCCAATCATCCTTAAAGCTTCTCTGTCCTATGCCCTATACTTGGCCCATCACTTTACTCGTTCATTTAATTCTTTTCTTCACCTGCAGCTCGTTTTCCCTGCTGCCTCAAACCACAAACCAAGGTAACAGAAATCCTTCACAATTTCCTTTTTTATCATCTGCTAATAGAACTACATCGTCCTCGTATGCTAGAAAGTATAGTTTGCTATTACTCAAAATCGTTCCTCTTTGCCTTCTTCCTTTAGCTTCTCCTCTAGGTCTGCCAGCAGCATATTAAATAGTAATGGATTCAACGAGTACCCTTGGCTTAGAACTCTTTCTGTTTAGAAAACCTGCCTTTTTTCTTTCTTATCTTCACCCTAATCCTGGTTTCAGTCAAAATTTCTTTTATCCTCTCCACCAACTTTTCCTTGACACCTCTCTCTTTCATTGGCTGCCATAGAACTTTTTTGTTTTAAGTTAAACGCTGCTTTGAAATCTACGAACAATGCGACTAGATCCCTCTGATTCCTTTACCTTCTTCCCTTCCCCTTTCTTGAAGAGCAGTACCACCAGTCCTGTCATCCACTCTTCTGGCGACCCTTCTTCTTTCCAGACTTTTTTCCCAGATTTTTCTTACGCCTTTTTTTTAGACTATCTATTGCCTCATCCACTTTTTCTATTATAATTTCGTCCCCTTTATCAATTTCTCCTTTTACTATGCTTCTCTTTTCCCCTTTGGTCTTATTTTTCTCCCCGCTAATAGACCCTTGAAACAATCCGTCCATTCCTCCATTTCTATTTCTTCATTAACGTGCTTCCTTTCCCTCTATCCCTATTTATTACATCCTGCACCCCACCTTCTTTGATCGATTTTTCTGCTTCTGCCTTATATTCCTCCTTTCCCCTGTGTCTTTCTCCTTCCAGCATCTTCTCATATTCTCTTTTCTCCGGTTACACTCCTCCATCTCTATTTTCCCTTTTCTCCATTTTCTTACACACTCTTTCATTTTCTCTTTACTCTCCCGGCATTCTTCGTCCCACCAGCCTCTCTTTACCTCTACTCTTTATTGTTTAGTACCCAGCTCATCATTTACCTTCTAAATCGACCCCTTAAACCATTCAACTAACGAGCCTATTCTCCCCTTTTTTAAATACCTAACCTTCTCCTCTCACATATTTTGTTTGAACTCATTTAATTTATCTACCCTCCAGTCTCCCATTTTCGTGTTCCTTTCTTCCCCTATTTTCTTTCTCCTTTTGCCGAGATTTTTGATGCCTCCTTTTAGTGTAGCTAGAACCAGAAATTGCTGGGACCCTAGCACTCATAAAAAAAACTCACTTCTTAGCAAGATTGTCGTTAAAAAAAAATATTTTGCATTAATTAATTTAATAATTTATTAATTAATAACTGATATTTTTTTATTAGCTTTCTTTTCATTGTTGCTATTTGAATTATGTTCTCATTTTGAATATTAATACGTATTTTGAACAAAATTATTAAATTAATTACATACCTAGAAAAACAACTTGTTTGAGAATCAATTGGAAAACATCGAACTGTTTTTCATTGCAAAAAAAACATTTATGATGTTTGTTTTCGAATAATTCAATCAAAGTTGATGAGAAAAGTGAATATCTATATATACATATTTTAATAAATAAAATTCAAACATTGGGGCCTAGGTATCTCCAATTTTTACTGCGGGTTCATGATCTTTATACACAAAAATAATGAACCCAAACAAAAATTACACTACCTGACACTCCCTTGTAAGATATATATTTTTTGGACGACTGTCGTAGATTATATCTTAGCAGTATGTTTTTTTAGAACTTTCAATATTGGAAATTGAAGTACAGTTAAATGTGTTATTGGGAACATGTCCCCAAATACAAATTCGCAAACAAAAATTAATCAAAAGCATTTTAAGGAATTGTTTACATCGATTAAAACGGCTACTTGAATTTCTTAGTTTGTTTGGAAAATTATTATATTTATTGGTGTCTTCCACCATAGTTATACTTTTTATACTTGTGAACGAATAGGATCGCAGAGTCTTTTATTTTCTCAAGCTTGTAACTGACGCTATACCCTACAGCTGATAAAACCCCTAGTATTAGTCCTTATTAAAAACTCAGTTCCAATCAAACTATTAATTAATAGTTCAATTTTCAACTTACAAAGAATCAATTTCTAATCAAAAATAGATAGACTTCAATTTAAAGCGTAAAAAAGTCATTTTTAACCAAAAAAAAAACCCGAATTGTCCACAAAAACAAAATTAAATCTTACATCAAATAGATAAATCTTGATAAAATATACATGAAAAAATTTTGATTTAACAAACACTACCCTCCAGTCTCCCATTTTCGTGTTCCTTTCTTCCCCTGTTTTCTTTCTCCTTTTGCCGAGATTATTGATGCCTCCTTTTAGTGTAGCTAGGACCGGGAGATGCTGGGACCCTATCTCATCATCCACCTTCATGCTCTCTTTCATATGCCGCATTCTTTCATCCGCCAAAATGTAGTTTATTAATGTTGCTCTTTTTTCTATGAATGTGATCTCCCCTTCCTCATCTCCTTTCATTTCGACATTACATAAAGGCTAAAATTTTCCAAGTGTCCACGCCTAAAATTTCGATGTCGCCAGTCTCATTCAAATTTTACCAGATTGTAGTGCTAGTGGACAGCTACCGTTAACGACGTTTACAATAAAAATAATCGTTAAACAATGAAGAATTTTTTCTTTTAAAAAGTATACCAAAACGAATATGGGATAGAAAGTATTAGTTGAGTTGTAGGAGGTAGTTCGATCGCGAGTGCCACTGCGCCAACTAGCTAGAGCGCTCCTGGGCATGCTGTATTGTCTCAGTGGTTCTAATACTTTAAGAGAATGATATTTCTGTTTACGTGTAACAAATTTCTTGTTTCACTTTATTTTTTACGTATCTAGAGAAAAATTGAGTTATTTTTTATATTAAGTGTTCAATACGGTTCCATTGTAGGAAAACGATAGTGAATAATAAAATAACAATCTAATTTGATCGACGCTTCTGCTGGCCTGTTATATTTCTGTATGGTTTTTGATAAGTCTATTTGCCTCCAATGTTTTGGGAAGTATTTTATATTAATCTCATTGCCTATAAAAGTTTGACAATTAAAAAAGTCTCTTTGAACGTGCCCTGCTGAAAATTTTAAAACTCAATTCTATTCCGCAAAGATTGTACCGGGCACACAAAAATACCATTCTTATGTACCTTCTACAGAATATACTCCGATTTTAAAGAATTATTCGTCATCTCCACAGTATGACAATTTCGTTGGCGCGGGCAACCGCTCTCGTACTACTTCATACAACTCAATCAATACTTTGCATCCCATTTTCGTTTTGGTATGCTTTTCAAGATAGAAAAAAGCTTTTTTTCTAGCCTAATTAAAAAAATTCCGATTTTAGAGAAAACCTCAAAAACGTTTTTTAAAATGAAAAATCAAGTCGAAATACTTTTTTTATTGTGTAATGATTATTTTTATTGTAAAACTTGATAAAATATCTTTTCAAAACTTTCATAAAAAAGTGAAATTTGATAACTTTATCAGGAGTTTTGTACAATTGAATGTTAGCGGTCGGGGTGAATCATCAAAAATTCGGGCCCCTGTATCTTGACAACCTGTTGTACTAGGTGTGCCCCCTTTACATAATTTAAAGAGGTCCACTAGTATTAGAATCTGGCAAAGTTTAAATAAGATTGACGACATCAAAATTTTAGGCGGGTAACTTGGCAAATTTTACCCCATATAAACCATCATGTTTCTCCTATCACGTCTAGTAACTTCCTTCCCACTCGATCCGTCTCGCTATGTTTGGAGTTCCTTATATATGCCTTCTTTTCTTCATCCCAAATCCCTCCCTCGTGTTCGCTAGTCCGGGAATTTAAGTCCCCTCCCATTGAACTCAATTTTTCCTCCTTTAATCCATCCATCTTCTTATTACCCTCCAGCCTTCCTCTTCCTCTCTTCTTCTATATACACAAACCACCGCTTTTTTTACTTTGATATCCCCATCTTTTCTCCCTTTTACTGCTGCTTCTTTTCTCACCCCTGAAACCATGCCTCCCATCCCTCTCCCTTCAACGTAATTTTTTCATTACTTCTTGCATTGTCTCAACATAACCTTTTGGTAACAGCTTTATTATCCCCTTCCAGTCCTTCTCCTCTGCCCAGGTCAGATATTCTTCTATTCTTTCCCTTCATCCTCTTAATAATCTTTTTCCCTCCATAATTTTTTTTCTCTCCTCCTAACTCTCCACTTTTACTAGGAACATTTCTTCTTTTTCTTCGTTCGTCACTCCTATTCGCTTAACTCCTTCTACCCTTACCTGCACTCTAATGTCTCTCAACAGATTTTTTCTGTTTACTTCACCTGTTTCACTCTTCACTTTCAGTTCCTTAAATTCCAAGTTATTTTTTCTCTTTGCCCTTTCTTCCCCTTCCAATCTTCTTTCAATCTCACACAGTCTTTTCTTCAATCTTTCATTTTCACTTTGAACGATCTTTTCATTCCCTTTAACTATTTCCTCATTGTTTTTCCCCCATATACTCATTCCTAATTTCTAAATTGCTTACCCAATCTTCCAACTGTTTTATTTCACTAATTTTTTGTTCTTCAACCTGTCTCTGCCAATTCTCTATGCTCTCTAGTTTATCCAAAACCTTGTCTTTCTCCTCCTTCCAGCGTGTATTCCATTCTTCCCATTTTTCTCTTACCTTTTTCATTTCCCCCCTTACATCATTTCCCCGCCTATTTACATCTCTATTCATATCATCCAATCTCTTTCTGTTTTCGATTTATTTCTAACTTTCTTATCATTCTTGTCCCTTTGTAAGACATCGTCCGCTGCCTCTCTTTTTCTTTTATCTTCCCCTTCACTGCTCGTCGCGCTTGCCCTTTTTGCCGTTTGTCCAGACTCCTATTCGTACCCGCGCTGCCTAGCTTGTTGAGACGTTGCAGGTTTGAGGATCTTCCGCGTTGATTGTCCGTACATGAGTCTTTTCTCACTACTATCCCCTCTCTGGTCAGCTTCTTGAACCTTTCCTTATCGCTGCTGTCCTTATGATCAACGTTCCCCATACTGCGCACGCTTTCATCAACATCAGCTCTTGTTGCCATTACTGCTTGCTGCAGGGGGAGTCTGATACTGTTTCCAATAGGGGAGGGGAGGGGGCGAAAAAGTATTTTTTCGAAAATGTTAGCTAAGTGTCTCCGATCATCGTGTATGTTCTGTTTGTAGGCATGATGGGTATAGAAATAATAAAGTTTATTCAGTATACAGCTTGTTTGATAAAAAACATTCAAAAATCAATAAAGTCACAACCTTGGAATAAATTAAGGCAGAAAAAAGATTCCACATGCAAAGGAAAAAAAAATTAAATGATATCTGACACAGTGTTGTTCCACGTGGAGTCCTGCGAGGGCTCTAGTTCAATGGACTGTTGATTTTTTCTCAATTTGAAACGGAAGTTCGTTATTCGGTATTTTTACTTCATTCACTGGCTAACTTTACTTTGTTAACTGCTGAAATAAAACAAGGAACCAAATGCATGAGATTTGCTCCATATTTGCCTTATTTTGCTAATATATTCGTAAAAAGTAATTTTTTTCGTCTAAATGTATATGAAAAGTATTTTTTATTTTTGAATCACTATTTAATGAAACAATTAAATGATATTAATTATCATTGATTATTATTGATCACAAAAATAAAGTTTTGCTTCATGTATTTGGCCCATTGTTTTCTCCTCAGCTTTCACCGAATTAAAGTTAACTGATAGTTGTTGTGAAAATACTTAATATAATGTTTAATTAATTGTTTTTTTTCCTCAACATATCTTAAAATCGTAGAGTCAAATTCTAAAAAAATTCTTACCACTTAGGTCACCGAGGAATCTTGTTTGCTTTTTTAAGACGGTATCAGTTGACGGGGACTGTAAATAGCAGGGAAGGTCACTGAGAACTACTCTCTAATTTTTTCATGTAGTACGGTTGTACGGCATAAAATAGTGTAGCAAAATAATGTTCTTTATGTTAACAAGAAAATAATGTAAAGTGCAAATTTTCTTCCGAATTTAGGCAAATGACCAAAGAGATGAAGTGTTATTAAACATTCCTACTATACGAAAAATATAAATGTGTGCATTTGTGATATTAATAAGAATGCATCGGGGTTCAAAAATAAAAATATAAGATGTGAAGCGTTGATAGCATTTAATAAAACAACTCATTTTAACAAAAGTGATTGAAAATTCTTTTTTTATTTAATCCTTTGTACTCTACTAAGCCCTACTTTGTCCTGGTTCCAACTATTTTGTCCTACTTTGTACTTTTTTTCCAACTTTTCTGCCCTACCTTGTCCTCTTTTTCAAACTTTTCTGTCCTACTTTGTCCTCTTTTTCAAACTTTTCGGTCCTACTTTGTCCTCTTTTTTAAATAAATTTTCGTCCTACTTTGTCCTCATTTTTCAAAACGTTTTGTCCTACTTTTCGAAAATCAATTATGGTCACCCTACTCTATGTCAACCTGAAACGTTGTAAAATGGTCTAAAACACCAAAAACGCAAACCTTTCACGAAAGCTAGAAAAATTTTGTTATTAAAAAATTTTGAAAGTTCATGATCAAATTTCTAAGTTTCGTCGTTAAAAACTGTGAATGTTCATAAAAAGCAGCAGGTAAATTCCGAAAAGAGTACCTGTTAAATTGCTGCTGCACTGCCAAGCTAAACCACGCTGAGTATTAAATATTTAGAAAACTTTGCAAGAAATGCATAGCCCTACCAATTATTATTGATTTTTATTTTTAAAAATATTGATTTTCTATTTTCACGTATTTTTCGTATTGATATGTGTAATTTTAGTTGCATATTATCCGGATAGTTGATAACATGTGCACTTAGAGTACGCCCAGAGTAGATACGACCCTGCTTTCAAAACCCCGCTGAGTGGCAAACAAGAGAGGTGGCACTATCGCTTAGGGATTGTCCATATATTACGTAAGACGTTTTTCTGTTGTTTGAATAAAGACGAAAATAATATTTTTATCAAGTTGAAAAGGACACAGCGATATAAA
>NC_046666.1:106881756-106892015 GCF_010883055.1 Belonocnema kinseyi | reverse complement strand
ATAATTTTTTTTCTTGGAAACTACTTTATAGCCACACTTATGAAAATATTTAATTTTTGAAAAAGATAGAAGTTGTTAAGGCTTTGAAGAATAAATAAAAAACAATCGAAATTTTCGACCACCTCATGTGTAGTGAGAGGCGGCTCGGCGATATTCACTCCCTTTTTACTTCTCCACGAAATCATATCCATATATTTTTTGGCAGTAAATTGAGTTTTCGGCACGATGAAGCGACGCAACTCCAGACCATTTTCCTTGCGTGCAAATTTTTATTTGTTTTAGGGTTTCCATACCAATCGGGCTGTAAAAATTATCCTTCAGGCACGCAAAAAAAAGGGTTCGTCATTTTATCATTTTATTATTCATATTTTTTATCATTTCATTAATTTCCAATCGGGCTGTAAAAATCATCCTTCAGGCACGCAAAAAAAGGGTTCATCATTTTATCATTTTATTATTCATATTTTTTTATCATTTCATTAAATAGTAATTAAAAAATAAAAATTACAATAGTTATATAGAAAATATGATTTTTTATGATAATAATAGCAAAATATGGCAAAAATGGACCGAATATTATGCATTTAGTCCATTGTTTCCTCCTCTGCAGTTAACGAAGAGAAATCAGCTAGTGGCTGAAGTGCAAATACCTTAAATCTAACTTCCGTTCCAGATTTTGGACTGTCCATAAATTACGTAACGCTAATCATTCAAAATTTCGCGACCTTTCTGTCTTTTCATAACGCAACTGTAACAATTCTACTCTATCTTGCCTGTCTGATTAACGTTACGTAACACATGTTAAAAAAAAGTAGAAAATAGTTGAAAAAATATATAACTATTAAAAAACCTGCAATATCAGTAGATTTTCTTTTATATTTATTATACGAAAAGGAATATAATATGATATTATTTATAAAATTATAAATAAATAAATAGCGATAAGATTCCTTTTGTATATTTCATAAACTATTTTAATTATTTAATATAAGGTCATCCAAATCACTTTGAAATATTCTCCGTAAATGGATTTGTCATCCGACCTTCAAGATCGTTGATTTGTGGAATAGGAACATCTTGAAGGTTGTCAACATGAATATATCAATTTTCCATATCAGAGTTATCTTCGTCCATCCATTTAACGTGCTCCAATTCTGCTTTTATCCTCAATAACAGTTCTCTATCTCGCTTTCTTATTGGTTCAAATGGTCTAACTTTTTCTCGTGAAGGCACGAAAAGGCGATGTACATTTTGCTTATGACATTTCACACAAAAGACAAGCCGCAGGACACCGCAAGACACCGCAGGTTCTTCACATAAAATATTTTTTTACAGTTGGGCAAAAGTAATCATACGGCATCGTAATGAATCCTGGGTGTTTGGGTTTGGCGTTAATACAACTTTGCAATAATAAATCTTCAAAACATTTCTGTTTATCAGAAGCTGGCTGAGAAACTTCGACTTTTGTTGGCATTTGGTTAAGTGGATACAGGGGAGGCAAAAATCAATCTGCCAAAACTTTTCTTAAGCCACTTCCTGCGGGTTTGAAGCAACGTTCGTGTAAACATTTTGAAATCTAAAATAATTATAGGATACATTTAATTGCATTTCAAATCAAATTTCAAATTCATTCTATACTAATTCAGCGTTTTAAATTTACAAAATTACACAATTAGCATCTAAATGAGTTCCAATGTGGCCATGTTCTAGAAAAACTCCTGAAAGTTTTTTGCTGAGAGGTGCCATCCTTCTTTCCACACGATTATAAGCACTTCTGCCCGGTGCATTTGTGAAAATAAACAGAGCATCTAAATCGTATTTCAAAAAGTGATCTATTGCATGCTGGATGACTTTAGAGTAACGTGGATTTTTTTCTGGCCCACCATCGACAGTCAAGAAAACAACTGGTGTTACCAATCCATTCTAGTTTAGCATAATTTCCTTAAAAGAATCGATTTCGAATAACATTTCGAAATCAATAGCATAAGTGGAAGCTGTTGACCTTGAATGCTTTCCACTTCTAATTGCAACATATGTTGGTCCTGAATATTTTACAGCTTTAAGAGAGCCAATCATTTCAGGCGAAGCAATCATTAAACCGTAGAGCGATGATATGAGTGTATGCCTCTCGGCAACAATCCAATTGTGATCTGGTAATTTGACCTCTTTTTTGTCTGATTAAGACGTTAAGCATTTACTATTATTGAAGATTCTTAACTTGATCGATATTGTGTAGATTTTCTGCATTCATGGTTTGAAGGGTTGATCTACTATCGGTAAGGTTACCATCTCCTGGCACCTGGCCGGAAATCAGAAGTTTTGTGGTTTGATTCCCAATGGAGTGAAGATGGAGTAGGATCTTTTTTTTTCAGGAAATAATTTTAATTTAAAAAATGTTAGATAATAAAATATATGCATGCATTAATATAATAATGTATGCGATTCGGGAAAGGAAGAAGTAGAAAAGCTAATGAATGATATTGGGGCTCAGGTGAGAGTGGTGGCGGTGAAGTTGCTAGAGAGAAACACAGAAGAAAAACAGGGGTGCTCATAGTGAATGTGGGATACGAAGAGAAGAAGAGAGAAATTATGGAAAAAAGGGTACTTAGGGGAAGGAGTGAACGAATTGAGGAGGACCTGACATGGAAAGAGAGAAAGAGGAAGTGGATGATCGAACGGAAAGCATGGATAGAGAGGAGGAACGGAGGTAATGTTTGGATAGGGAAAGACATGGTTTGTGTGAATATGATGAAGTAGATCTGTATCAATGAGAGAGAAGAATTGAGAGCAGAGGGAACAATTGATGAAAAAAGGGTAAGAAAAGGTAATGGAAGTAAGAGAAAAGAGGCGGAGTTTCCACCAGAAAAAAAATTGAGCACAGGAAAGAGAAGGGGGAAAGGAAGAAAAGAGAGGAGTGATTGTAGCTTTCTGGAATGTGTCAGGGCTGAAAAACAAAAACAAGGGGTTCTGGGAGGCTATTGGAAAGTGGAACGTTGTTTTGCGTGGTGGTGAGCAGAATAAAGATAGGAAGACAGAGGGTGACCATCTTTGTTGTGTATAGAAGGAGAGGGGGAAATGAAGGTTAGAGAGTCTTAAGGAAATGGATGGAAGAAAGGAATGAAGAACTGGTCTTCATAAGAGGAGACCTAAACGAAAGGACAAGAGAGTTAGGGGGGAATGGGATGAAGAGAGCAAAACTTTTCAAAGAAGTTCCAAACACAGGGAGACAGATCGGGAGGGTAAAACGCGTTTAAACCTGACAGGATAGGAAGGGTGGTTTATATGCAATGGAAATATAAGGCGAGATGAAGAAGGGCAAGTGACGTTTATGGGTAAAGAGGGGACTGCGAAAGTTTAAATTATAGCAGAAGAAAGAATAAGGAAGAAAATGGATAAACTAAAGGCAGGTAATGAAATAGGCTCAGAACACTTCCCGCTAATAGCGACATTGAAATTCTCAGGATGGAAGCGGCGTAGCGAAAAAAAGAAAGAACCGGCAAAAGGAAAGTGAAAATGGGTAGTTGGGGGAATGGTAAATTGAGAGACTTTAAGGAAAGAATGGAGAATGAGGAGAATACATGGTTGGAAGGAAAAGACGTGGACATGCGCCTGGAAAAGATAAAGGAGCTAACAGAGAGGATAAAAGAAGAGGTAAGGCCAGGGGAAGAGATGGAGAGAATCAAGAGGGGATGATGGGATGCAGAATGTAAGGAAAATAAGGGTAGAATGAAAGAAAATGAAAAAAGTGGAGAAAAGAGGAGATAGGGAAACAGGAATATAATAGGAGAAAGAGAGAGCGTAAAAGGTTGTTAAGTGATGAAAGGCATTCAGGTAAAGTAGGTCTATGGAAGAGATGGGAGACGCGATCAGGGAAGGGAGGAAATGGGAGGTAATCAATAAGAAACGAGGGGGGAAGAAAGGCATCAATGAGGAAATTGAGATGGATAAGTGGACCCTGTACTTTAAGCCACTGTTGGGAGGAGTAGAAAATAAGGTATTGGGTGAAATGATAAAGGTAATAGAAGGGGAAGATGATAGTGATAACGGGATAAGTAGGGAGGAAGTGAATAGAGTGATAGCTAGGATCAAAAGAAACAAGGCAACAGGAGAGGACTATATTGAGAACGAGGCTTTAAGGTTTAGAGGGGAAGAAGTGAGAAAGGAAATGTGGGAGGTATGCAACAAGGTTTGGAGAGGAAAAAGATGGCCTAAGGAGTCGAGGACAGGGTTGGTGTTACCTATAATTAAAAAGGAGAGAGGAAGAAGGTGGAGGAGTATAGGGGAATCACACTCATGTCTATGGGCTATAAAATATATACGGAAATACTCAGAAAGAGATTAGAAAGGGAAGTGGAAGAAAAAGGGATAATTCCACATAATCAGACGGGCTTCAGAAAAAGGAAGGGAACAGTAGATAACATCTACGTACTAAATTATTTAGTGAATAGAAACTTAGGGAGGAAGAAAGGAAAACTAGTGACTTTATTTTTAGATTTTAAAGCAGCGTTTGCCTCGGTAAACTGAAAGGTGTCATGGCAGGTTATTAAGGAGAGGAGGGTGGATAAAGGATTGGTAGAGAGGACAAAGGAGATATTCGAAGAAACTAAGATAAGGGTTAGGATTGGGAAACAAAAATGGGAGGTGGTTTGGAATGGAAGGGTGCTCAGGCAAGGATGCCCACTGAGTCCACTACTATTTAATATCTTGTTGCCAGATCTAGAAGAGAAACTCATAATGAGAGTGTTGGACGAGTATGTAAGAATTGAAGACTTGACGGTAAATGTAAATAAGACGAAGGTGATGTGTTTTAAGAAGAGAAGGACAAAATCAGAATATGAATGGAAGATGTACGGGGAGAAAGTAGAAGACTTCGAGGAATTTAGTTACTTAGGCTTCTGGTTTGAGTCGAAAGGCGGGGCTGAACTACAGGTAAGGAGAAGGACAGAATGTACGACTTAAGTAATGGGGCAGGTGTGGGTATAGAAAGAGAATATTAAGGATGACAGGCAGATGAGACTGTGGATGTTTGATGCGTTAGCATTGTCAGTCCTAAGTAACGGAGTGGAGATCTGGGGATGAAGGGAGCACAGGAGGGTGGAAAGTATGCAGGAAAGATTCTTGAGGCGGGTAATGGAAGTGAGCTGGAGTTTTCCAGGATATATGTTGAGGGAGGAATTAGGTAGAGATGAAATAGTTATTAAACAAATGAAGAGAGCATGGAACCTTGAGGAGAAGTTAAAAAAGGAGGAGGGAAGCAGGATAGCACAAGTTTGTCTGAGGAAAGTAGTAAACAAACAGAATAGGGGTAACACAGATGGATCAAGGTGGAAGGAAGAGAGACGACAGAGCAGAAGAGAATGCGATATAAGAGCAGATCTAAGAGTATGGCAAGAGTTAGAGAATGAACTGATAGCCAGAGAGGGGGAGGAAAGATGGAAAAAATTGTGAAATCTAAGTATAATAGGTGATATAAGGTAGTAAAGGCTGAAGTAGAGCCAGAATATTTAAGAAAGATAAAAAAGGACAGTAAATGGTACCACGTTATACGATTTTAGATGGGAGAATGAATGAAAGAGTGCAGGTACTGGATGGATGAGGAGGAAAGAAGATGTAGAGTCTGGTATTACGAGATAAAATTATGGGGGCATGTTTTAGTGAGATGTACGGAGAACGAAACGGGTGATGAGAGTGTGGATGACAGGATAAGGTGGATATTGAAAGAAAGTGAAGAAGGGGCAAGCTGAATGATAAGAATGGAAGAAATGAAAGACAGTAAGGGGCATGTAGTAGGGAAAGGCTAATTGCGTACTCCTTTACAAGGACAGCAAATCTCGAGAATAATTATGTGAAGACAAAGCGATAGCATATCATTTAATGAAAGTAGAATCTTATTATTTAGATAGTAAGTATTATTAAGCTAGTTTTAGTAGTTTTGTAATGGACGTTTTGTAACCCGTAAAAGGGAGAGAATAAATACATACATTAAAAATTTGATTCTGATATTGAACGGAATTTAAAAACTTATTTTGCAATAAAATAATGTTTATGTTAATATTTTATAATTTATTAAGTGACTCAAATTAACAAAGAATAAATTCACTTCACCTCATACACTAAATGCATTAGAATAGGCGCTTGCTTGTTCGCTGCAGTAATTCCCAATGGCACTCTTGATTTATCGTCTTGTAATAAAAAATTACTTGTTGTGTTCCAAGAATCGAAGCTAATACTTCAGCTTGTGTATTACTGGAAACACAAAAATGTTGATCTGGGTGATTTTTGTGTAAGTTTGTTTGAGCTTTAATAAGACGAACTGGAACTGTATTTATATGCTTCTTGCCTTCGGAAGTATTAGATTTTCTGGGAAGCAAATGTAAGTAAAGTGCACTTCTGGAAATAAAATATCCCATATTTTGCATTTCTTTACCAAGATCGTCCAATGTATTGCAACTGTCCAGAGTTTCACTTCTTCTCCTTCCATCGGTAGAAGCACCATCACTTACTAATTTTACGATTGCTTTGAGTAACATTGGCTGACTTTTTTCTATTCGACTTCGCCCTGGTTCATCACATACATTTAACTCATTCGAAATATTTGGATGCTCGCAAAATGTTTTTTAAAATTTCGTTCTCCTTTAATTTCTGAATTTTTCTGGCGAATCGCACTCTTTTCCAATTTGCTTAGTATTATTTCTTTTTCTTTCAGTTTTTCTTTCAATTTTACAATATCTTTTGCAGCTGCGCCGTTGTCTAAATCATTATCTCTTGAAATTACAGCTTTTTTCAATTCAGCTTTGATTTTTGCACTTTCCTTATTACAGAAATCTTGTGCTAGCGTGCTGTAAGTTTTGTTTAAAACACTTTCTACTGATGAATGATCGGTATGTGATGAAGTGCTTTGAATATCTAAAATAAAATGATGAGTTTAAAGATTTTCGTTAAAGAAAGTAAATTCCAGTTTAATGGTATGTCATCTGATCTTTATAATTAAAAAATTTTGTAACATACTTTTTTCGGTTAAAAAATGAATGTAAAGATTTAGTTAAGATTTCATTAAAACATATTGCTTGTAAAATCTTAAATAATTTATTTCCATTTCACTTTAAATGAAAAATTCATAAAACTGTATAGAAATACAAAAAAAAATAACAACTCTAAACGACATTATCACCTGCATGTTCAGGAAGAAAAATTCTTGACGGCAGATCACGCTCTACATTTTCTTGAGTATTCTGAGGTGTATTTGATGATTGTGTAGCTGATTTTATTGCTGGGGTTGGTTTCTAAATAAAAAGATTGTGATAAACCTTTGAAAAACATGCGAATATTTTATCAAATAAAATTATGAAAAAGACAAGCTTCAAAAATAAATACTAATTAATATGATTACTTCATGTACCGTGAAAAATTGAAGAATAGTTCGAGCTTTCTTTTATGTTAATTTTTCGTTGCACTCTTTCCAAAAAGCCTCTGCAGCTATAATTTTTTCCTTTTTTCTAATTATTATAGTAGCTCGATCTTTCCAAGCATCAAAAACTTAGTTTCTAATGCAGCTGTTCGTAAGCGATTATAGCACAATATATACATTTTTTTATTAAAGTCGGTTCACGACTGAACAGCAGAGAACAAAAACCAAGGCTATTTTATATACACGTATCGAATGACATTTTTCTCTTTTTTAATTACTGTGTAATTTGAACAGCGCTGAAAGCGAACTGCAGCATCGCATTTTCAAGAATCTTATCTTCAACCACTGATTCATTTCGAGAAATTAGGAGAAATGTTTTGGGTGTGAGTGTTTGAAATCTTAATATCGACAAAGACATTCGATACAAACATGGCATCGGGTAACGACGAAGAATAAGCTTGAGCCGAGTTACTCAGACAGGCAATGCTTAGTAATGTTGTAAATCGATAAATTTTAATTTTGAAAAACGTTACGTCACATTTTGCTCATTCCTCTCTCCCCCCCCCCTCTCTCTCTAACGCTACCAAAACAAAATCTTTATAGTCGGTCTGTCTAATATAGCGTTACGTAATTTATGGACAAACCCATGGGGGAAAATCAACAGTTCGTAGAACTAGAGCCCTGGCAGGACTCCACGTGGAACTAGACTCTGCCAGTCATCATTTCCGTTTTTTTCCTTTGCATGTGGAACCTCTTTTCTGCCTAAACTTACTTTAAAGTTGTGACTTTATTGGTTTTTGGACGTTTTTAATTAAACAAGCTGTATACTGAATAAACTTCATTATTTCTACACCCATTATGTCTGCAAAGAGAACACGCACGATTATAGAAGATACATAGCTAACTTACGGCACATAAAAATAATTAAAAAATCTAGGGCTTGCCCTAAACATTAATTTTTTTGAACCAAACTTGGTATTCAACCGTTTCAGGCACAAAGGTCGTCATGATCGTCCACTAACTGTTACCCTCTGTCGCCAGTTTGTGGGCTTCGTGTCGCCTGCATCCTACCTTACCCAAAGTACCTTGACGTTTCCCGCCTTAATCGCCTACCTTTTGCCCCCCTTTCCCAGCAACTATTTTTCTTACTCCTAACCTCAAAAACCTTCCACGCTCTGAATTTCCATTTCAAGTCACTCACTTTCACACTTTACACCTTAGCCGTCACTCAACTCTCTTGCTCATTCTCTCCACCAAAGACAAAAACAACAACTATTCAATTAGGATTTTTAAGGTTTAAAAAAAGGTAATTCATTTTTTTCATAAATATTATTGAAACCATTTTCCAATACAAGCAACAGTCTAAAAGTTTATCAAGAAAAACACATGTGTTTCTCGGTTTTCCAGGATCACATTTCACATTTTTCACATTTCATTTTTTTCACATTTCATACAATAATTGAATTCTAAACTTATAAAGGATAAAGTTCTAACAAAAATGACAAACTGAAAGTTTCAGATGAAACATTATTGTTTAACCAAAAAATAACCTTTCTGTCAACACAATTGTTTCATGTTCAACAAAAAGATGAATTTTTAACTAAATCGATTATTTGAATTTTTAACAAAAGAGTTTAACCCAAAAGATGAAGGTGAGTATTTAAAATATGAATTTTTGACAAACTAGCTCAACTGTTAACCAAGTCGTTGAATTTTCAACTAAAAAACGATACATTTTCAAGCAAATAGTTAAATTTTTGACCAAAGGCGTTAATTTTCCAGCAAAATATTAATGAACTACCTAAATGACACGAGTTTTCAACAAAGATATTAATTTTTAACCAAATTTTTGAACTTTAAGGCCGAATGGATGGATAATCTATAAAGAGGTTGAATTTCCAACCCAAAAATATTACTTTTTAACAAAAAAGTTAATTTTCTATCAAAAAGTTAAATTTTCATACAAATATTGTAGATCAATGATCAGAGAAATGGTTTAATTTTGAATAAAAAAGTGAATTTTCAATCGAATAGTTGAAGTTTATACCAAATTGTTGAATCATCAACCAAATCAGATGAATTTAGACCCAAACAGTTGCATTTTAAACAGAAAAAATTAAACCAAAAATTAGCTTTTAACTTAAAAAAAAACTAATTTTCGATTTAAAAAAAGAAAATTCGAAAAAGTAGTCACATTTTTAACAAAAAAGTTCTATCTAGAAGTGATTTTTTATCCCCAAAAGACTAATTTTCTAAAACTAGTGAAGTTAAATTTTCGACCAAGGAGGTGAATATAAAATCAAAAGAATGATTTTTTTACAAAGTAATTCAAAAATAATAAACTATTCAACCAAATACTAATATAATTTTTAACCAAACGGAAGGAATTCCGAACCAAAAATATAATATTAGATTTTTCTGATAAAAGCATTTAAGCGAACAAACGAAAAAAAGGACTTTCTTAAAAACAGAGTTTAAAGTTTCAAATATCGTTATTTAATAAAATTATCTTTATAATGTATGGTTTGAAATTTCTTCTGAGCATGCGTAGACTTTTTTTAGCATAAAAATACACCAAAAAAGTCGACAAGACCCAGGAAATGAAAAAATAATTAAAAGAATGACAGAAAACAAGTATATTCAGACTGTACGAGGTGTGTTAAAAAAATAAGGCGACTTTATGGTTTTTTCAAAAAATATTCATTTATTCCTCAATATTTATATTGTCCCCTTCAAAGTAATCTCCCTTGGATATAATACACTTATGCCAACGCTTTTTCCAATCATCGAAGCACTTCTGATAATCATTTTGTGGTATAGCCTTGAGTTCTTTCAGCGATGCAGTTTTTAT
>NC_046666.1:106875317-106881656 GCF_010883055.1 Belonocnema kinseyi | reverse complement strand
GCGATGGTCATGCGATAGATCTTTTGATCAAAATTAAGCAGTTTTGGAACAAATTTCGCTGACATACGTCTCATGCCCAAAACGTCCGAAAAGATAGCATGGCATGAGCCAACTAATATGCTTACATCTTCAGAAACTTCTCTAATGGTAATTCGGCGATTTTTCAACACCATTTCTTCCACTGCTTGAACGTTTTCATCTGTTGTTGACGTGCTGGGACGTCCAGGGCGAGTTCGTCTTCGACATCCTCTCGGCCTTCTTAGAACAGCTTGTACCACTTATACACATTTTTCTTAATCAGAGTAGACTCACCGTATGCAACTGTCAACATTTCAAGAGTTTTAAAGCACTGGATTCCATTTTTCACACAAAATTTAATGCAAACTCTTTGCTCCAATTTTTTCGAAAGAAGAAAATCGCCGAGCACACCAAACCCTTCTAATCTTTGACGCCTCTGCCAGAAAAACAACACGAGCTATATAGTCAAAACTGTGAACATATGATCGTGACGAGTGTACCAACACAAAAAAACAAAATATTTAAACCTTGAATGTACGTAGCCCGCGCAAATTGAAAAGTCACCTTACTTTTTGAACACACCTCATACTTAAGGATGTAGGGAAATAAATTTATGTCCATTTTTTTATTTTCAAAAAAATCTTTTTAGTACTCGCTCTGCGGCATCAAAGTTTCCTAATTTAAAGCAGAGAATCTTTAATATCAGCTACTAGTTTAACCCAATAAGCAGCTATAGATTTATTAACTTATTACTGCTCTGCCATTCTACTCATTGTTAGTGACCGCAGCTTGGGATCGCAGCAAATACGATGCACAATCAGCGGATCAACCGAGGGTCAACTTTTTTGCAGTCGTTTACTTGCAGTCCCTTCAGCCAGTGTTTAACTAAAATGTGTCATTTTTTAAAAGCTTTTCTTACTCTTCACTCAATGTAAATCCAACGTTTAATCATTTTTTTTTTAGAAATTTATCCTCAACAGTCAGAATGTCTCTTAAAATTGTCAAGTTACACAAGTCAATCTGAGGACCACAAGGAGCCCCCAAATATTGCCATTATATGCCAGTTTTTGTATGCCTGAAACTTTTGCATAATATTTCTGAGATCTAAAAATGCAATAAATGCAATATTCACTGATAAGTGAAAAAGCATATGAAATGTCAAATAAATTGACTTATAATTTCCTGTCCAAAATCGCAGAAATAAAGATAAAAATTAAATGCCATTTGAGATGCAGTGGGTCTATTCTTCAATGTAGCGAACGAGATTCGTCGTATACGATATTAAAGCGGTGTTGTCGGTTTTCCATAGAGCTCCATAGACAATAGCGATAAAATATCAAAATAAAGATGATGTGTGATTGGTGCTGTTAAATAAGTGTTATGCATCATACGACAATGAAATAACGCGCTAACTTGTTTCAAATATTGTAAATACTATAACTTAAATCAAAACTTTGATTTAAACTTCTGAGGAATTACAGCCATAAATTGTAAGTGAATTTTTGTCGATTTGATTTTAAAGAAGGTTCTCAAAGCACCTACGGATTTGACGATTACACTTATGGATCTCTTAAAAAATAAAAATTGCATATTTTTGAAAATGATTCAACTTTTAGAACTAATTAAAAAATTTCATGATAATAGTTTCGAAAAACGTATATTTTACATCTAGTAGAAATTTTGGATTGATATTTCTTAACCTATTAAAATCTTTTTTTTCTTTTTTAGAATATATTCAAAATGTTAAAAAGCATAGAACTTTTTAAAAATTTATGGAATTTAAACATGTCATTAGGATAATTTGCAATTCTTTTTGATGCCTATCAGAAAATTTGACAAAAATGTCTTAAACTCATAAAAAAATTGTATTCAAATTTTGAAAAAGCTCAAACTTTTCGAATTTTTGTCTAATCTAAAAATTTAACTGACATAGTTTCTATATATTTCTGCCCATCTATAAGACACTTTAACAAAAAAATTTTAATTTCAATTTTTTTTCTTTAAATTTTGAAAATGCTATACATTTTTTAATTTTGGTTAGAAATATCTGCTTAACGAACATAGCCTTCATTTTGGGAACTTTAATAAGTATAAAGGGCTGACTTGATTAGATAAATCCTTCAAAAGTTAGCGTGGCTGCAACATTCAGGTAACCATACATACAGACATACAGACAGACACATGATACTTTGCATGATTTTCTTTTGTTTATATCATATACCTGTTCGACTCAAAGCCATTTCATTCTCTTATTTATTTAAACGAGGGGAAAACGTTTAACATATGTGCATAAACCCTTATTGGTAAGTATTCTTAAACTTTTATACAGTTATGGTAATAATTCACAATTAAATATTCACAATTAAAAAACTGACTCAAAAACTACCACACTTTTCGGCTGATCTGAGACAAAATAAACAGTAAAAAACGAGGGAGAAAAAGGGAAAAAGTCAAACAAAACCAACCTCTCACGTTTTCCTTTCTCCGACCTTCTTACGCTACTAGGGTACATTAAGGTGGTCCAAAAAACTTTTTTCGAGCCAGAGGGAAAGATCGCCCCTCCCCCCTAAAGTTTTCATTTCTGGAGAAAGAAAATCCGTATTTCTTCCTTTTTCGGAATTCCAAAATTAACACGTGCCACTGGGCACTCGAAAATCCTATATATTCAACATGGGGAATTTTTGGATTTTCGACAAATTTGACTGATACTTCTTGGTTAGATTGAAAATTGCCAAATATTTTATGGATTAAAAAGAAGTAACTACCAAATAAAAGCATACCAATAACTTTCATTTTCACTTCCCTTCCCTGATTACCCTAATTAGAAGAGAGTTAAGAAGCCACAGAAACACGAGAGCTTGTATGCAAAAAATGCACGGACGTAAAGGAAGCGAGTGAAGTATGCCAGGATAGAAAAGTATGGCGACAAATAGTTAATAAAAAAGTGTCAGTAGAGTGAATAACGTCTGAAACAAAAGACCTAGGATACTAATGAACACTAAAATTTCATCAACAATCTGTTCAACATAATAATGTGAGAAATCGTTTTGCAAGTTCTGTGGAAGTACGACGAAAAAACACGCTTCCGTGTAGATACTCGATCAAAAGTATTCTAGAATCCGTGTACGTAGGGAGGGAGGTGCAGGGCGATTATTTCTGAAATATACTTCTGAAATTTTACTATATTGAGGGGCTGTCCATCAATTACGTAACGCTATATTATACAGACTACAAAGATTTTGTTATGGTAGCGTAACGGAGAGACAAGCTTATTCTCCCTCGTTACCCGATACCATGAATGCATCGTATACCTTTGTTGATATTACGATTTCAAACATTCAGAACGAAAATTTCTCCAAATGAATCAGTCCTTACAGATAAGATTTTTGAAAACGCGATGCTGCGGTTCGCTTTTAGCGCTGTTCACATTAAACAGTAATAAAAGAGAGATTCAATAGTGTATTGAAGCAGTATAAATTGTGCTATAATCATTTACCAACAGCTGCATTAGAAGCTAAGTTTCTTAGCGCTTGAAAAGATTGAATTAACATAATAATTGGCAAAAGGAAAAAATCAATGCTGCAGAGGCAGCCCCGGCAACAAAATCAGCTACACAATCATCAAATACAACTCAGAATACTCAAGAAAATGTAGAGCGTGATCTGCCATCAATCTTTTTTCTTCCTGAGCATGCGAGCATGCAAGTGAGAATGTCGTTTAGAGTTGTTATTCTTTTTTATTTACATACAGTTTTATGAATTTTTCTTATAAAGTAAAAGGAAAATAAATTATTTATGATTTTACAAGTAATATGTTTTAATCAAATCTTAATCAAATCTTTACATTCGTTTTTTAACCAAAAAAAGTGTGTTACAAAATTTTTTATTTATGAAGATCAGCTGACATATGCTATTAAACTAGAATTGACTTTTTTAAAAATAAAATCTTCAAATTGATCATTTTATTTTATTTTAGATATTTAAAGCACGTTTTCACATACCGATCATTCAGCACTAGAAAGTGTTTTAGACCAAACTTACAGCACGCCAGCGCAAGATTTCTGTAATAAGGAAAATGAAACAATTACAGCTGAATTGCACAAATCTGAGATAATGGTTTAGACCACGACTGAGCTGTAAAAGATATTGAAAATTTGAAAGAAAAACTGAAAGAAAACTAAATAATACTAAAAAAATTGGAAAAGTGCACGATTCGCCAGAAAAAATTGAGAAATAAAAGAAAAACGAAATTTAACAAAATTGTCTCAAGCTTCCAAATATTGCGCATGAGTTTAATATATATGATGAACCTGGGTGAAATCGAATAGAAAAAAATCAGCTGTAGTTACTCAAAGCCATCGTAAAATTAGTAAGTCGTGGTGTTTCTACCGATGCAAGCAGACAGCGCTGGATTAACATTTTTCGGAGCCTGAAGCTAAACCTCGAAGGGGCCCTCTTAAAGGCAGGGAAAATCTAAATTTTGCTGTGACATACTTAATTTTCTAGGGTCAGGGTCCCCTCGGCCCTCTGGGGCCTGGGGCACTAGCCCCACTGTGCCCCTTGGTAAATCCGGCGCTGCAAGCAGAAGAAGTGAAACTCTAAACAGTTGCAATACACTAGACGATCTTGGTAAATAATTGCAAAATATGGAATATTCTATTTCCCGAAGTGCACTTTACTTACGTTTACTTCCAAGAAAATCTAATACTTCCGAAGGCAAGAATCGTATAAATACAGTTTCAGTTCGAGTAATTAAATCTCAAACAAACTTACACAAAAATCACCCAGATCAACAATTTTGTGTTGCCAGTCTTACACGAGCTGAAGTATTAGCTTCGATTCTTGGACCACAACAAGTAATGTTTTTACCACAAGACGATAAATCAAGAGTGCCATTGGGAATTACTGCAGCAAACAAGCAAGCGTCTATTCTAATGCATTTGGAGTATCCGGTAAAGTGAATTTATTCCTTGTTAATTTGAGTTACTAAATATCCTACAAAATATTAACATACATATTACTTTATTGTAAAATAAGTTTTTAACTTGCGTTCAATATCGATATCAAATTTTGAATGAAATAGCATTTGAAAATAAATAAAAGTAATCGAGCAATTTAAGCAAAAAAATATGTTTACATAAACTATGATATTAATACATGCATGTGTTTTATTATCAAAATTTTTGCAGGTCAAACTTCCAGATCACGATTGGGTTGTTGCCGAGAGGCATAAACTCATATTGTCGGTGTACGGTTTAATGATTAGTTTGCCTAAAATGATGGGCTCTCCAAAAGCTGTAATATATTCAGGACCAACATGTGTAGCAATTAGAAGTGAAAAGAATTCAAAGTCAACAGCTTCCACTCATGCTATTGATTTTGAAATATAATTCGACATCGATTATTTTAAGGAAATTATGCTAAATGAGAATGGATTGGTAAAACCAGTTGTTTTTTTTCTTGTCGATGGCGGGCCAAAAAAAAATCCGCGTTACCCTAAAGCAGGACTCACCAAAAGGCAGCCATTGGCTGCATTGGCTGCCAGTGGCAGTCAAAAGACTAGGTCAAACTGGCCCTAACAAATCTTGTCGTTCGACTGGTTTCTAGCCCTTCACGGTCATTATACCTCCCGCCGCGCCGGGCTTGAAAGACATTATCCTTTCCTAAAATGAAATACAATTAGAAAAAAATATATTAGCGTTAGATTTAATAATATAAAAATAAATATAAACGTTTTTGAATAATATTTATATATTTCACACAATTGATGTAATGTATAACGATAAAATGTTTAGATGATATTGTTCGAATTTCTTTAATAAATATTTATTGAAATAGGCTATAGCTATAATATGACTATGTTATCTATTAATACAATTACTATATTTTACTGCAAGTTTTATAATAATTACCGAAAATAAAAATATTTTTATATAAAAAATGGCATATTTCATTATTTCTTGAATGAAATAATAAGAATAAGAAAAATTGAAATGAATAATTTTCAAATTCTACAACTCAAATTCTAGTTTACTTGAACTATAACAATTCAACTCAAATACAAGGTAAGCGTATTAAGATTAAAATACATTTTTGTAATTAAAATATGAAGTATAGATTTCAGTGAAAAGTATTTTTTATTCTAAAGCAGATTTCTTTCTCTATACATATTTATTGTTAAATAAATGATATAAAATATCTGCCTCCTCTTTAATTAAATTTAAATTTAAATTTAATTTCAATTGACTTTCAGTAACTTGCATCTTTCATTTTAATATAAGATTTTATGCAAGCAAGAACTAGAAATAAAAACAGAAATGAA
>NC_046666.1:106863474-106875217 GCF_010883055.1 Belonocnema kinseyi | reverse complement strand
TTTAATTGTAAAACTAAAAACTTACCTAATTTGTAATTCTAAATTCTCAAAATAAAAAAAACCCTTTAATTTAAAAGACTGACAATTTAAATTTCGAAAAAGCACAAATGAAATCTCTTGAAATTTGAAGCTTCATACATTAAAATTGTTGACTTTTGATGGTTTCGGAAATAAAAAGTCAAGTTTTTAATTCTAACTGTTCTAAAAAGAAGAAAATTTGATATTAAATCATCAAAATTTAAGATTTTTTAATGGAGAGTTTAAAAAATTAAGAATTCATAAATTTGAATAGATTTATGACTCAATGGTCTACTCTCTAAATATGAATCTGTGAAATTTCACAGATTGTGAGTGAAATTTCACTGATACAAATAGCCTCTCTACTGGAATTGTTTAAACTCTTAACTCGCCTATATTTAAACATTTTTGTATGAAAGCTTTAAAATTTGAAAGCTTCTATTAAACAGTTGAAATAACGTCACAGTAGCTTCAATCCGCTCTTCATTCACAAGTATTGAAAATTTTTCATAAAACCAACACAAAATCTTTCCAGCAACTTAGGGAAATTATTTTTTTAATCTTTACTTAAAGTTTGTACAAGATAAAGGAGAACGATAAGAACGAAGAAAAAGTTTTTGGCGACAATCGTTTCTCTCTTTTTTCTTAATGAATTTTCATTCAAAATTTTTCAAATTTTTCCTCCTTTTTAAAACTTTTATGACAGCTTCAATTTGCAGGTAAATTTGATTCACTTTCTCAATTAAAAATGAAATTGAAATTGGAAATTAAATGTATTGAAAATTCGAGTAAAAAGGTTCAGACCCCCCAGCGTGAACGACGACGAGACGTAATTTACTGTGACCGTAACCCTTCCCTCGATTCCAGGAAGACGAAGAAAAACTGACAGAAAAAATTGGTGGCAGCCATGCACTTGTCGTGGCCGCCAACACCTGCTTGAAGTGGTGAGCCCTGCCCTAAAGTCATCCAGCATGCCATAGATCACTTTTTGAATTCCGATTTGGATGCTCTATTTATTTTCACAAATTCACCGGGCAGAATTGCTTATAATCGTGTGAGAAGAAGGATGGCATCTCTCAGCAATGAACATTCAGAAGTTATTCTAGAACATGACCACTTTGGAACTCATTTAGATGGTAATGGAAAAACAATTAATGAAGATAAAGAGCGTGAAGATTTCACTTATGCTGGAGGAGTTTTAGGAAAAATTTGGAGTAATTGTGTTATCGATGGACACGAAGTTGTTTCTAAGTGTGTAGAGCCAGAGGAAGATATACCGATTCCCGAATTTCCAACTCAGGCGTGGTACGCAAAACACGTTAGAGAAAGTAAATATTTTAAAATGCCAGCTGCTGATAAACAGGAGTGTTTTTCAGATTTATTATTGCAAAGTCGTATTAAGGCCAAACCAGAAGACCCAGGATTCATCACGATGCCGTAGGATTTCTTTTGTCCAACTGTAAAAAGGAGATTTGATGGGAAGAACCTGCGATGTTTGTGGCGATAAAAGTTAGACAATTTGAAATAATAAGAAAGCGAGGCAGACAACTTTTACTCAGGATAAAAGCAGAATCGCAGCACGTTGAATGGATAGACGAATATAACATAGATATGGAAAATTGAAATTTTCATGATGATAACCTTCGAGCAGTGATCTCAGATTTGAAACGAGGTACACTCCAATACTATCACAGGTCTACGTCTGTGTGAATATAGTAGGAGATGATGTACATGACTGGGTTATGCGCGCAACCCATTTCTCCTCTTCTGAATTTGAAAACTCGAAGATGCACGATTGCCGGTCGGAACAATTTGGCGGTTCTATTTATATCTCAATCTGCTTTGAAATAAAATAAAGAGATTGGGATTTTAATATTTCCAGATTTCGATGCTGGCGATTCTCATGATTTGAATACTTCGCGCGCCTCTTTTTATGCTTATATTTTGAGGTTACGTTACTTCAAGTATAAAATATAAATGATATAAATATTAATACTATTATATATAAATATATACACATATTATTAATGATAATATTATCATTCGATTACAATAGTCTTATTTATATCTTGATCCGCATTTGAAAGAAATTAAAGAAATTGGCGATTTTGGAATTCATGTCGTTTGGATAAAAACTCAATTATTCAGTTGAAAAATTAATTATTTGGTTGAAAATGTAACTATTTTGTAAAAAAGTCAACTTTTTTATTAAAAGTTCAACTACTTTTTTCAATTTTTTTTTAACTGTTGATGTTTATATGATAGAAAATGATTTTATTTATTTTTAGTTTGTTGGAGGCGAGGGTCACTTCTTTTTATTTTTTTATTCCCATATTTTTTTGTAGGTCCTTTTCGGTGGTTTTTTATGTTTTTCAGGCTTTTTCCACCGATCCAATATATTTATTTATATATACGGCTCAAAATTGTTGTTTTTCTTTCATTATATAACCTTCCTTCCAATTTAGTAATTTAGGTTTACAAAGTTTGTAGTTTATCAATGGATCAATTGCAGGTTCTCTACTCTACTTGAATAATTTTTTGGCAATACATATAAAAATTTATGTACTCTCAACAATGCAAAAACTTTTTTTTTTTCGCGAAATTGGTAAAACACATTTCGAAGTTTTATTGCTTTTTTCCTAACAGGTGTAATTAAGATTTTTTAAATTCTAATTTCATAGTAATAATAGTTAAATGATATAAATGTTAAAAACTTAACCAATTCCCAAAAAAATGATATATTTTTATAAAGATTTTTCCTTATATTTTACAAACTAAATAATTACTACATTTGTTTAAGAATACGATAAGGTGTCAAGAAATTATCCACATATTTCTTTGAAGTGTTTTCCTTTTAAACTATTGATACAAATATTTATAGATAGGTAACACAGATATATTTGTAATGTAAATATTCACCTTTTTCTTTTTAGTTTAAACAATATCACACACTGAAGAACAACGTGGACAATTTTTTGATAATTCACGTTATCATTTTATCAGTTGTTAAAATTCAAATATTAACAACATATTCAAAATTTCGTTCGGGTAAGAGCTCAATTATTTGGTTGAAAAATTAATTATTTTGTTGAAAATGTAACTATTTTGTAAAAAAGTCCTCTTTTCTATCAAAGTTCAACTACTTTGTTAAAATTTATTTATTTTTTTCTTTGAAGGTACATCTCTTTCGTTGAAAATTTAACTATTGTGATGTAATTGTGTTTTATGTGTTGTTGCAAATACATTTTTGAAACTGAAAATTAATCTATACCATTTTTGGTTTTAAAAAATCATGTATTTTGTTAAAAATTCGTCTTTCTTTGTAAAAATTAAATTTTTGCATGGAAAATTTATACTTTTTGGTTAAAAATTAAATTTTTCAGTTGAAATTTCTACTGTAAATATTTTTTGGTTACAAAGTCGTTTTGTTGTGAATGCAAATATATTGTTAAAAATTAAGATCATTTTTGGGTAGAAAATTCGGTTATTTACTTAAAGTTGAATTACTTAGTAAAAAAAATAATTTTTTCTTATGAAGGATTCATAATTATAGTTGAAAACTCAACTGTTGCCTTCAAATTACTTTTTTTGTTAAAAATTTGACTGTTTTGTAAAAAATACATCTTTTGGGCGTTAACAGTCAACAATTTGATAGAAAGTTAAAGTATTTAGTCGAAAATTAAGATTTTTGTTGGAAATTGACCTTGTTTGGTAGAAATTTAATCTTTTTGGTCGAAAATGCAATTGTTTGTTTGAAATATCAACTGTACATCTTCTTGGGTTTAAAAGTCGATCATTTCACTAAGAGTTGAACTACTTTGTAAAAAAATATGTTTTTTTTAACAACGTTTTATAATTATGGTTGATAACTGCACTATTTGGTTGAAAGTTTAACTCTTTGACTGTAAACTCATATTTTTCGCTTAAAAAATTCAACTTTTTGTAGATAATTCGTTTTCTTGACTTTAAAATTCAATAATTTCCTTGAAAATGCATGTATTTTGTTTAATCTTTGTCTTTTGTTTGTAGATCATTAATTTTCTTGGTCGAAAATTCATCTTATTGGTTGAAAATTTAACAACTTTGTTAAAAATTCATTTTTTCTGTTGAAAATCATTCTTCTTTATCTGAAAATGAAACTATTCCAGGATTGATTAAAAATTAATCGTTTTTATGTGGAAATTGAACTATTCCATTTTTAGTTGAAACTTTATCCTGTACATTTTATTAGTTAAAACACCAATTATTTTATAGAAAATTAATTTATTTTGTTAAAAAGTAAACTTTTGGTTTGAAAATAGATATATTTTGTTAATTCGATTTTTTTTCTAACATTACAAAAACTGCAAAATAAAAAAATTGCCTTAAAATCGTCCTGATTCTTTTTTTTAATTTTTAAAATCTTTTCAAATACTCACTTAAAATTAATTCTTCAAAATAAAAAGTCATTTTCAATTTTCTTAGCAATCACAAGAATTTTTCTTATTCTTTTAAAATATTTTACAGTTCTCACAAGGCTTAATTTTTTTTTAATCTGCAAAAATCAACATTATGTTTCAAATTATTTGAAATAATTTCAAGTTTTAAATTAATTTTGAATGTTCTTTTAAATTAAAATTGTAGCGTTCAAAGTTAAAATTTAGCTCATTACAATTTTAACAATTCAAGGCTTTCTATTTGGAACCATTCTGTTCAAATTTGTATAGTTTTTAATAGTTGTTTATAATAGATTGCCTTAAATGAAAGGTCAAATATCGCTAATAATTAACGAAAATTTTCCTTTTTTAATTAACAAATTTCAAATTGAATGGGTTAAAAATAAAAATTTTTTAGACTGAAATAATATTTGAAAATAATTTTAAAAACTAATATCTATTAATTCTTTAATTTTAAACGGATTCAGAATCATCTTGTAAAATCAATTATTTTTCAATTTTGAATACATTAAATTCAATTAAAAAATTTTATATAAAAATTCTTGCAATTAAAAAAAAATCATAATCGAAAACACATAAATTAATATTCTCTCAAATAATTGGTGTTCTAATTAATACAATGTACAAGATAAAATTTCAACCACAAATGGAAAAGTTCAACCAATAAGATGAATTTTCGACCATGAAAATTAATGATCTACAAAAAAAGACCAATTTTAAACAAAATACATGAATTTTCAACGAAATTATTTAATTTTTAAAGTCAAAAAGACAAATTATCTACAAAAATTTCGAATTTTGAAGCGAAAAATATGAGTTTTCAATCAAAGAGTCAAACTATTAACCGAATAGTTAAATTTGTTAAATTTTCAGTTTCAAAAATATATTTTCAACGAAAGAGATGAACCTTCAAATAAAAAATTAATTAATTTGAACAAAGTAGTTAAACTTTTGATAGAAAAGTGGACTTTTTTACAAAATAGTTACATTTTCAACAAAATAATTAATTTTTCAACCAAATAATTGAGTTTTTATCCAAACGAGATGAATTCCAACATCGCCAATTTCTTTAATTTCTTTCAAATGCGCATCAAGATATAAATAAGACTATTATAATATAACAAAATTATAATATTATCGTTAATAATATGTGTATATATTTATATATAATAGTATTAATATTTATATCATTTATATTTTATACTTGAAGTAACGTAACCTCAAAATATAAGCATAAAAAGAGGCGTGCGAAGTATTCAAATCATGAGAATTCCCAGCATCGAAATCTGAAAATATCAAAATCCCAATCTTTTAATTTTATTTCAAAGCACATTTCCTACTATATTCACACGGACATAGACCTGTGATAGTATTGGAGTGTACGTCGTTTCAAATCTGGGATCTCTGTCTTCAAGATGTTCCTATTCCACATATCAATGATCTTGCAAATTGGATGACAAATCCATTTAGATAGGTTATTTCAAAGTGAATTCGATGACCATATATTATATAATTGAAACAGTTCATGAGAAATACCAAAGGAATCTTATCGCTATTTATTTAGTTATAATTTTATAAATAATATAATATATTGTTTTCCGTATAATAAATTAAAAAAGCAAATCTACTGATATAGCGGTTTTTTCAATAGTTATATATTTTTCTACATATTTTCTACTTTTTATTTAACAGGCATCACGTTTCGTTAAGCAGGCAGACAGGATAGAGTAGAATTGTTACCTTTAAGCTGACCTTGGCGTTGACCTTCATGGTTATTTCAAGGTGAACTCTTATTTTTAAATGAAGACCCCTATTTTTGGCACCGCCAATCGAAAAAACGGAAAATTTTTCGTTCAGATATGCATCAAGGTCACGTTACCTGATCACATACGAGGTCATTGCAGGATCATATAAACTCAAACAAGGTCTAGAAAGCTAATCAGCGAAAATATGTGCTGTCGATTTTTGTTTTGCATTGAAAATTTACAAAATTTAAACTACATAAAAACCAAAATCAAAAATCCTATTTAGTTTGCATCTTTTGTAATGAAGTTCAACGCCAAGGTCAGCTTCTAGGCCACCATGCAGATCCTCGTCAAAAACCCTGCAACTTTTGTCTAAGAAATTTCTCTTGAAAACGCATATTTTCGCTGATCAACCGCCTAAACCTTGTTTCACTTAAGAGGACCCTGAAATGACTTTGAAAGTCATCGGATCGCATGACCTTAATGCATAACTGAACATACAATTTTCCGTTTTTCGATTGACGGTGTTAAAAAATGGGGTGTCCATTTGACAAATACAAGTTGACCTTGAAATAACCTTGAAGGTCAACGCCAAGGTCAGCATCTAGGTCACCATTAAGATCGTCGTGCAAAACCCTGAAATTTTTGTCTGAAACATTTCTCTAAAACGCTGATTTTCGCTGATCAGCCGCCTAGACCTTGTTTGAGCTTATACGACCCTGAATGACTTCGAAGGTCATCGGGTCACATGTTCTTGATGCATATCTGAACGTAACATTTTTCGTTATTCCGATTGACAGTGTCAAGAATAGGGGTTTCCTTTTCAGAAATAAAATTTGACCTTGAAATAACCTTCGAAGTCAATGCCAAAGTCAGCTTCAAGGCCACCATTCCGATTCTTGTCAAAAACCCTGAAACTTTTGTCTAGAACATTTCTCTCGAAAACGCAAATTTTCGCCGAGAGGGGGAGGGGGGTCCGATACTTGTTGATGACCCTGTATGTAAATAGGCCTCGAATTACTGCTACGGACAGGGTACTGATGTCTATAATGTGCTGGTAGTTATCTTCTTCATTCTCAAAATGGTATCGCGAATGCTGAATTGTCTCGAATTCTGTAATGGGTTCTTTCAATGTCTTAGGTGTTAAAATTTGGGGATGTCCTGTTTCGTGCTTTCAGTCCTTCATGGCGTTGATCACCGTTTCAATATCCTTGTTGCAGCATTCAATCCGCAAGTGATGTTTCTTACAAACTTTCATTCGGCAACTTTCTTTCCTTGACAGATATCCATTTATGGTCCTCTGACAAGGAAACTAACATTAATTTAAGTATTTTTGTGTGATTTGAAAGGATGCTAGCTGTGTTTTTGTTATCTCTATAAATTGTGTCGAATTCGGTGTCAATTTGTTACATGTCAGATTCGCTCAATGTTACGAACCGAGTTTTGGATATATCACCCACAAAATTCGCTAATCCTCTTTTTTAACGTTGTTTGCCTATGGTAATAATTTGTGAAGGATATTGTTATTACTAGTTAGTCTATTGTAGCGTCTCTTAACCAATTGGACTCCATAATAAGGTGAGAATTTCTTATTGCAGGCTAGTTTTTCCATGGCAATCGTAGTGTCAATTGCTTTGATTCGGTTTTCGGTGAATGTCATATTGATGGCTATAACCATTGTCCATTTTCTTATTAAAGAGGTGTACCAAAAATTTCCACGATGTGAATGTTTCCTTGGTTTTTTTCCAAGGCATAGTTAGCACTGATGCTCGATACTAGGGTCAGCAGAAAGGTCCAGAAGGTTGGCATTATCGTCTGTAAAATAGGGAAGAGTCTGATTTATATAAATTCGGATGATTTTATCCTTATTTATTATTCGTAAATGATTATCGTCTAAGTAGTCCATAACTTCAAAAGGGCCTTTCCAAGAGGGTTCTAGATTGTTAGAATTAATATTTTCATCAAGTCTTTTCTTCTTTTTTTTCTGTTTTTATTTCTATTCTTTCTCTAGCTCTTCGTATGTTTTCTTCATGTTTCTTTTTCCACTTTCTCACTAGTTCCGGATAGGTCAGCGTTGGAGAACACGCTACCCATGATGGTATGTTAGCTTCTCTTCCAAACATAAGTTCAAAGGGTGAAAATCCTGTGGTTTGATTCTTCATCGTCTTTATTGCAAAGTTAACGGGCTACGCCATTTTCTCACTTTCGAAAAGTCGATTTTTTTGTGCATATTCTGAAGTTATATGACCGTATCATAAATAATTTTGAAATAGGGGCACACTAAGCGCATGGAAATATGCCGAGAGGCGCGACATGAAGCATACGGAGCTGGCTGAGAAACGGCACCAAGAGATCATGAAGGGGGCTCGGGCAGCTCGTAGAAAAGTTGCAGCTGAGCAGAAATCATTTTATGAGCAAGAGGAAGGTGAATTAAATGGCCCTGGAATAGCAGAAGAACTGTAAATATGAATCAGTGGTCAAAACTTCAAACGCGTTTTTCTCGAAACTGCATTTTTTTAAGTGGCTGCAGTTGTAACTCGAAAACTAATTAACCGAATAAGTTCAAATTGTACACGGGTATTCGGGATGTGTTTTTGCATCGGATGAAGCACTATCTTTTTGATTTTCAAAAAAATGAAATTTTATCATGCGAAAAACGCACGTTTTTTTAAATCAAAATCGAAACTTTTTTTCAAAACGCTGCCATTTTTTTCAATTTTTAATATTTTCAAGAGATAGTGATTCATCCAGTGGAGAATCTCATATGGTTTAAGTCTTTCAACTTTTTTGTTAAGACCTCCGCCGCGCCACATATGCCTCGGCTTAATATTAACATTCATATTTCAAATTTTGTAGAATTTTGTTTTAAGAGGTACTAAATAGAATCGCAAAATTTTAGACCATTCGATCACGTAGTTTTTTTTAATCCCGAAAAAACTTTGATTTGAAACACAAAAACTGACATAGCCCGTTAATAAATTTCGAATTGTCATCCCATTCGTTGTTTTTATGAGCTACTTGTTTTGATTGGGTTATCTAGTGTGGAGTGCATGCTTTCGATGTTTCCATGGGACTGTGGATGAAAAACTGTTGTTTTCACGTGGGTTATTTGTAATGCTTCTTCAAAGTATTGCATCATTTCTGATAGAAAGTTTTGTCCTGGATCTGTTAGGAATTTTTTGGGTGTTCCGAAGATGTGAATTTAGTGCTCGAGCAACCCTTCTATTATTAAACTAGTTGTTTCATTAGCCATCGGGATTAACACCCTCTAGCGTGTTAATCTATCTTGTAGGATCACTATATTTGTTACCTTTTACTGTTTCGGGTAATAAGCAGTATATATACCTATCCATTGACCTATTTTCTTCATTTTTCAATGGTGTTCTTTTCCCCCAAGGTGTTCTGCATGTGCTTGTTTAATGATATGAGTTCTTTCTGTTTTCGTTAATTCTGGGGTTATGTTAAAACATAGGTTATCCTAAGAAGGGATACAAGTTATACATGTATTCGATTATTGCCTGTATCTGTACCTTTTCTATTGGCGTTTTAGATATTTCTGATCCAGATGATTGATTGGGACCGTCGTTACTACTTTCTATTGACTCTCACATTCTTCTGACTGGGATTTCGATTTTTTTTGCAGTATTTCGTCCATGATTATAGTGGGGCGTTTAACTGGTGTACCCAAAATTTCGGTATATGATACCTCATCGTCAGTAGTTAAATTCATTTTGTCTAGCCCTTGTTGTAGAATATCGCTGGTGTGGATTGGGAATAGTCTAGATAAGCTCTCTGCTAATTTGTTCTCCTTTTCTTTAACATATTCAATTTCGTACTTATATTCCTCTAGCCGTAATCTCCATCGTAAAAGTTGCGATCTAGGGTATTTCATATTGTGTAACCACAATATGTCCGGAATGAGATTAAACTGCGCCTAATTCCTGATTTGATGCGTCGGTTGTTCAAAAAAACTTTCTTTAAAATCAGGGAATCTTAATACTGGTGATATCGTTAATGTGTTTTTTAATTATCAAAAGCTTTTTCACGCATTATCCATCATATGCTGGAAGGTAGCGGGTACGTTTTTTATACCAAATAGCATCCTATTATATTCGTAATTCCCCTGTATATTAGAAAATTATGTATATTATTTGCACACTTCCGAGATGGAAATTTGATGGAATCCTACACTACGGTCGAAGGCTGAGAAAAACGTTGCTCGAGGATATCGTCTATTAACAGCAGAGGGTATGCGTCTTGGTTGGTGTCTTTATTAATTTGATAATAATCTACTACCATGCTAAGCTTTCCTCCTTTCTTAGGGACTATCCATAGTCGGGAGTTGAAAGGTGATTGGGACACTCTTAAAATACATTTTCTCAGTAATTCACTTGTTTCGTTAAGCGCGAATTTCTTGTGTTTTCAAGGTAGTTTATGGTATCTGCAGTTGATAATACAACCACACAAAAAAAAGTGTGCGGATCTGGTAAAAAGACACACGTATTCCTATGAATTTTGTGGCGCTGGATTCAAATTCAATGTGAAAAATCACCCATCACGTCATGGTTGAGCCATAACCTCAAAAACTGACGAAAAATCATGCACTGAGGCAAATAAATTTCGAAATAATGCCAGTGATGCAAATTTTCACTATAAAAACATGTCGACAACTGTGAAGGATCAACCCTTGCCTGATATCAACTTATTTAACATAACTTTACCCAACAGAACCTGACCTCACCTAACCTGAATTAATAGAAATTTATTGAACTACACGTAAAGCTCTGGAAGCATATTTTCCCAGTAGCAAATGTGTGCTACATCGAATGGGTCAACTCAAGCCTAACTTAGAAATAAATCTAACCTAGCCTAACCTAAGCTAACCTAACCTCACGAAACACAATTAAACTGATTGTGTTGTCCTGTTGTATTTGCGATACCGTTTCATTCAGCTTCGGCTTAACCTACATAGAGGTTTAACCTATCTTAATCTAACAAAACCTGACCTAACCTAACCGATTACGCTGGCAATCCTGTTCTTGCGTACTTTCATATTTTGGAATTAGTAGCAGTAAATGTCTGGAGTTTCGTAACCGCTTGTTGCTAGCATTATTCGCCTATGTCTGTAACCAGGGCACCTGAGTTGTGTTGCGTTAAGCAAAATTTCGTTAGGTTCTGTTAAGTTATATTCATTTGTAGGTTAAGATCGAGTTAACCTATTAAATATAGCACATATTTAAGACTGAAACCCGTACGCTTACATAGCTACACGTGTGGTTGAATTTCATTCAGCTAGGTTAGGTTAGGTCAGGTTTTGTTAGGTTAGGATAGGTTCAACCTCTATGTAGGTTAAGCTGAAGCTTAATAAAACGGTACCGCAAACACAACGGGACAACACAATGAGCTTAATTGTGTTACGTGAAGTTAAGTTAGGTTAGGTTCGGTCAGGTTTTTTCAGGTTAGGATAGGTTTGACCTCTTTGCAGGTTAAGCCCAAGCTGATTCAAACGGTACCGCAAACACAACGGGACAACACAATCAGTTT
>NC_046666.1:106859800-106863374 GCF_010883055.1 Belonocnema kinseyi | reverse complement strand
GCATGATTTTTCGTCATTTTTTGAGGTTATGGCTCAACCATGACGTGATGGGCGATTTTTGATACCGAATTTGAATTCAGCGCCCCAAAATCCATAGGAATAAGTGTGTCTTGTTACCAGATCTGCACACTTTTTTTGTGTGGCTGTGTAATTTTACCGGGGTTTAAAATTATTCTATGTTCAGTTACATTTATAGAGGGTAGGGGGTATCCATCTAAAATAAAAACTCTGTTTGGTGTGATTTTTGGAATACTATGTACTGAATTTAAAAGTAATATAGGTCATTTTAAAGGAAATTTAGTTTTTTCATAAGAAGCTGAAATAAAAAATTTCATTAAAATTTTTTTTTATGCTGAAAATACAAAAAATGTAAAAAAGTGCTTTTTCCAAACTCGTCAAACTATTCTCATAATATGAGATACCCCAAGAAATAGCTATTAAAATGCTAAATAAAGTATTATTTTTAATAAAAAACTTCATTCTATGTTTCCGAAGTATAAATTTACTGCTATTTAGAAATATTTAGTTTTTGCAATAGTCGCAAACACTTTTGTAAGCAATTTCCCCCGCGCAGCCACAGTATTATAAAAACCACAGGTATCTGACATTATGAGAACCACACCGTGCAACTATCCACTTACTGTGCCTGACCTGTACAATGAAAAATTTCAACACTATCGATATTTTCCTACTTAGTTATTCAATCCCCATCATTTTAGACAAACTTTACTGCTAAATACATATTTAATGAATAATAAATAGGGTTTAAAGAATTTCCTTCCAAGAACTCGACCACCATCGATTTCACAAAAAGTTCGCTTATAATCTGTAGAAGCCCAATGAAAAATGAACTATACCACGAAATTAATCTTTCTTCAAGGGCTACAAATTAGTGATAGAACCAACAAAGTAGGTCTCATAGCTTAGCTGATACCCAGCTTTCTAATATTACGAGAATATCTCATATTCGAGTACTCTCCTCTATTATTATCATTATGGTATTGTATATTGTCTATAGTCCATTTGTCGATTATCAATTCAGTATTTGTTATAGAAAATCTGGGGTATTTATGAAAGAATAACAATCCTATTATTTCATCTTCTGATAAAATGTATCGAACTTGCTCCTGTTATCTGATACTCGTGATTACACTTTGCTTTAGTCATTTAGTTTTTTACTACAGTGGAATGCAAAGTCTATCACAATTTTCCTGATTCCATAGTAGAGGTTTCTATTCTATTCTCCTTTTGAAAGTTTGTGGAGTTCCTCGTGAATTTATTGAAATTCTATCCCTTCTCATTCTAAATGAATTCCGTAGAATTCCTTTCCAGGGTTCGTCACGAGAATTGTCTTTATAAGATTTCCTTATTGTTTCCATGAATACAAAAATCGAAAGAGCAATCCTGACAGGATCGCCAAAATGTTGTGAGTAAAAGTGCTTAATGAGCTTTTTTGTGTAAACTCGAGATCAATATCTGACCTCGGGCGCTTTATTTGCATTTATGAGTACAGGTGTAGAACTGAGCTCCTCAGATAAACGGCACTTTATATGTGCTAATTAGTCGTGGAGTAGGAGTAATTGTCAGCTAGTAAAATATTTTATATTATTTTTTTAAAGTTTACGAAAGAATATGCTTGAGCAAACATATATTGTTTAAACGGATAGAAATTTGTTAAACATTAAAAGAAAAGTGTCAAAGTTATGTAAGTGTTCAACAATAGATAACATAGGATACTAATTTCAGAAAAAGTGGACATCCCTGGCTCGATTCTAAGACAATGAAATAATAAGCAATAATAATTAATTTTTTAAATAATTGTTTAAATTTATAATTTAGAAAGTCACGAACTAGTAGCTAGGTTTCAGATATGAGAAAAATTCAATGGACATTGATATAATTTCGTAAATAATCTACAAATTTTGAGAACGAATTGACGAACTCGATATTACAAGTCTAAAACCTCTCATCACTTTTTTTTCGTAAATAATTACAAAAATATTATGAGTCATTGGGAAAAGTTTCACAGAGCACTCACGAGCTTTCCCGACAAATCTGGGACCTAGGACGTAGGTTCGTCTTTACGCGACCCGCACACACTCTCACCCACTCGCTCGGTGCTTATGTGCAAGCGTATGCGTGGTTTGAATTCGTCGGATGAGTGGCTAGAATTTTTATTATACCTACATTGTTAAGCCTCGATGGCTGCGCGTATTTACGCACTCATGGTTTATGTTTAGAAACTGTCGATTTCGAGGATTTAAATCCTTAGATTTGTGAGAATTTGTAAATATAAATGAAATTACACAAATAAAACTTTTCCTTTTTTATATTTAAGTATGAAATTTTCAGAAACTATTCGTAGGAAATTCGAACTGGCCTAAAAAAAGTTCTAAATTTATCCATACATTTTTCATAGAAATAAGGATTTAATGTTTGATTTTTTTATCCCGTATCCGAGACCTAGCTACAAATTCGTCACTTTTTTACGGATAAATTTTTTCCGTGCGTTAAGCCTCAGTTTTAAAGAAAACACTAGAAATTAGGATTGGTGACCGTTAACGCACTTATTTAAAATGGATTAATAGGTAAATCAATTGATTTACACATTTAATCATTTTACCCCTTTAACGGCCACTGGGACATATATGTCCCAAAAACGTGTTCAAAAATCCATAACTCCGTTATATCGCGAATAGAGTCGCAGCGGTACACAAAAAAATATGACTATTCTTGAAAAAGGAACATCCCATGGTGAAGACCATACGAACGATTTAAGGAAGGTGGTCAAAAAATTCAGCCCATAGGGTTGGATTCCGGGGGTGGTTTGCACCATTTATTTTGGTGTGAACTTGAATTTTCATCCAAATTTGATGAAAATTGGTTTGTGAAGGCTCTTGAAAATACTGATTACGATAAGAACCTAAAAATATATATACACCCTACTGAGCTCAATTTAGGGGTAGTTTTCACCCCCTAAAATAGATAAATAGGCTTCCACAGGATTGATTTTCATTAAAGTGGTGGGGGGTAGTAGCAGTGGGGATGCAACTCGCGCACGTTCCTTCCCTGTTCTTTCCTCCATTAATCTATGCAGACTATGTAAAACAGATCATAAATTGTGATCTGCCCTCAAAATAATTTTCGGTCTCAAACGTTTGATTTCTTTTCCGATTAGAAAACAAGTTTTCTATGCTTTTTGTAATAAGGGATGCAAATACAACCCCTCAAATACATGCGAAATTTTTTCTCTTGTTGCAGGTGACTCCTGTGGATGTTCTGAAATACTTTAGGTGCAAATATTCCTATTAAGAGTTTTCCAACTTTATTTTCTGACTTAAGGGTGGTTTTCAGCCTTAAGAGTGGTTTTGAGTGAAGTGAGAATTATGGCGTTTTTTTCTATCATCTAAGACCCTGTTACACTCCAAAACAGTTGTTATTTTGGATAGGAAGTGGGTGGAAATAATTCGGCTGTTAAGGGCATGTGACACAGCTAAATACCTATATTACCGACCACAGTTTTTCAGTTCACTGAATGTTTTTTTGAACCTGAGAACTTTTTTTGTAAAAAAAA
>NC_046666.1:106855652-106859700 GCF_010883055.1 Belonocnema kinseyi | reverse complement strand
TTACTTACAAAAAAAGTTCTTAGGTTCAAAAAAACATTCAGTGAACTGAAAAACTGTGGTCGGTAATATAGGTATTTAGCTGTGTCACATGCCCTTAAAGGATTAAATAAGTGTACTAACGGTAACTAATTCAGTTTTTGATGAGATGCGGGCCGAACACATCCTAACTGACAAGAGCATCAAGAGTATTTTCGAAGTGATACGTGAGTGTCGATCAGTATAGTGCTTTTAATGTTTGACATATTTTGATTTCATGCTTTGAAGCCGAGATTTGTGCGCAAGTTGGAAAAACAAACAAAATCTTCCGATACTAGCAATTTGGCCCGTAACACAAGCTGCTACCTCATTTTTGAAGAAAATTATTATATCATATACTCTAATTTAGCCAGAATATAAGAAAAAAAATTGGATAAGATTTTTCTAGAAAATGTCTATACCACTCCCTGAAATAACGTAAGAAACACGCAAATTCTCCATAAGATATATTAAAATTATAATATTCACATAATTTGAGATAATTATATAAATAATTAAATAAATAAGCATATAATCAAAAAATATATACAATATCGGGCATGGAGAATCGAATGCGCAGGCCTCCGTTCCTAAGCCAAGCAAGCTATCGCCGGAGCTATTGGATCATCTCAAAGTCAATATCGCTATAAACATATGAGTTGCTTTTAATTTTTCAAACCAGTTTTTCTCCAAATTGGCTAAAAAGAACACCAAGTACATATATTATATATTATAACTATATAGAATAATACTATTATACTTATAACTAAAAACTGGTACAAAATTTATAAATCTCGCGTTCAGATTTTATATACTAATTATAACTTTGCAGACTTCCGTTTCCGGCATGAAACTGTCAAGTAGTGGGAATTGTTGATGCTGAGTTTTTCTGATATTGTGGTGAAATTTGCGGTGAGTAGATTGTGGAAGTGTGTAGAAGGGTGTAGATGTGAGAGACTAATTGAGGGATTGCGAGATTGAAAACGAGAGGTAGATGTTTTTGAGGATTGAGACAGATTCCTGTGGAAGTTGAGGTTATGTTGTTTGGAAATTTGTGACAGGGTGGGAGGACTGAGTCGATTAGGTTGGTAGTAGCAGGGCTGGGTAGCGACGCCGAAAGACGAAACAGGCACCAGACCGCGATGGTAGATAGAGGCAGAGAAACATAGAAGGCGGGAGAGTTTGAATTTGATTCATGGCTAGCGGAGCGAGTATCTCCGCGGAAGAAACAGATTTAGAGCGAGAAGTGTTCAGTACGCCGAAAGAGGAGATCAAGGAAAGTAAGGTAAGTGGGAAGTATAAGAAAACTATAGAAAAGGAGAGATTAGGAGCCAAAAGCGTAGGTTCAATTGAGGCTTTTATCAACAGGAAGAGAGGGGAGAGGGAAAGCAGAGAAGAAAAGGAAGATATCGGTGCGAGTGTGAAATATCAAAAAATGTTTAGATCGCCGCCGGAAAAGCAGAGTTTGGTAGGGATGAGTGATAATAGTAAGGGGACTGACGGAAGCGGAGATGAAAGTGAAGTACCGATGAAAGAGAAAAGAGTAAAGGAAATTCGCAAAGTGATGATAGAGGTTATGGGGATTTATGAAGAAAAGCAGAAGAAAAGGAAGGAGGAATTAAAGAAGGAAATTAGGCGGGAAATGGCGGAACTTAAGAAAGAAAGAAAAAAATGGGAAGAAATCAGGGAAAAGTTAGAAAATAGGATGCAGTCTTTGAAACAAAAACTAGAGAAGCAGGAATAAGGTAATCATATTTACAATAAAAATAGTGATGAAGGGCATGAGATTATAGGAGGAGTTGAAAAAAGGGGTGGACGAAGTACTAAAAAGTATTGATGCTAAGGTACAGATAGAGGAAATGCGAAATGTAGGAAGGAAAGAGCGAAGAGGGGAGATAATGGTACTGTTGAAACTAAAGAAATGGGAACATAAGAGGGAGGTGACGACAAAGAAGAGGTTGTTATATGGAAGCCCAGAGAGAATAGAGGATGATTTGACATAGGTAGAAAGGAAGATGCAGTATAAATTAAGGAAAATAGCGAAAGAGGAAAAAAAGGGAAAGAGAACATGGGTTAAGTATGGGAGAATACAGATAGACGGAGTATGGTGGGGTTGCGATAAAAAAAGGGAACAGATAGTGAGAAATGACGTGCAGGGGTTCTAGGAGAGGAACGAACGGGAGATAGGAAAATAAGAAATAGTAAAAAGGAAAAAAAGATGAGAAACGATAGTAGGGAGGAATGGAAGATTTGTTACTGGAATATAGCAGTATTGGAGAGAAAGGATAGGGAGTTTATAAAAAATTTGACACAACGGGATGTAGTCATGATGATGGAGACGGGGCTAGATGAAAAGGGATGGGAAACAGTAAGGGGAAGGTTAACAAGAGGTTACAAATGGCAAGTGAAAAATGCAAAGAGGAAAAATAAAAAGGGCAGAGCAATGGGAGGAATGATGATGGGATTAAGGAATTAATGTATAACAGGGAAAGATAACTAAGACAGGAAATAACGAAAAGAAGGATTATTGGTAAAAGAGGTAAAGATGGGAGGAGAGAAGTTGAAGGTAGTGCGGGTTTAAGTGAACGGTGATATGCAGGAGAAAGCAGAGGAGATGAAAAAAATTATTGAAGAAAATAAAGAAGAGATTAGGCTGATAATAGGTGGGGATTTCAATGCGAGAACAGGAGACAAAGGAGGAAGGGAATGGGGAGAAGAGAGAGGAAGAAAATCCAAAGATAAGGTACTACATGGGGAGGGAAAAAAGTTGTTGAAGAGCTTGAAGGAGTTGGGATGGTATATCTTAAACGGATATATAGAAGGAGATGAGAATGGAGAATATACACGCTCAGGAGGTGAAAGGGGAACGGTAATTGATTATGTGATAGTAAATGATGAGGTAAAAGAGAAGGTAAAGAAACTAGAGGTGGTTTATTATATTGATTCGGAACACTTTCCATTAACAGTGATATTAGAGGGACAAAAAAGCAATAGAAATATGAATAAAAGGGGAGCAAATGTAAAAATTGCAGGAAAAGTGGATTGGTCAAGGGAAGGAAAAAAACAGTTTAGAGAGAAGGTCAGACATATCAAAATGGGAGTGGGAAATATGGATGAGGAGATGGAGCAAATGATAGGTGAAATAAAAATAGGATTAGAGTGCACAACCAACAATGAAGGTAGTAAATGTGGGAAAAGAAGTGGGTGGGACAAGAACTGTAATGAGAAAAAAAGGAGTTCAGAAAGGAATTAAGAAAGTGGTGAAAAGAAAAAAGTAATGAGGAAGAATATAGGAAAAAAAAGAAATGGTATACTGAGTTGTGTTATAAAAAGAAAGAGAATGAAAGGTTTGAGGAAGAGGCGGAGAAGGCTAGGACGGAAGAAGAGGTATGGCAAGTAGTAAATAGAGAATAAAAAAGAAGAAAAAGAGTAAACCAAGATATTGAAATGGTAGAATGGAAGAAACATTTTTTGAAGTTGCTAGGAGGAGTAGAGAGAAATGTTATAAAAGCAGGAAAATGTGGTAGAGAAGGAGATGAGAAAAAGGACATGTTAAGCGAAGAAATATTTAAGCTTTTAGGAATAATGAAGGATGGAAAGGCACCTGGTATAGATGAGATTCCAAATGAAGTATGGAAATATGGAGGGGAGGAACTAGAGGAATGGGCATGGATAATGTGCAATAGAGTTTGGAGAGAAGAGGGGTGGCCAGAGTTATGGCAAGAAGCAGTAGTTATACCAATAGTAAAGAAAGGCAAGGGTGAGGAGGTTAAAGATTATAGGAGGTGACGCTGATGCCAACACTGTATAAAGTATATGTAACTATTTTTTCGGAGAGATTGAAGATAGAAGTTGAAGAAAAAAAATCGAATCACTGAATCAGACAGCGTTTAGAAATGTATTGGGGGTAATGGACAACATATATCTTCTGAACTACGAGGGTGGATTGATAAGTTTCCGACCTGACCAAGAGATGGCGCCACTAGGCCTACCTTGAGGTGGCGTTCTATAGTACCATCCTTAGATAGCTTGT
>NC_046666.1:106852748-106855552 GCF_010883055.1 Belonocnema kinseyi | reverse complement strand
GCGACTGCCTATTTATTTTTGTAACCATATTCAGCAGAAACCCTTGGTACAGGGACCTTCTATCCGCAACCCGAGGACGCGTTCGGTGGCTTTGTCATAGGCTTTGTCATAGTGTGTGTGTGTATGTCTTTTGATATGGGCTTACAATAGTATATTGCATTTCAAGAGGGAGGGTATATCTAGTATATAATGTTTGCTCCGATACCATAACATCACTGTTCTACTGCGAGGTTCAACATTATATATATGTAGGTTCACGTACGCCGTTTGAAAAGACAGATCGTAGGTTCAATCCTAAAGCAGTAGAACAAGCTCATTTTGTGTGGCTACCAGATAGATAGATAAAAATTCATTTTTCGGCCTACTGGTATTAAAAATCCGCTCGTTTTATAGCCTTACCTTTCTCGCTGCGCCTCGCCTCGCGAGCATGTCGTTTTTTTCTCGGTATGCTACGCATTGTCAACCTCTGCCTCCGCGGCTAACACCTAATACTTAACTACTATTTATAATATTGACAGTTTTCTTACAGCTGCTTCCTCTCCTATTTACAATCTTTCCTTCTTCATTCCTCTTTCTTCTTCCTTCTCTTCTTCTCCATCTTAGCTAATACTCCCTTCACCCATGCCACTGCCCGTTTGTCCCCGTTTCATGCAAAACTACCACCATGCTGATCCCACTCCTTTTCCACCTTATCACATTCCTCGAACCTGTGCTCAACTTTTGTATCCCCCTTCTCGCACAATTCACACATTTTCTTCTCTATAGAAAGCCAGAACCTATTGAAATTTTCCATGCAACCGCATCTTATTCTCGCTATAAGTTCCTGACATGCTTGCTCTCCTTTCTCACACGAATCCCAGTGGGCACCGAGATGTCCTAAAGACGTCCTTAGAATGTACCTCTATGTCATATGATTTGATGTTTTTAAGACATCCTTTGGATCTTTTCATGTCTTTAAAAGGAACTCAGGACGTCCTTAACACGTCCGCCGAAAGTCATATATAGGACAAGTTTAGGACTTGTGTGCCCACTGGGATATTGCGCTCTCTCCCTTGGCATAATCCACACATAGTTTCCGTTAAACCTTGACTCTCTTATTCAATCCTCTCCTTTTGCCTTCTCTTTCTTCATGCCATTCTTTTGAACCAACTCATATACCTCCCGTCCTTCCTTGTGAATCCTTCTCACTTCATCCATCTGCAATCCATTCTTTCTGAAATACCTTTTCCTTTCCACCTCCATCTTTGCACCCCTGCGTGTGTTTTCCACCTCGCGTCAACACTCCCTAACCAGCTTACCTACCCCCTCTTCCAAAAATATTTTCTTTATATTGACACGTTTGGATTCCTGTTACAATCCCTCAACTCGTTCTTCCTGTCTCCCTCCTAACAATAGAGTCCGGCGTATTCCTTGCTAATCCCAGTGTCCACTTTACATACTTCTCCTGTACCCTGTTTACCCCCTCGCTTACCGTCCACCCTCACACCTCCACTCCGTAAAATAAGAAACTCATCACTAGTAAATCAAACAATTTCATTCTCCTTACAAAGTCATCTGCGAACAACCTCTTCCCCAGCCCCCACAAAGATTAGCTTTTATGACAGTCAGAATGATCCTTTTTGTTAGGACAGGTATACACTCGAAGTTATAAGCCGTTCGTGTTGTAGTCCTACAAATTCGAGTCAAGATATAAATTGATGTCTTCAAGACATAGAAACTTGTTTCCAATACATAAATTGAAGTGTGGCTCCGTCTCGAAAAAAGCATACTCAAGTCGAACTTTTTGACTTCAGAATATCTTGATTGGGGGCAATTCAAGTCGAACTCAAGTCGAAGCATTTTTACTCGGGTAGGTAACAAAAAAAGTCTGTGAACTTTATCGGTGTGGTCGCTTTGTGTATACAAAATTTCTTCATTTACGATCTACATGCCGTCATTATTAAACAATGATCGGATACGACATATTCCGATTAAATATTGTACCCTTGTACAGTAGGGTGGTTCAAAAAGGCTTTTATTTTTTAGAAGGCAATGATCCCCCCAATTTCCTTCCAGATCCGAAAAAAGAAATCCCCTAATTTTTCATTATTTTATTTTTCGATTTTAACAGGTGCCGGTATTGAAAAAAGGAATTTATTGAAACAAAAGCAATTTGTATAAATAATTTCGTTTCGATTTTTAAAAATTAAAATTATTACTGTTGGTCTAGTGGAATATTTATGAGTAATAATTAATACATAATTAATGATTAATTGTATAATAATTCATTTAGCAGTAATATTTAAGTAATAATTTTTATTGACAAATTTTTTAAAAATAAAATTAATCAAACAATGTTGATAAATATTCCACTGAAGAAATATTAATAATTTCTAATAAAAAAATTATTCACAGAAATTTCATTTGCTTAAACATATATTTACAATTCCATCCTTAGTCTAACTTAACTACTACTTATATTCTACTCTTTCGCATTACGCAGGATAAACAATAGTAACAGTAGTTATATTAATTCCTAAAATGAGCGAGCTTCCAGGGCTTCCGTTTCCTTTTACCATAAAAAAATGCATTTTCCACGATATTGAAAACAATTTTCATTTTTTACTGTCCCTTTTCAGGATCACCCGTTTGGCTCTGCCCTACTCCCTTGCATTCCCTTACTTCATCCAGTTTCTTCATCCACATCACTCCCCGTTAACTAACATCCAAGATCCATCTTACACACTCATCCACACTCAACTGTCCCTCTTCCTCTCCTGTACATCTCTCTAATCCATGTGCCCATGACTCCATTTCGTATCCAC
>NC_046666.1:106840663-106852648 GCF_010883055.1 Belonocnema kinseyi | reverse complement strand
CCTGTGAGTTACGTGATTCACCCTGAAAACAGGCAAAAACACTATCTTCTGTGCAAGTCCTCTGAAAAGATGCCTTTAACAGGAGAAAGTCGAAAGCGCAGACTCCTAAGACTCCCACTTGTACGAAATTACGTAAGTCTGAGAGTGCGTGGTAGTGAGAGGGTATAAAAAGGGCGACAAAGCCATAAAACGAGAGATAGAATCTCGTAGCTGAAAAGCTCGAATCGGGGGCGAGAATTGGAAGAAGGGCTCGAGGATTCATCCTCTTTCTCTCCTGACCGAAAAAGCCATTATCGTTGTGAAAATAAAATCTCAAGTTTCTTTGAAACTTGCTATTTTTCTCACATCTGAGTATTCCCTAAAAATCTGACCGGGACGATTCATCTCCCGAATCATTTAAAATAAAGGAATATTCTTTGACTCTACCGAGAAGAGGTATTTCCGACTGCGAAATTTTATACTATTTGTGCGAGACATTTCAGAATCCTAGGTGCAGTAAAAATTCGTCTTGAGCATTCTTCAGGGGAGTTTTAAATTTTATATTATTTGCGTTCTTCATGAGAACATTTGGACGTAGTCATTGTATCGAGCATCTTGTGATTTTCGTGTTGATATTTGCAGTCGACGTTAAACGTTTACGTTGAAGTTAAATATAACACGAAAATTATAACTCATACATCTCGTTTGCTGCTTTTATCTAGCAGAGAAGGTTCACCTCTCTTCCTATTTTCGAAAGCAAGTAAGCGAGAATTTGAGTGACGAAGAGCTAAATGCATTTCGAAGAGAATAGAAAAGAGAGAGAAAGAGAAAAGATCTCAACTCAAGATTGCAAGGACTCCGAATCCAGTTATTTCTAAATACCATAAGGCAGGAAACCATAAATTCTTTTAGGGTAGACTCTAAAGCGTACTCCCTGGCGCCCGCGCCCCTTTCTATATTCTCCGAATTTTAAACATTTGCTACCTACCGTCCCCGAGACCCGTAGCCAAGCCTCAACGTCTTGCAGGCACGCGCGTATAATCCCTCATTGAGGTCAATTGTCATAAGCGATTGAGGTAGTGTTAACACCTCTAAATAGGTAATAAGGATTAAGCCTTCATTATCCTTTTACAATCTAAAGAGACACTCGTAAATAACCCTCATTTATTGTCACTCCATGTGCGAGAGGTCATTTACCTTTTCTTTGCTACCAAGAGCAATATTTCGCATTTTCGACAGAATATTTAAGATTAAAATTAAAACAAAAATTAAACCTCGTAAGTTATTTTGAGTTCCTTAGACGTGTAGAATTTAATCGAAGCCCATAGATGAAAGATTAGACAATTGTACACAAATATAAAGCGAATTTTTGATACGTAATAAAAGAAGCGTAAATTTAGTAGAGTTCATGAGAAACTCATTAAAATCCGAGGGTAAGCGTTGCCAAATATCACGTCAAAAATTACCCTCCATATCAATGGCGTAATGAAATAGATATGGGGAATGGGAAAAATAAGGTTAAAAAAATTGGAGAAGGAGAATGTGGTTATTTGATACGCTGGTATGGCTGGTATTAGGTTATGGAGCAGAGTATATGGGGATGAAAAGAAGGGGAAGATATTGAGATTTTACAAGAAAGGTATAGAAGGTGGACACTAGGGAAGATTGGAGGACGCCAGGGCGTATGGTGAGAAAAGAAGCGAAAGGGATAAGTTAAGTATTAGAGCGGGAAAGAGGGCATGGAAATTTGAGACGAACCTGTGGGAGGGAAGGGGAGAAGTGTTGGCGAGAAAGTGTTTGATGGACGTAGAAGAGAGGAGATGGAGGGCGATCGAATTAACGAGATCGGAAGAAGAAAGGAGAGACTTCTTTAATGATAGAGAAATAGAAGACGGGACTAGAGTAAACTATGAAGAATTGGAAAAAAGAAAGAGGGAAAGACAATTAATAGAAAGACAGGGGATGATTGAGGAATCAAAATACAATAAACGGTATAAGATGATAAAAAGGAAGGAGTTCCAAAGTATTTAGAAAAGGGATGGGAAGAGAGAAGGTGGACCAGAATAGCAAGATTTAGATTGGGAAACGAGGTAAGGGAGGGGATGTACTTGGAAAAAGAAGAAAACAAAAAGTGTAGAATATGTGAATGGGAGGAGGAAATATGGAAGCATGTATGGGAAGGATGTAGGAGAGCAATGGAAGATGAAGGAAGCTAGCAAGAGAATGTTGTTAAGATTCTAGGGGAGGAGGGATTACGAGAAGAATGGATGAAAGAGTTGGAGGGTGCTAGAGGAGCGAATGAGAGAAAATGAAAGAATGCATGTGAAAAAACGGCAAATGGAGGCATAAAAAAGTGAAAAAAAGGAAACGGAAGTCGCTTAGATTAGAAGCGTGAAGACTGTAGACTAAGATGCGTTTGCGTTCTCATGTTCTCTCTCTCGCTTGCACTTTTGCTTTCGTCGCTCGCTCACTCGTTTGCTAATAAGTCCTAAATTGCGCTATCATAGGAAATAGAGATAAGGAACTAGATATTAGACTGTATGTAAATAGTTGTTAATAATTGTATATATAAAAAGGATAAGATTGTAAAACAATATACATTTAAGCGGAAAGATTGTAAGGAATGCAAGTCAAGTAAAACCTTAGGGGACACATTAAGAATAAAGAAGAATTATAAATTCGTACATAATTTAGAAATTTCTCGTTGCAAAAACTACCCTATCTTTTTATCAATCATTAGTTTTGAAACAAAAATTAGCTAAAATAAATCAGAGGAATAATTATCAGCTCAGATTTCTTGCAACGCTTGATAATGGTGCAGTTAAAAGAGTGGCCGAAAGATAGATCTTTCAGAAAATTCCCCATCATATTATTGATGCAGCTGGGAGCAGAATTGATTTCCAAAGGATTGCACTTTGAATCCGCTAACCGCCATAAATGACCAAATGCTTATGCTAATCAGAAATAATAAAGTTTCACTATTTCTAAAGATATGCTAATTCACACACTATCAGGTAGCTCATCGACTAGTACCGCAGGTAGGCTAATAGAAAAGGATTGAAAATTGAAAATAATTTTTTTCCAATGTTGCATATACTGATACAAGAGTTAATAAATCAAAATCTATAGTTTCGAAGACTTAAAATACCTAAGAATTTTCTTTAAAAAATCTTAGTTAGTATAAATACCTCCAATAAATACTTGTAAGAAACCTAAATAGGCCAAAACGGACAAAATTTTCATAATCAACTTCAGACTCACTTAGTATATAAATATTAATAACTAAATACAAGTAATAAGAGAATATTCATAAATAAATAACCTGGGAAATATAAAAGACATTTTGTTTTATGGCCGTCTACAGTTGGACCTTAATAAAAGGACTATCCTTCGAATCTAAGCTCTGACGATTTCTTGACATTTTGTTATGATTTCTGAATCTTCATGGCAATTTCTGTCAAGAAATGTAGCAAAAAGTAGTCAGAAATGGTCAGAAGTTTTCACTATTTTTGTGACGATTCCTGACTTTTTTTAGTAGGATCCCTCCGAATTCTACAGAAGTGTCAGTGTTGTGATTGAAAATATATTGTTTTCAAGTGTGATCAAGTTTCGTCTGCTTCCTCAGAATGTATGAGATACTTTCAGAGGAAGTTTTTTCTAATCAATAATTTACAAAATTGTAGCGACTGCGAGACCACTACAGGACACATAACTATAATTTAATTTTATCTCAATAAAAACAAAAATTATAGATACATATTTTCCAGTGCCGGAAAAATTAGGCGTTTAGACTAAGGCAAAATTCAAAGCTATTCGGCCACTTTCAAAGTCTTTTATCCAAAACCCTTAAGCTGAGATTGAACTTTTTTGATTTATAACAAACTAATGCGTGTTCGAATGTCAAAGCTTTAATATTCGATTAAAGCTGAGATGGAATTTTTCAATTCCTTCCGATTCGATCCGTAATTCGAGTTTCGATTTTACATTTTACACGAACATTTTCAACATTTGAGCACAAGTTGACTTGTAGCGAATCGAAAAATCAAACTCAGCTTCTATTGGTTTTGAAATTCTGCATTCGGCTAAATACAGGCCAAAATTCGTACTTCGAATCCAATTATTTTTGCCCACCGTAGCGTTAGTGTTAAAATTACAAATATAATTACTGATCTATTGAGGCTAATACATACGAAAAACTGTCTTTACGTAAAATTGGTTTGCCTTTTGTCATCAGCGAAGAAATTTTTTGTAAATGACTGAAATAAATTACACGCATAGCAGTATGTATAAGCATAATAGTAAATTTTATGAAGTAATGTCCTTCCGGAGTTGCATATTCATTTCCTCGAAGAGGAACCACCACCGGTGCTAGTTTGTCTACATATGTATGAGCTTCTGCTGTACTTGGTCACGCCTCGGCGAACAGGTTTAATTTTACTAACATTTCCATTTTTCCCTTTCTTCTTTGAGGAGTAAGCTTTCGAAGCAATAAATATTTCAAATATAAAACCGAAGAACTGACATTCTGGCTAAATAGTATAGCGAATCCAAAGATATAAATTCAAGAATCAAAAACATTTTTGCACGGAAATTTTTCAATTTCAGTACCTTCAAAGTTTTGAAAAATGTACTTGAAATTGTATTGCACCTGCAAATGTGACCTTTACTCCATAACATAAAATTTGTCAAAATATTTTTAGATAGAAAAAAAACAAAAGTTATCTAATATCCGGATTCTTACGTGTTTATTAAAGAATGTTTAATAGAGGTGAAGCGAAATCTTATTCACGTTAAGATTGGTATATTTGATTTTCTGACATTTACGATTTGGCTCTTTTAATTCACTTTTAAAATATACAAGTTTAAAGACCCGCAAGGGAAATTTGTGAAACAGGGTTCACTAATTCTGACTGGTTCCTCTTTATTCGTACTAGCTGACCTTTTATTATATTTTATTGGCTCTAATTGGCGTAAAACTTGGAGTCTTTGAGCTGATAAAGTCATCGAGGAAATTTCGAACATCGTCTAAAGTTTAAAATCGCCTATCTGCATAGCGTATTGCTTTGACCGGCACAGGTGATAACCGGATGCGACCAACTCTGGTGAATATGACGCGTTTAGGAGAACTTTCCAGCCCAAGCTTAAAATTGTTTTCTGAGTCGTGTGAGAATCATGAGAGCGAGCGTTGTCATGGAGCAGTACAACTTTTCGGCTGTCTTCCCCAATAAATGGCCTTTTCTCATCAAGTACCTCCTTCAATTTGTTTATTATAGTCGTCAGTCAAACGAAATGAACAAAGGACTTGATGATAAAAGGTTATTTACTAGGCAAGTGAGCCGAAAAGTTTTACTTCTCTATGGCAACACTTGACCTCATGTTTATCGCGCGACTCGGCAGACCATTTCAAGCTTGAGCTGGGAAGTTCTCCTATACGCAGCATATTCATCAGACTTACCCCATCCGATTACCACGCGTTCCGGTAAATGCAACACGCTTTGGCAAGTAGGCGATTCAAAACTCTAGACGATGTTCGAAATTTCCTCGATGACTTTATCGGCTCAAATACTCCAACTTTCTTTTGTGATGCCATCCTTAAGTTAGCTGATAGGTGGCGCAAGGTCGTCGAAAAAATAATGGGCAATATTTCGTGGATTGATCTGGTGTTTATTATGGTACAACATTTTTTTTTTGAAAAAAGGATAAAATTTAGTTAAGCATCTGATATTTTGAAGCACATAAACTCAAAGATTTTCATAAAAATAATAATAAAAAGTAACATAGTTCAAATGTTGCGCGTCCTATGAAAATATCAAAAATTCTATGCAGCGGCAATAACTGGAGAGGGAAACGTGTCTCGGCTCTCCCTAGAGGATATCTACATACATTAAGCTTAGAGTTAAATTTGGTGAAATAAAGGAAAATTATAAGCGCTTAACGGCAGTAATGTCTATAATTATAAATAATATTTTTGCTTGTCCAATTGTAAGCATTTTCGGTTTTTGGATTTATGAATAAATTTTATTTTAATCTTATGAATGTTTGTTACCATAATTATAGTATGATTTTTTAAAAGAGATAGAAGTGTTAATACACCCGTATCTGGGATTTAAAAAAATACTTAAACAGGCGAAAAATAGACGTTAGATTGAAAAGTATAGACGGAGAATTATTATCGCGGGAATGAAAAAAGATAGACGCAAATGGACAAGACAAAGGCGGGGGTAGAAAATAAGGTATAGGCAGGTATGAAAAGGAGAAAACTTGAAAACATAGATGGAGAATTACATTGACAAATGGTTAGAAAAAGATAGGCTGTTAAAATAGAAACATTATTACACCATGATTTAATCAATATAGAAAAAGCGCTTTCTATTTTTTTTTATATGATATGACATGAACGACTAAGTTCCTTCGAACTATCTACTTTTATTTATTATATATAATATATACATTATGGAATCTCGGATGAAGCTCTATCATATGAGATAATTTTAGTTTCGATTTCTGCCAGTTTCCTACAGTTCATGTTCGTCCATTCTTGAGCTTGTGAGTAGTAGTAGAAAACAGTTGTGATTGGATAAAATTTGAACAAAATTTCCATTTTATTCGAATCAAAAATTTGTATTTTGGGTTTTCAGGACATTACTTATCTACTGAAGGTTTTATCTCCTCAGAAAATATTTCATAAAGTCTCCGTCAATGGCAAAATCTACGAGAATCGTGCAAGTCAGAAAAGCAACCCACTTGCGTAATAAACAACAGTTAGCTGCGGCTCTCGAGTACATTGTTCCTCTGAATTGATAGGCGGTTCGGTGGCGGTGCAACACTAGTCATCCTCACTTGCTATATTTTTACTGATACTAAGCCACGAAAGCTGTATCTACATGGACACATTCTTGGAAAATGTGCCAACACCAACTTTTTCCATCTGGCGTTTTGCTTGCGAAAGAAATAGACGGAGTGGGCGTGTTATACCGTGCGCCCGCTGATAGAGTTCCATGTAGATACAGCTTGAGCTTAAGGTGTTCATAGTAAGCAACAACGCAACACGTTGAGAAGGGGAATTGGTGGAAAGAAAGCGGTTGCCCTTATTCTTGGACGGAAACTTTATCACACAAACTTCATCGCCGAGGCTCCTTGCCTCAAGATTTAATTAGAAACACTGTACAATAAGGTGGTCCAAAAATGCATGGCAAAATTTTTTGTCAAGTTCCCCATGTAAAATGCATGGGGAAAAATCACTTTTATGAATTTTTAGGATTTGAAAAAATGTGACGGGCAAGTATGGGGGTCTGTAGAGAATCATTCAACGAGGAATTTCATCTAGCAGACATATGGGTTTGACACACCTAACACACCCTCACGAGACCCTGAAAACTAGCCTTAAAACCAAAAATATCAATTTGTCATGAAATTGACCTTTTGAACACTGTATTCTCGTTTTTTTTTCTTAAAATTATGAATATTGGTCTACTGGATATATTTATTGTCATCGACTAATTATTTTTCAATTATTTAAACAAATGGAATTAGTTTAAATAATTTTTTTTTAAATTAATTTTTTCCCCTAAAATTATTACTATTAGTCTAATGGGCTTCCGTTTCCAGTACCGATCGCGAAAGAACTCTTTTTGTCAAGTGGTGTATTTTTGGCTTTGGTGAAGGAAATAAGGGTGAGTAGATGCAGAAAAGGCAGAAAGTGCGGAGATCGAGTGTAAAGGAAGAAGGGTGAGTGAAGGCAAAGGTGTGAAGGGTGAAAGTGAGTGGTTTAAAGTGAAAATTTGGAGCGTGTAAGGTTTTTGAGGTTAGGAGTGAAAAAATAGATGCTGGATCAGGGGGGCAAGAAGTAGGAAATAAAGGCGGGAAATGTCACGGAGCTTTGGGTAAGGTAGGATGCCGATGACGCGAAGTTCTGGCGCCAGAGGGCAACAGTTACTGGACGATCGCACAGAGCAGAAAACCGTAGTGGCTGCAACAGCTGACGTTGCTGAAAGCATTGAAAGTGGGGGGGATGGGTGACGTTGATCGCAGTGACAGCAGCGGTGATGAAAGTGCCGAGAAGTCGACCCGGGTGGGGAGGGTAGCGGACTCAGCTACGGGCAAGCAACGGGGAAGGCCCTCAAATTTACAGCGCCTTGACAAGCTAGGCAACGCGGGTTCGAACAGAAGTCTGGAGGAATGGCAAAAAAGGCAAGCGCGTCTAGCAGTGCAGGAGAGGAAAAAAGGAAAAGAGTGCCTGGGGAAGATGAGGTAGAAAGGGACCAGGAGAACAAGAGAGTTAGAATGCAAAGGAAAACACCAGAGAGAGAGAGAGAGGATGGGGGGATGTTTGACAAATTGGAAGCTCTCATTAAAGGGTTTAGAGAGGAAACAAGAAAGAGATTGGATGACATGAATAGGGATATGAATAGGCAGGGAAACGATGTAAGGGGGGAAGTGAAGAAGGTCAGAGAAAAATGGGAAGAATAGGATAAACGTTGGAATGAGGAGAAAGACAAGGTTTGGGGTAAGCTAGAGAGCATTGAGAATAGACAGAGAGAGGTTGACGAACAGAGATCTAGAGAAATAAAACAGTTAGAAGAGCGGGTATCTAGTCTAGAAATTAGGAATTAGCATATGGGGGGAAAACAGAAAATGAGGAAATAGTTCAAGGGAATGAAAAGAACGTCCGAAGTGAGAATGAAAGATTGAAGGAAAGACTCAGTGAGATCGAAAGAAGATTAGAAGGGAGTAAAGGGCAAAGAGGAAAAATATCATAGTAGTCAAGAGATAAAAAGTGGAGAGTGAAACAGGAGAAGTGGAAATAACAAATCTTTTTCGAGATATTAGAGTGCAGGTAAGGGTAGAAGGAGTCAAGAGAATAGGAGGGACAAAGGAAGGAAAAGAAGGAATGTTTATAGTAAAAGTGGGGAGTGAGGAGGAGAAAAAAAATTATGGAAGGAAAAAAATTATTAAGAGGAAGAAGGGAAAGAATTAAAGAAGATCTGACATGGAGGGAGAGGAAAAGGAGATGGAAAATAGAGCAGAGGACTTGGGTAGACAGGAAAAGAGGCCATATGGTGTGGAAAGGGAGAGACAGGTTATGGATAAATGGGGAGGAATAGTGCTGGGATGAAGAATTAGAAGAATTAAGGAAAAAGGGAAAAAGTCTTGAGAAAGGTAGGGGGAAGGGAGACGAAAAAGAGGCTAGAAATAAATCAGAGGGGTTTCCAAACGGCGACGGGGAAACAAAGTGAAGAGGAAAGAAGAGGGAGGGGAAGAGAGAAACGTGAAAATAGCTTTCTAGAATGTGTCAGGTTTGAAGAACAAGAATAAAGGATTTTGGGAGGAGTTAAAAAAGTGGATGTGATTATGATGAGTGAAACTTGGGCAGATGAGAAGGACTGGAAGGGAATAAAAAAGCTGTTACCTAAAGGTTATGTGTGGACAATGCAAGAAGCAAGAGAAGAACACGTTAAAGGGAGAGGGATAAGCAGCATGGTGTCAGGGGTGAAAAAAGAATTAGCAGTAAAAGGGAGAAAAGATGGGAGCATGGAGGAAAAGGATGGACCAATGATAAGAAAAATTATAATTGGGAAAGTAGAAATAGCAGTGGTGTGTATATACAGGAGAAGAGGGGAAGAGGAAGGCTGGAGAGTAATAAGGAGATGGATGGAGGAAAAGAAGGAAGAATTGGTTTTAATAGGAAGGGACTTAAATTCATGGACTGGCGAACAAGGGGGAGGGTTATGGGATGAAGAAAAGGAGACATTTGTAAGGAACTCCAAACATAGAGAGACGGACAGGGAGGGGAGGAAATTACTAGACATGATAGGAGAAACAGGATGGTTTATATGCAATAGCAATATGAAAGGAGATGAGGAAGGGGACATCACGGTCAGAGAAAAGGGAGCAACAGTAATAGACTACATCTTGGCTGAAGAAAGAATGCGGCATATGATAGGGAGTATGAAGGTAGGGAATGAGATAGGGTCCGAGCACTTCCCGGTCATAGTTACACTAAGAAGAGGCGTCAGTAAGCGCGGCAGAGGGAGAAAGGAAAAAGGGTGCAAACGAAACAGGAAAATGGGTATCTGGGGGGTAGATAAATTAAAAGAGTTTAAACAAAAGATGGAAAAGGAGAAGGTTAGGTATGAAAAAGAGTAGGAAATAGAATCGTTAATTGAAAGGTTGAAGGGGTCCATTGAAAGGTAAAGGATGAGCTGGGCACTAATGAAGAAAGAATAGGGGGAAAGAGAGGCTGGTGGGACGAGGAATGCTGGGAGAGTAAACAGAGAATAAAAGAGTGTGTGAGCAAATGGAGAAGAGGGGAAATGGAGAAGGAGGAGTATAACAGGAGGAAAAAAGAACAGGAGAAGATGCTGGAAATAAAAAGACAGAGGGGAAAGGAAGAATATAAAGCAGAGGTAGAAAAAGCGATTAAAGAAGGTAGGGTGTGGGATGTGATAAATAGGGATAGAGGGGAAAGGAAGAGCGTTAACGAAGAAATAGAAATGGAGGAATAAACGGATTATTTTAAGGGTCTATTAGGGGGAGAGCAAAATAAGATCAATGGGGAAAGGTGTAGGATAGTCCAAGGAGAAATGGAGGAAAGGAACGAGATAACAAGAGAAGAAATGGATGAGGCAATAAATAGGTTAACAAGAAACAAGGCGACGGGAGAAGATGGGATGGAGAACGAAGCGATGAAGTTTGGAGAAGAAGGGATTAGGGATGGGATGTGGAAGATCTGCAACAAGGTATGAAAAGGGGAAGGTTGGCCAGAAGAGTGGACGACGGGACTGGTGGTACCGCTTGTCAAGAAAGGGGAAGGAAAGAAGGTAGAGGCATACAGAGGGATCACTCTCATGTCAGTCGGCTATAAAATATATGCAGAAATCTTAAGAAATAGGTTGGAGAGTCAGGTAGAACAAAAAGAAAGTATCCCACATAATCAGACGGGATTTAGAAAAGGAATGGGAACTATAGACAACATCTACGTACTTAACTATTTAGTTAACAGAAATTTGCTGAGAAAGAAAGGGGGACTAGTCGCTTTGTTCGTAGATTTCAAAGCAGCGTTTGACTCAGTGAATAGAAAAGCACTATGGTAGGCAATGAAAGAGAGGGGTGTAGAGGAAAAGTTAGTGGAGAGGATAAAGGAAATTTTTAATGAAACCAAGATTAGGGTGAAAATAGGAAAGAAAAAAGGGCAGGTTTTCTGGACAAGCCGAGGTCTAAGGCAAGAGTGCCCTTTGAGTCCGTTACTATTTAGTATCCTATTGGCAGACTTAGAGGAGAAGCTAAAAGAGAAAGGGAAAGGAGGAACGGTTTTGGGTAATAGCAAACTATACTCTCTAGCATACGTAGATAAGACAAAGGTGATGTGTTTCAGAAATAGAAAGGGCAAAATAAATTATGTTTGGAAGATGAACGGACAAAAAGTGGGAATTGTGGAGGAGTTCTGTTACCTAGGTTTTTGGTTTGAGGCAGAAGGGGGAAACGAGCTGCAGGTGAGGAAAAGAATTGAATGTGCGAGTAAAGTAATGGGCCAAGTATGGGGTATAGGAAAGAGAAGGTTCAAGAACAATTGGAGAATGAGGGTCTGGTTGTTTGATGCGTTGGTGTGGGCGGTGTTGTGTTATGGTGTGGAGACCTGAGGATGGAAGGAACATAGGAAAGTAGAGAGCATGCATGAGCGATTCCTGAAGTGGGTAATGGGGGTTAGCTGGAGTTACCCAGGATATATGTTAAAAGAAGAGTTAGGAAGAGAAAATATGGTTACTAGACAAATTAAGAGAGCATGGAGGTTTGAAGAGAAGCTAAAAAGGGGAGAGGGAAGAAAAATTGCACAAGCATGTTTCGGCGAAATTCGGAACAATGAAGCGAGAGGTAATGTGGGAAATTCAAAATGGGAGGAGAAAAAAGAAAAATGAGAAGGGTGTGTAATATTCGAGAAGGGGTTATGGAGTGGCAGGACATAGAGTTAGAGCTATTGGTTAAACAAGGAGAAGAGAGATGGACAAA
>NC_046666.1:106835964-106840563 GCF_010883055.1 Belonocnema kinseyi | reverse complement strand
AGGGAGCTCTTCTTAATATTTTGACACCAAAATCATGTCGATACACCTTACCGACTGCGAGTAAAGCCACCCACGCTTTAACTTGACAGACTGTAGATATACAATTGTAAAGAAATAATCGTTTTGAGAATTTTCCAGTGTTAATGGATTCTCTAATTTTTGGGCTTCTCGAAAATACCGACTACAATTTGTTGGCTCCAACCCTTAACTTCTAAAATCAACCCCTTTCTACCACGTAGATATGCAATTGTAAAAAAATAATCCTTTTGAGAATTTTTCAGTGTCAATGGAGTATCTGATTTTTGGGCTCCTTGAAAATAACGACCACATTTTTTTGGCACAAACCCTTCACGTCTAAAATCAACCCTTCTCCACCACGTAGATATACCTTTGTAGAAAAATAATCTTTTTTAGAATGTTTTAGTGCCAATGGAGTCTGCATTTCAGATTCCTCAAAAATAATCTTTCAGATTTTTCGCTCCAACCCTTAAAGTCTAGAATCAACCCCTCTCTACCACGTAGATATGCAATTGTAAAAACATAATCTTTTTGAGAATTTTCCAGTGTAAATGGAGTCTCTGATTTTTCGGGTCTATAAAAACACCCTTTTCGTTTTTTTGCTCTAACCCTTAACGCCGAAAATCAACCCCTTACCACCACCTAGACATTAAATTGTAAAAATGAATCTTTTAAAGAATTTTCCAGTGTCAATGGAGTCTCTGATTTTTGAGCTCCTCGAAAATACACACTTCAATTTTTTGACCTTAACCATTAACGTCGAAAATCAACCCCACTTCACCACGTAGATATAAATTTGTCATAAAATAATCTTTTTGGGAATTTCCCAGTGCCAATGAAGTGTCAATACTTTTTTTAATTACAGGGGGTTGCTTTTTACAATAAGGGTTGTTTTTACAGAAGTGTTTATAATCACATTTGAAAGCAAAAAAATAGTCTAGGGCACGCGACTGTTGATTCTCGCGCTTCGCGCGCGATGATGTGTTACCTCGCGCTTCACGCTCGGATATTTATTCTTTGCATTTGGAATGCTTGAAAAAAATTTTATCAAACAGATCTCTTTTAGATGGCAGTATTTATATGCGTCTTCATGTTCTGAATTTTCTACTTAATTAAGTATTGTTAAAGATTAAGTTTCTCAAAGCTCTGTAGGCTTTGAGGTACACATTCTTATCGTGACACTCGCGCTGCGCGCTCGATTTCCGACCGATATTTGTAAACAGGTTTTGTTAAATCTTTTTTTTCTCGTAACTTTCGTCGTTTTTCCACACATTTTTTTTATTATTTTTTTTCAATGTTATTTTTCACGAATAAAACAAAAATTACGCGTCCTATCAAGAAGTGATCCGCAACGAAATTGTAGATCTTTTTTAGGATAACCATGTTTATTAATTCATCTTTTTTTCTATCCTACATAGTTTGACCACCAAATGGAATTTTTTATTTTTCATTATTTTTTGTGCGATAAAAATTTGAATTTTGGATTTTTGAAGAAAATCCATAAAGTTTTTATGATGATCTTGTAGGACTTTCAAAAAGAAATGTTTTTCTTCTTCTGACTTTTTTTTCATATCGTGCGTTTTTTGGCTTCAAATTTTGAGTTTTGGTTGAATTAAAAAATTTTGAAAACGCTAAATCTCTGAGAATTTTCATTTTATCAAAAAAATCATTAAGATAAATTGTTTGTTCTTTTTAATATTATAAATATCCGTACATAGAATTTTCAAATTCAGAAAAAAGTGGTCTCAACAATTTTCAAAATGTGCTTACTTTTTGAATTTTTATCAAAAATAGCTGGTTCACAAACTCGTTCTTTCTTTTATAACCTAAAATAAGTGTGCCAAAGATGGATTTGATTTGCTCATTTTTTCGAGAGTTATTGTGTTTACGGACGGACGACGGACGGACGGACAGACAGACAGACGCCATCGTGAAAACCTGATTTTCGGATTCAGGGGGTCTCGAGACGTGGAGATCCGTTGAAAAAGTATGATTTCAAATTTCCGACAATTCTAATAATTTCTCGATCATAAATGATGGAAATTTAAAAAAATATTTTTTCTATAAAATAGTTAAATGTTAAGTCACAGAAAAAAATGTTTAATATATAAAAAAAATTGTTGATGACGATGCTGCATTAACCAAAGAGTTAAATTTTTAACTTAAAAAGATTCACTTTCAATGTGAAATTTTGTAGTTGATATTTCAACAAACCAGATTTTAAATCTTAAATTTTTAGGAGCACAATTTTGATCCACGCATCTTTATTCATATGTATCATACACAGTTTTAGCAGAACATTATTTTTTTATTGTTCCTTATTTTTTGTGCAATAATAATTTGTATTTTTGATTGTTGAATGGTGCAAAAGTTGGATTTGATCCGCTCATTTTTTTTCGGGATTTTTTTTGCGTTGTATATTGGCTTAAGATATTAATTTTCGATGTTCCGCATACTACTTTCCAGAAATATAGAGAAAATGACTAGTCCTATTGAAAAATGGTTAAGTGAAAATTTGTAGGATTTTTCAAAATCTAATATTTCTTGTCAACACTTTTTCGTATTTTGCGTCATTTTGTTCGAAACATAAATTTTGTCGTGTCAAATTTAGGATAATTCAAATATTTTATCAATTATAAATTATGAGAATGTAATAAATTATGATAAATTTGCATCTCTTTTCTAGGCGAACAATTTTTGTCTATCAATTCGTTTTCGTACCTTTCGTCGTTTTCCACAAATTTTTCATTTATTTGATGTTTTTATTTTCAATTTTACTTTTCACGAATAAAACAAAACGTACGCCTCTAATCAAGAAGTGATTATTAATTAATTTTCATATTTTTGTGGGGGTTAAATTTTCGTTAATTCATCTTTTTTCGTATTCTGCATAGTTTGACCACAAAATAGAATTTTTTGATTTTTCACTTTTTTTGGGCAATCAAAATTCGAATTTTGGATTTTCTAAGAAAATCCAAAAATTTTCATGGCAGTCTTATAGGGATTTTAAAAAGCAATGTTTTCCTTCTTTTGACATTTTTTCATATCTTGCGTTGTTTGGGTTAAAATTCTGAATTTCGGTTGTTTTACAAAATTTTGAAAATGCTATAACTCTGAGAATTTTGTTTTAATCGAAAAAAGTAATATTGATGAATTGTTTATCCATTTAAATACTATAAATGTGCGTGCATAGAATTTTCAAATTCAGAAAAAAGTGGTCTCAAAAATTTTTAAAATACGCTCACTTTTTGAATTTTCATCAAAAATGGCTCTTTAAGAAACTCGTCCTTTCTTTTAGAACCTTAAAAAAGTGTGTCAAATATGGATTTGGTCCGTTCATTTTTTCGAAAGTTATCGTGTATATGGACGGCCGGACGGACAGACAGACAGACGCCATCGTAAAAACCTTATTTTCGGATTCAGGTGGTCTCGAAACGTGGAGATTCGTTAAAAAACTGTGATGTCAAATTTCCGACAATTCTAATACTTTCTCAATCATAAATGATGAGAATGTAAAAATAGCAAAAGAATCTAGCCTAGTCATATTTTCAATATTTTTTTCAATACTTGTTTTCATTACAGGGGTAGTTTTTTAAAATAAGGGTTTACTTTACAAAAGTTATTCATAGCTCATTGTAAAACAAAAAAATAGTAGAAAAATCTAGCCTAGTCATTTTTAAATACTTTTTTAAATACTTTTTTCCATTACAGGGGGTAGTTTTTTTTTAAAGTAAGGGTTGACTTTACAAAAGCGATTAATAGCTCATTGTAAAGCAAAAAAAAAAAATAAAAAAATCTAACCTAGTCATTTTGTTTAATTTATTGATTTTTGAATGATTTTTGTAGAGGGCGCCGCTGAGTTGCCGGTAAGCTAGCGCCGCCCTCTTTTCTCGAAAACTAATACAACAACAAAAATTTTTTTTTTTGCGTAAAAAATAGAAAAAAAGAGCAAAAAAATATGCATTATATGACAGTTTGTTTTTCGTTAGTGTCGCAGCTGAGTTGTCTGACCTGGTATTCAGTCTCATAGCAGCTCTTACCCGTGCACGTGATGTTCTGCGGAAAAAGGAGAACTCCAAGATCGCGGACTGTATAGATTGTTAGGTAATATAATTCAAAATTCTTTTCATTCTCCTTGGCTATGATGTTTTTGTTTACTGGTGCCGAAAATTCGATAACGAACATGGTTCGCTTCTCGAAGTCAAGAAGAACCATGCCAGGCCTCGAGTGTGCAACAAAACAATTGTCAATATTCCGCGACCACCTTGACGGCGTGAGATGTAAAGTCGCGGAACAGAAGACTTTAGATGCATGCTTTTGTTCATGTGCATAACCTTTCGTGTCCCGATATCAAGGGATCTGAGCTCGTTCTTTGTCCATGGTACCACTCCAAATGAATAGAGTAATACTGGGACGGCAGGCATGTTCGTTGCAAATGCTTTGTTCCTCGCCAACAGTGGGGAAGACCAAATCTGCCGGATATATATATATATTTAAAAATTTGTCATAAGGACAACCGCAGGATTTCGCCGGGAGCGGGTGCTAATCTGAAAAATTGCACCCGCTTCCAGCGAAATCGCG
>NC_046666.1:106822070-106835864 GCF_010883055.1 Belonocnema kinseyi | reverse complement strand
AGCTCTTCTTAATATTTTGACACCAAAATCATGTCGATACACCTTACCGACTGCGAGTAAAGCCACCCACGCTTTAACTTGACAGACTGTACGTGGTAGAGAGGGTTTAATTTTCGATTTTAAGGGTTGGAGCCAAATAATTGAAGAAGGTATTTGCGAGGAGCCCAAAAATCAGAGATTCCATTGACAGTGGAAAAATATTCAAGAAAAATATTGAATTTTGGGCTCCTCGAAAATACCCTCTTCAATTATTTGGTTCCAACGCTTATGTCTAAAATCAACCCCACTCTACGACGCAGATATACAATTGTAAAGAAATAATCGTATTAAGAATTTTCCAGTGTCAATGGATTCTCTGATTTTTGGCCTCCTCGAAAATACCGCCTGCAATTTTTTGGCTCCAACCCTTTACGTCTAAAATCAACCCCTCTCCACCACTTAGATATAACTTTGTCAAAAAATCATCTTTTTCAGAATGTTTTAGTGTCAATGGAATCTAGCCTAGTCATTTTTTCAATATTTTTTTTTTGCTTGCTTTCATTACAGGGGGTAGTTTTTAAAATAAGGGTTTACTTTACAAAAGCGATGCATAGATCATTGTAAAGCAAAAAAACAGCAAAAAATCTAGCCTAGCCATTTTTTAAATACTTTTTTAAAATACTTTTTCCATTACAGGGGGTAGTTTAAAAAAATAAGGTTTGACTTTACAAAAGCGATTAATAGCTCATTGTAACGCAAAAAAATAGCAAAAAAATCTAACCTAGTCATTTAGTTTATTTTATTGATTTTTTAATGATTTTTGTAGAGGGCGCCGCGGAGTTGCTGGCAAGCTAGCGCCGCCCTGTTTTCTCGAAAACTAATGGAGCAACAAAAAAAATTTTTTTGGTAAAAAATAGCAAAAAGATATGCATTATATGACATTTTGTTTTTCGTTAGTGGAGCCACTGAGTTGTCTGACATCTGAATACCCACTATAATGCCCAATATAATGTTTCGCTTAGGGAAAAGTACTTTCGCCAAATTTCCTGCTTACGGTGTCCTTGCCTGTTGAGCAATGTGACAATTACATACAAAACTGCTGCAATTTTAATTACTGGCAACTTTCATCAGCCATGCGTATAAAAAAGTTATTGCCAAAAATCTAAAATTTCTCAACTAATATAAAAAATTATTCACTAAAAAACGAGTTCCGCAGCATAAAACTCGAAAACTTTTAGTGGTAGAAGATTCGTTCATGTTTTGCACAGAATTTCATTTCCTTTAATTTTTGAAAATGTACTAAGGACTTCAGATGTATTAAAAAGAAAATATTTTCAAAAACCTCTGGGTTTTCCACTTTTTGTCTCATTTTTCATAATATAAGCTAAATGTTTTCACCTATCACAATTTCATTTTTAGCTTATTTGCATGAAAATATTTTGACTACCCTCTTGAAAAAAATAAAAAAAACTAAGATTTCTTAAAAACGACTTCAACAATTTTTTTATTTTTGAGCTCAAAATAATTGTGACCGGGAGGTGCAAACACCTTTGGATTAAGCTTAGTCGAGACCAACCGTGAAGGAATACTGAAAATTCCTATTAGGTTTCTGTACAGGGTGTCCCGCGAGAACTGTAGTTAATTTTGTGGGGGGGGGGGTGGCTGTGCACAAAAAAATAAGCAGAAGAGTCCCCAACATTTTTTTGGTCTGATGCTTATTTTGGGCACAACAAAGGGTACAAGTTATATGTACGTGTGAGCATTTGTGGCGTGCACACGCCGCACAGTGGAAGCGCCCAAAAGTTGGTCAAAACCCGAAGACTCAATCTTTCGCAGATGACATTTCCCACTTTGGAGTTTTTAGGGTCGCTGATTTCAAATTTTAAGTCCGATTTTCCAAAAATAAAATGGCGGCTACAAAATGGCGGACGCTTCCACGAAATTGTTATCAGTTTTGCATGAAACTTGGTATATGTAGGCTTTTAGGGTCTCTGATTGCAAATTTGAAGTCATATTTTACAAAAACAAAATGGCGGCCACAAAATGATGGAGAATTTTTGAAAATTGTGATTAGATTCACATGAAACTTAGTATACATATGTTTTTGGGATCGCTGATTTCAAATTTAATGTCAGATTTTTCAGAAACAAAATGGCGGTTACGTTACTGTAGTCCCGAGCTCCCATCTTACATGGCCAGTCAGTCTATTTTTGCACATTCGACCATCACTGTGTGCACTTTGAATGTTGTTTTTCTCGTTCCTTGTAGCACGTTGCACGAAGCACGATGTAACAAGGGCGACTTTCAAACGCTACTATGTGTCTCGTAGGCACCCCATCTATTGGCTATTCGAGAAATAAATTAATTAATTTTGGGCTTTTTTTGGGATTTATTGCCGATTTTTGGGCTCCACTACTTTTTGTAAAAATTCAAATTTTGTGTGGAGATGCTGACTTGAATCAAGCCAGCACCTCCACTATATAAAAATTGAAAGAAAAAAAATCAAACACGTCAGAATTTTGAGCTTTTTTTGGGCTCTTAAACGCACCAGTAACCAATTTCCAAAAACCAACCCTACAAAATATAAAACCACCATGTATGTAAAAAATCAAATTCGGAAAAAACAAAGAACACCAGAATTTTGGGCTTATTTTGGACTCTAAAAGGCATGAAAAAAATCAAAAAACTACCCCCATTTTCAGAAAACCACCCCCTTGCAAAAAATAAAATTTGAAAAATCCAAAATGCACTAGATTTTTGGCTCATTTTAGAGTCTCAAATGCACTTAACATTATATTAGAAAAACCACCTCTGTGTAAAACAACGTCAACCTAATAATGAAAACTTAAACCTTGATGTTGGCATTTTTGAACCCCCCAAAAATCAGAAACTCCATTTAAACCGTAAAATTCGAAAAATATCAGAGACTATAGTAACACTGTAATATTCCGAAAAAGATTGGTTTGTACAAAATTATGTTTGATTGTTAAAAAGGGACTGTTTTTTAACGTCAAGTGCTGGGGACCAAAAATCGGAGTAGGTATTTTTAAGAAACCCAATAATCATAAACTCTACTGACACTGGAAAATTCTCAAAAATATTATTTTTTGATAAAGTCGTATATACGTTGTAGAGAAGGGTTGATTTTATAAGTTAAGGGTTGAAGCCCAAAAATCGGAGTGGATATTTTCGAGGAGCCCAAAATCAGAAACTACATTAACATAAGAAAATTTTTGAAATTATTATTTTTTGACAAAGTCGTATATACGTGGTAGAGAACGGTTGATTTTATAAGTTAAGGGTTGAAGCCCAAAAATCGGAGTGGATATTTTCGAGGAGCCCAAAATCAGAAACTGCATTAACATAAGAAAATTTTTGAAAATATTATTTTTTGACAAAGTCGTATATACGTGGTAGAGAACGGTTGATTTTATAAGTTAAGGATGGGAGCCCAAAAATCGGAGTGGACATTTTCAAGGAGCTCGAAAATCAGATACTACATTAACATAAGAAAATTTAAAAAAATATTATTTTTTGACATAGTCGTATATACGTGGTAGAGAAGGGTTGATTTTATAAGTTAAGGGTTGAAACCCAAAAATCGGAGTGGATATTTTCAAGGAGCCCAAAAATCAGAGACTACATGAACACTAGAAAATTCCCAAAAATATTATTTTTTGACAAAGTCATATATACATGGTAGAGAAGGGTTGATTTTTTACGTTAAGGGTTTAAGCCCAAAAATCAGAGAGAATATTTTCGAGAAGCCCGAAAATCAAAGACTACATTAACACTAGAAAATTCTCAAAAATATTATTTTTTGACAGAGTCATATATACGTATATACCACGTATATACGACTTTGTCAAAAACTAATATTTTTGAGAATTTTCCAGTGTTAATGTAGTCTCTGATTTTTGGGCTGCAACCCTTAACGTATAAAATCAACCCTTCTCTATCACATACATATGACTGTCAAAAATTAATATTTTTGAGAATTTTCCAGAGTCAGTAGAGTCTCTGATTTTCGGGCTCCTCGAAAATACCCACTTTGATTTTTGGGCTTCAACCATTAACGTATAAAGTCAACCCTTCTCCACCACGTATATATGACTTTGTCAAAAAAAAATATTTTTGGGAATTTTCTAGTGTCAATGTAGTCTCTGATTTTTGGACTCCTCCAAAATGTCCACTCCGATTTTTGGGCTTCAACCCTTAACTTATAAAATCAACCCTTCTCTACCATGTATATAAGACTTTGTCAAAAATTAATATTTTTGAGAATTTTCCAGTGTCAGTAGAGTTTATGATTATTGGGCTTCTTAAAAATACTTACACCGATTTTTGGTCCCCAACACTTGGCGTTAAAAAACAGTCCCTTTTTAACAATCAAACATAATTTTGTGCAAACCAATCTTTTTCGGAATATTACAGTGTTACTATAGTCTTTGATATTTTTCGAATTTTTCGGTTCAAATATAGTCTCTGACTTTTGGGCTGTTCAAAAATGCCAACACCAAGGTTTAAGTTTTTATTATTAGGTTGACATTTTTTTACCCAGGGGTGTTTTTTCTAATATAATGTTAAGTGCATTTTAAACTCTAAAATGAGCCAAAAATCTACTGCATTTTGGATTTTTCAAATTTTATTTTTTGCAAGGGGGTGGTTTTTTGAAAATGGGGGTAGTTTATTGATTTTTTCATGCATTTTAGAGTCCAAAATAAGCCCAAAATTCTGGTGTTCTTTGTTTTTTCCGAATTTGATTTTTTTACATAGGGGGTGGGTTTATATTTTTTAGGGGTGGTTTTTGGAAATTGGTTATTGAAGCGTTTAAGAGCCAAAAAAAGCCCAAAATTCTGACGTGTTTGATTTTTTTTTCTTTCAATTTTTATATAGTGGAGGTGCTGGCTTGATTCAAGTCAGCACCTCCACTCAAAATTTGAATTTTCACAAAAAGTAGCGGAGCCTAAAAATCGGCAATACAGCCCAAGAAAAGCCCAAAATTCTGACATAAAGAAATTTGGGAATTTCGTTTCTGGAGGTGCTAGCTTGATAAACCTCAATTTGACCTATAGTGCGTTGCAGGTAGGTGTAAAAGTATCTGCGCGGGGTGCGCGGGGTCTGCGGTTGTCACTCAAGGGAGCACTTAGGCTTCAACAAACAAAAGTGGAGCGAGCTCTAACAGAATTTTTCCCATCCACCGTCAGCCCCAAAACCGGCGCAATAGAAGAGTTTCACTGTATTTGGCAAAACATTATTTTTCTTGGTTGGAAACTTATTCGTTTCTTGAAAATTTGTTTATATTGTTGTTGAAAATTTATTGATTTCATATAAAATGATACTATGCTATTTTTGTTTACAGATTTATCGTTAATTGTTAAAAAGTCATGTGTTTCCATAAATAAATTTATAAATACATCATGGTTGAAAATGCATCTATTTTGTTTAAAACGTATGTTTCTAACTGAAAACTGAGTTATTATACCTATCGATTGACAATTGATCTTTTTTAGTTGAAAATTTGTGTATTTTGTTCAAAATAAACCTTTTTGGTACTTAATTTATCTTTTAGGTTGAACATTCAACAATTTGGTTTAAAATTCCTTGTTTGATTAAAAAATCATTATTTTAGTTTAATTTCTTTTGTTTAAGATTCTTATTTTGTTAAAGATTCGTTTCATGCTTTGTTAAAAATTAATTTTTTTAACTCAAATTTTATTTGGAAATTCCAGTTTTCAAAAAGTTATATTTTTCAGTTAAAAGTACAACTATATCGTTGAAAATACATATGTTTTGTTGAAAATTTGTCTTTTTGATAGTAAATCGATCTTCTTGGTTAAGAAATTTTTTTTGGTTGACTATATTTATTTGTTTATTTAAAAATTCAACTATATGGTTGAATGCTGAACTCTTGTTAAAATAAATTCGATTTTGTAAAGATTCGTCTTTTTGCCTAAATTAAACTGTTTATTTGTTGTTGTTTTTTTTTTCATTACAATTTTTTGTCGCATTATCAACTATCTCACGTTTTATTGAGAATTCGTCTTTTTGGCTCGAAAATATATAAAATTGTTAAGAAATAAAAATATTTCCTGGCAAATAAACTTTATTGTTGAAAATTCATACTTTTGGTTCATAATTTAACTTTTTTGGTAGAAAATTTAACTATTTATTTAAAAGTGAAACTATTCATTTATAATTGAATAATTCGCTTTTAAATTAATCTCTTTGGTTCAAAATATAACTATCTTGTTTGAAACAAAATAGGGCATCAATTCTGAGCAACAGCACATTCATTGTTCAGCAAGCGGCTGTATCTGAAACAGCGATTCAAGAAAAAAGAGAGAAAAAATTTAAATGTCTATGATTGCAGAGTTTTCGGTTAAAATTCTGGAAAAGGAATTGCTGAAGAAACGGCTGCGAGAATTGCATACCCTTCAAGTGTAATCTTGAAAATGAAATAACTTGCAATTCCACACTTTTCCGACTGAACAATTTCGAATATTCTTGACGCAGTATCTTTCTTCAGTATTTTTTGTCGTAGAATCTGTGAAGAAAAGCATATAGTTTTAAATAAATTATACCATGAATACATTCAACCAATCACCAAAAAGGGGAATTCCTCTGAACTATTTCATTCCAGCTAATTGCCCTAACAATATATTAAAGTTCTTATAATAATGAAAATGAAAGTTCGAACAAAATACTGATATGTAAACAGCAATGCTACACTTTTTTCACTCATTTTGTAACAAAGTATTATAAACACTGTAAGCTTACTTATGAGGTATGGTACATAAAACATAAACATAAAAGATAAAAAATATTTTACATTCGGACCTTAGAATTTTAGATAGAATAGCCTATTTTTCCAATCTCTTGCTGAAGTGCCATTGTGTGTGTGTGTGTGTGTGTGTAATGACGAAGACATTTGTGTGGTAGGGTAGTGGATTATTGGGCGGGAAAGATAAAAGGTTGGGGCTTGCCATAAAATATGACTGACGCGGCTCCACTTTACACTGATCGATTTGTGGTGATTTTATAACTTCGCCTGCCTATAGTTGCTCGCACCGGGTTATAGAAGGTTCAAACAAGCCGCGGCACTTTATATCTGGAATATAAAGACGAAACAGAATTTTACATATATCTATGGAGTTTTTACAGGAACAAAAAGTATAGGTATTACTTTCGATATTCTTTGGGGAATCCTTGCTCTGTACTACACAAGAATAAGATGCAAAGTTTTCAAACTGAACTTTACTACTGAATGATACGAGCAAAGTAATAAATCGTCCCATCTAACGATCGTAGTATCGGAAGCTTTATAATTCTTTGTTTCAAAACGGATAATTTATTATTGAGGTTGAATATGTTCGACGGTGAAAATAAGGGTGTGTACTTCCGAAAAACGCACAACTCCGAATAATTTGAAACTCTATATACCCATGTATTTTGATGCGCTCATTACGAATATGACAGTGGAAATGGCCGAAAATTTTATTTTCATGATAAAAAACACGAAAACTCCATAAAAATCATGATTTTCGAATTTTTCTCAATATTTACCAAATATTTCGGAAAATATTTTAGACAAAAGTTGCAGACTAGATAAAAATACACATATTTAATTCTACATACTTTTCCTTCCAGGTTGATAGTTTCTAAGAAAATCGCTATTTAAATTTAGTAAGTACAACAGGCTTGAGTCGTTTCTGAGTGCACTTCTGAAAAGCGCATACCTCCAATTAATTTGAATCTCAGTATACATATGTATTTTGACACGTTTATTACGAGTATAATTGAGAAAATACACAAAAATTTGATTTTCATTATGAAACCATGGAAAAAACATCAAACTCATAATTTCTCGAATTTATTTCGGTAAATACAAAAACCTTCTGCAAGGATTTTAGATTGATTTTGGAGATCCAATCAAAATAGATATTTTTAGTTCAGTACACTTTTCTTTCAAAACCCTTGGCCGGAAATTTTTTAGAGCGATAAAGTTTTGTTCAGCCAACTTCGCGTATTTCAAAAAGCATGTGTTTGTCATGGAAAAACAAAAGATATTTGAACCAATATTTGTGTAACGTTTATCCCATGAAGTTAATTTTTGTTGCAGAGAATCTTTCGCCCGAAATCGATGTAAAGTTTATCTTCGGTTTTTTCTGTATAACAGCCATGTAACAATATGGCATGGCTTTTATTTGACAAGCATTTATAATTTGTACACTTCGCCAATAATGTTATGTTGGTTGCATGCATTATCTATATGAATTCTGTCATCTTTTTGTGAAACAATTCTAAAATTATCTGGAAAGTTTGTCTGAGAAATAAATGATATATCAGACATTATTAATACAATTTTTATAAATTACAAGTATATCTTTTTGAAATATGCTTAAACCCAATTAAAAATGCCTAATAGGTTATCAGTAGAAACTGTTTAAAACTACAAAGGATGCAGATGGCTTTCTATGTGGCCTTAAATGGTTCTTAAGAGCCTCTCTATATGACTTTGATTTCTAATGTCTTGTATTCGGTACTTAAACGGCTACTAGGACTAGAATTAACTTGCACTTTTATTTCCAATAGGGTCTATTAGGCACTGATGTGCTTTTAAAACACGACTGGCAATATCAGGAATTACAAGATGCTTCTCTATGTGGCTGTATGAGGTGTTTAATGGTGAAGTGTTATTTAATTTATTGAACTAAAATTCGAAGATCTGCATTGCAAGTGGCTCTAGCAGGTACTATAAACAATTTGAATGGCTAATAAAAATTAAATTAATTAGGTTGAAACTCAAAATAATGCTTTTAAAGTGGCTCTATGAGGTACCTATTAGGTACTGCTTTCTAACGAATAGCACAAATTTATAAATTGCTGTTCTAATTGGTTCTATTCGGGATTTGCATGGTAACTTGGATTTCAATTAATTGGATAATAAAATTAAAATTAATGCTTACAAAGTAGCTACACGATGCACATATTAGGTACTGCTTTCTCACGAGTGGCAACTCTAGTAAAAAATCTCATTAGATTATCAATAGAAACTGTTTGAAAACATATAGAATGCAGATAGGTTTCTATATGGTCTTAAGTAGTTCTTAATAGCCTTTTTATTGGAATTTGGTTTTTAAAGTCATCTATTCGGCACTTCTGCCCAATGTTATTGCAACTCCTGTCGGTTTTTCAGAAACTGAATTTTCTCATTTCCAACTTTATTTGTACGATTTAAACGTTACACTTACGGTATACACATCAGCCTGACTTTTTTCAACTGCTAAATTTTATCCCTAACCTCAATGACTCACGAAACTTCGATTAATGAGTGATTGGAGCGATTGGGGGGGGGGGGGGGGGGGGGGGAGGGAGCGATTAGTTTCAACCGAGATTAATAGCTGGTTAGTGTTTTATGCTAAAAAGGTCACCAACCTTCAGCAACGTTTTGTTAAATAGTATTTCATATAATCTCATTTTTGATTTCCATTATTTTTTTATGCTGTCAAAATTTGAATTTTCGATTTGTCAAGAAAATTCATAAAGTATATGGCTTGAAAAATGTGCATTTTCATGTGTTTTTGGAATCTTGTACATGCTATAGCTCCGGTTAATTTTAATCATGTCAAAAAAAGTCATTAGAAGAAATTGTTTGTTTTTTAATACTATAACGAATTGTACATACAATTTATGAATCTTGAAAAAACTGGTTTTAAAAATTTTCAAAACACCCAGTGGGCAAAAAATTAAGGATGTCCTAGAGACGTCTTTGGGACATCCCTAAGACGTCTTTTATAAAATGTCTGTTAATCATCCTAGGAATGTTCTTAAACGTCTAATGTCAGTACGAAAGATGTCCAGAGAAAGTCCATGTCTTTAAGACGTCCTTAGGTCATCTTTAGGACATTGGACGTCTTGAAGACGTTGATTGGCCTGACATAGGACGTCCTAGGAACGTCCAAGGGACGTTCCTGGGATTTTCATAGTTTTGTGCCCACTGGGTACACTCACTTTTTGAATTATTATCCAAAATGACTGGCTAACGAACTTGACCTTTAGTTTAGAACACTTAAATAGTATACTGAAGGATAATCCAAGCTGTAGATTCTTTCGAAAGTTATCACGCGAAGAAAAATTGAAGGTCTGTTTGGCCATATAAATGTGCAGACAGACCATATTGCAGGATCAACTATAGACCAAAGGTTCAAATCGACAATCTCAGAAAGTCGACTCGATATTTTCGGGCCGCAGTCTCGGTCATCTCAATCTGGCTAACCCGATCATTGCGAAGGATCGATTTGGACATCTTGGATGGTCGATCTGATTGTCTCAGACATTCGACTCAATCGTATCGGATGGTCGATTCGATTATCTCAAACAGTCGACGTGGTAATTTCGGAAGGTCGATTCGATCATTTTAAAGGGTGGACTTTATTATACTGAAGTGTCAATATAAATATTTAAGGAAGGAAAATTCAATTATCGTAGTAGGTCGATTCGAAAATATGAGTAAACATTCCGATAATAATCTTTAATAAAAAAATTACTCAGTCATATAGAAATAATTGAAAATGCAATTAATGAGAAAAAAGTTTTGAATTTAATTTTAAAGCTTTTTATACGAATTAGTATTTTTTTACTGGTGATTGGTATAGAATAAAAACTATTCATGTATTGATAAAAGCCATAGTACTATGCAATTAGTATAAATGTATATACGAATTCAGATACAGAGTATACAATATTCAACATGGTATTCAAAGACGTTACATAAATTATAAATAAATAAATTATAAATATCATTGTAATTAAATAAATTATAAGTTAGTTATAAACGGGTTTAATTCGCTAAATACTGCAGTTCTAATTTCATAGTTTATTATCATATATAACTTATTATATATAACTTATATGACAAGTAGCGGGACTGCACTTTACCTAACAGAAAAACACGCCAATAATGCGAGCAATGAGAGTTTTCAATTACGGGGTACAAGAAACTATACATAAGTGACAAATCCTTTTAATCCTAATTAATTCAATTTAATTAATTTAATTTGGATCACAAACAGTTAAAGCCTTCTTTCTACCTTAATCTGAAAAGTAATACTAAACGCTCAATACTTAAATACTTAAACTACAATCCTTAAACGCTTATAAATGTCGCTTCCCAGCTGATTTTCTTCTTTGTGATCCGTCCCATAAATAATCCCTAGAAAAAAAAATCAATTAGCCTAACAATCATTATATCAGTTTTTTATTTAAATAAAAGTAAAGTTTTTAAGGTAGAAAGTCAAATGTTTTAGAAAACAGTGGACTTTTGAATAAGAAAAGATGAATCTTCAACAAAAAAGATCATTTTCATTTAAAAAAATATCAATTTTAAACAAGATTCTCAAACAAAAAGTTAAAATATCGACAAACAAGAATAATGTTCTACTCCAAAAGACGTATTTTTAACTAAATATATGAATTTTCAAGCAAATAGTTCAACTTTTAACCAAAAAGTTCAATTTTTTACAAATGAGATTCACAGAAAGAAACCAAATAAGATCTTTACAGTGATTTAAGTGTAAAACAAAAAAGAGGAATTTTTAACAATATACATAATCTTTTAGCAAAATTATTTAATTCTAAAGCCAAAAAGAATAATTTTCTACGAAACAGTAGAATTTTCACCATAAAAGTTAATTTAAAATGAAATGCTTGAATTTTCAATCAAAGATTTGAACTTTCAGATAAAAAATATAAATTTTATACAAAAAATATAAATTATGTACAAAAAATGGAATAATTCAATTGTCAGTTTAAAAGATTAACTTTCAAACAAACATGAAACGAATATTTCTCAAAATAGTTCAATTATGAACCAAGAAATAAAGTGTCAAGAATACAAATTTTTTAAACAAGATTCTCAATATAAAAGTAGAACTATCAACAAACAAGGATAATTTTCTACCAAATAGTTTGATTTTCAACCAAAAAGTTGAATTTTCAAAGAGGAAAATTAATATTCTATCAAACAATACGATTTTCCAACTTATTCAATATGCATGATAAAGTTGTAACCAAAAAATGGAATAGTTGCATTTTCCGATAAACTAAATTTTAACAATAAAAATGAATTATTAATAAAGTTTAATTTTCGGCCAAATATTTTAATTTTGAAGGCAAAAGGACGAATTTTCTATAAAGCAGTAGAATTTTTACCTTAAAACTTTATTTTAAACGTAATATTTGAATTTTCACTGAAAAATTTGAACTTTTAACTAAAAAAGCAATTTTTTGAACCAAATAGTTTAATTTTCACCTGACATACATTTTTTACCAAAAATTATATAGTTTACCTGTGCCAGGCTACTTTTTATTTAAGGTCTATTAAGTCAACAGAACCCATATATCCTTAAAATTTAAAAATATTTGTAATAAAAAAAAAATCATTTACAAAAAGTTGACTTTTCTACCGCATAGTTGACTTTCTAACAAAATTTTGAAATTTCAAAGATAAAAGACGATTTTTTTATATAAAAGAATATAATTTTTTACCAGAAAATAGGAAATTTCAAACCAAAATTTCATTTTCCCCCAAATAATTGTTCTCCAAAGGGAAGTTTTAATAAAAATGTTGAAGTTTCTACCAAAGATATGAATTTTCTGCTAAAATTATGAATCACAAAACAAATAAATTTGTAAGAAATTACGTAAATTTTGAACCGTATAGTTAAAATTTTAATCTGAAAAGATTAATTCTTGAAGAACAATAGAAGATTTAAAGTTTCATTAAAAAATTAATTTTAAAATTATAAAAATTAATCTTTCGCGAAACAGTTGAATTTTGAACACAGAAAGTCGAATTTTCTATACAAAATAGTGGAATTTTAAACCCGACAATATGAAGTTTTTATGAAAAAGTGAACTTTCAATTAAATAGTAGTTAAATTTTATGTTAAAACGTTTTCTTTTTCACCTCAAAAATAAAATGTCAACAAAATAGATACATTTTTCACCAAATCGTTAAATTTTCAATTGAGAAGATTAATTTTATACGCAAAAAGATAATATTATTTGTAATAAAAAAGAATAAATATTCTACAAAAAAGTTTAATTTTCTATCAAATATTTGACTTTTCAACGAAACTACCGAATTTCAAAGACAAAAAGACGAATTTCTTATATAAAATAATAGAATTTTCAACGCAAAAATAAAAAATTTGAACAAAATAGTTAAATTTTAGGTTAAAAAAATAATTTTTTGAAAAAAAAATCTAAAAAAGAAGATTAATTTTCAACTGAAGATATAAATTTTCTTTCAATCTTTAATAAGGATATAAAAAAATATAAATAAGATGGATCTGTTCCTGATTATTAATTACCTCTAAATATATTGTTTAATGATGCTGGCCCTCCCATGTGTTCCTACACGAATCTCATGGATCTCAAGAGTGGAAGGATGTTAGAACTGAAAAATAAAGATTTGCTTTTAAATTAATAAATACAATTAAAGTTTAAGCTAAATATATTAATGCTGGAATTACCAGTGATTACTGAAATAATGATAATCTAGTACAAACCTAGATTAACCTCAAAAAGATTAGAATTAAATATCTAAAATGTCACATTAGTTATGTCAAATATTATTACTACTATTACTGATTTAAGAAAGATACTAACAGAATAAGATGGTTGAATTAAATCATCAACAAATGCACGCACCTTACCAGGTGTATACATATGAAACCGGTATTTTTTCAAGAAAAAAACACATTTATTTCAAGAGAATGATAACAAATATTTTATTCAAAGTATGCGCCC
>NC_046666.1:106808767-106821970 GCF_010883055.1 Belonocnema kinseyi | reverse complement strand
CGAAGACTTTTTTTGGAAAGGTATCCATAAATTGCCTGAGAGGTGGACAAAATGTGTAGCCAGCAAAGGCGCATACTTTGAATAAAATATTTGTTATCATTCGCTAGAAGTAAATGTGTTTTTTTCTTGAAAAAATACCGGTTTCATATGTATACACCTGGTACAAGTGTGCCTACTGGCCACTAAATGGCAATATCGGTTTCATATGTATACACCTGGTATACATGAATACTATGGGGTAAAAACTTTCTTTTATTGACGGATAACACTACTGCATGGTGATCAGGTGACCTTTAAATTTTTACGCACATGCTTGACGCGCAAAAATCAAGCAATTGACCATACGCAAAAGCTCCTCCTTCATGGATGATCGAAATAAGTGAAAAAAAGATGATCGTATTAACCATCCCAAAAAAAGGGATACCTTAGTTATCCCTGATAGTGAGTCTGATGTTCTTATAATAGTCAGACTGACCATAAAATGAGAGTATTTTGAATGTGTCGACAAAATTTTGGAAGGACCGTTTGACCATGTAGAAGGAATTTCTGGCTCTGTAGATTTTGACGTTCTAACTTTGATCATTCATTTTTCTCCGTGCATGCTGACAAACTAAAAATCTACAGACACATACACAGACAGACACACATTCGTAAAAACCGTTTTTTTTTATTCAGGGAATCTCAAAACGTGGACTTTCGACCAAAACTGGGGGGGGGGATGCTCAAATTTTACCTTCTCTAATGAGAATATAAAAAATGCTCTAATAGGCTCCATTATGCACTGATATGCTTTTACAATAGGACTGGGTATATTAAGAAGTACAGAATGCTTCTCTATGTGGTTCTATCAAGCTTTTAATGGTGAAGTCGAATTCAATTTATCAAACTAAAATTCAAAGTTCTGCATTGAAAGTTGCACTAGAGGAAATCTGTAAGTTTCTGCTTTTTCACGAATGACACAACTCGAGTCGAAATATAGGCCCTACTTTGACGCTTCAAGTGGAAGCATTGTCCCTACTTTGCGGCTGTTTATTCTACTAGCTTCTACGTAGCCACTCCTAAAGATATTTTCATTCTATTTTGCTTTTGTATGAGCTTCAGCTCCTACATTGCAGGTCTTGCCTCTATATTCTTGAGTTTTAGGCATGTCTCCTTTAAAGCTCCATATTCTCCGTAGAATTTTTAAATTTTCTTTTAAAGCTCTTAAATTTCAACGCACCATAATGAGACCACAACTTTTGCAAATAATTGATCGGGTTTTGTAAATATCTCTAAAAGTTACACAAAAAATTTAATTTTGCTAAAATTTTTAAATATTAAAATGATTTCACATAAATTTCAAGATCTATCATAGAATTTACACGCTTTAAAATATTTCAAGAAATGCACAATTCATGTAATTTAAAAATATTTTTATTTAGTTTAAGAGATTTTCAGGAGTTTCAAGGGATTTAAAGGGATTCAATATTCATAATTGATATAGTCGATTACGATTTAGGGGAATCGTGTAAATATAAAAATTATCGTTAGCGTAATTACGAAGCTTTACAATTGGAACATGAATACTTAATATCTTTGGAACAAGAATTGATATATTCAATAGCAAAGATTGATATTTTATGTAGTAAAACGCAGAATAAGAAAAATTGATAATGATATATTCAAATAATATAAAAGTAATGGTAGGAATTAATAGATTGAGGTACAAAAGTTAATATCAATATTCTACAAATTAATATAGTCAAAGAGAAAGTGAAAGGTAATAAGAGATATTTTTAGTTTCTTTGATAGATGCTAACAGAAATTGTAATCTTCAGTTGAGGAAATTGCAAATAACTATTACAAAAAATCCGAATAGCTCCGATAATTTCCCGAGGGTAGCCGAATCTGCCGATTGTACCTCACAGCCGAGCGCTCACGATGTGAATCGGAGAACTTTGTGTTTCCCTCTGAAGTGGGAAAAATTCATGGATGGACACGTGTTTTCCAGTGTTTTGTTTTCAATGCTAGAGTGGTAATAATTGGCCAAAGTATCAGTGGCGTAGCTACGAAATTTTCTGCCCAGGGCCAAAAATAATTTGCCGGCCATAGTTCTCAAATCTGCATTCATTTCAAAGATCGTTTTGCCGCCCCAAGCGTTTGGGCCCGGGGCAGCTGTCCCTTTCGCCTCCCCCTAGCTACGCCACTGCAAAGTATACTTTTTTTGTGATATTCAACTTACAAATTATAACAATTATTAGTTGAAAATTTCAATGATTTTATCACACAGGCTTATGAGCATCAGATTACAAAGCATTTCTAAATATTTCAGAAGGTTTCAATATCTTTTAAAGATTTTAAATAATTTAAAATGATTTTTGAACATTTTACAAAGATTTGATAGATTTGAACGATTTAAAAAAGGCTTGTACATCATCAGTTTAAAAATATTTCACAACAGTTTCACAAGGCTTTTAAATATTCCATAAGATTTAAAGAATTGCAAACATTTTAAAAAGGGTACGGTACACCAGATTTCAAATATTGTAAAACATTTGGAAGATTTGAAAATATTTCACCAAGATTTAAAAGAATTCGATGATTTCAACAAATAAAAAAATTCACAAATATTTCAAAAGATTTCATAAAAATTTCCTAAAGGTTTCAAACATTTCATAAAGCTGCAAGAATTTGGAAGATTTGAAAATGGCATTCAAACCAGATTTCGAAATTTTCACAAAGATTTCGAACGTTTCCAAACATTTTAAAGCTTTTAAAAGATTTCAAATATTTCAAAGACGTTAAACTATCAAATCAGGTTTTAAAAAATTTAAGAAGATTTTAAAGGTTTCAATGATTTCAAACAAATACAAAAGATTTCACAAACAAATTTTAAACTAAGCATTCACAAATACTTCATAAAATTTTCACAAAGATTTCAGATATTTTAATATTATTTCAAGGTTTTTAAATATTTTACAAAAAGTGAGAATGATTCCAAAATAATTCACAGAAATTTCAAGAGTTCACAAAGATTTTAAGTACTTCAAGAGATTTCAACGGATTCACAAAAATTTCGAAAGGTTTGAAAGATTTCATAAAGATCTCAAGGATTTCAAAGACGACTTGTGTTAGAAAAAAATGAGGAATTATTTTATTTATAGCTCTTTTTTTCTTTAAAAATGGTTGGACTTGTAATTGTATAATAATATACTTCATTTATAAAAAATTTGTATTAAGTTCGGGGCACCTACAATTTTTGACCCAGCACTGTTACTTGTTTTACCAAGCCTAATGTGAGGCGGGAACGAGGTAATTTAAAAATAATAAAAACCTAGAGATATTTTTGAATTTAATTCAATCCCAGTTTTTACCTTATTAAAACAGAATATTTCCCTGTTTTTACTTTTAATACTAATAATGATAATGATAATGTATGTCTTTATATGTTATAATTGTGCAGTGTGAGTTGACGAGTTTTACGACGGGTTACGAAATTATCGTTTTCGTATTTTCGACCGTCATATATTTTTTTGAATCATTAATTTTTAGTATAGTCTTTAGCAAATTTCAGAATCCTCTCTTTCAAAATGTGAAAAAATTCTTCCAATCTTTCTAATATTTGACATTATTGTCCTGCTTGAATTTAATGTAGTGAATTTTGAATATCACATTTTCTTTTACAAGTTTTTTAGAACGTACCCTATATTAATTTTACAAAGTAAATTTTTCATAAATGATTAATAAATACTATACTACTTTTTAATATACATACCCGATTTCCCTAAATAATAAAAGATTATACTAAACTGTAATATCGGTTTTAACGTATTTTATAACTAAATTTCTATGGGTGTGCTTTCTCGTGAATGGCGCAAGTACAAGATAGCTTCTCTAAGAGTTTTTATTAGAAATTTGAATTGCAAATCGGAACCAAATATTTCATGTTCTAAAAATGCCGCTTAAGTCGTCAAACCTTTAAGCTACTTCTATTAGCTATCTATTACAATTTATTTTAACGAAAGTTTCACAAGTACAAAATTGCTTCTCTAATATGCTCTATCGGGATTGTTAGTGAATAATTGGAAATAAATTAATTGGATTAAAATGCTAAATTCATGGATAAAAAATTATAATAATTAAAAAAATTATTCTTTGCTTCACATATTTTTTTAAACTGTTATTTTTCATTAAAAACTGAGTGAAAAAGTATTATAAAATAATTAGATAAATTAAAAATTGCGCGTTTTATGAAGGTTTTTGTATTGCAGAAAATCGCTTTCTTCACCAAGGTTATTAAAAAATTTTTGCACTTGAAATTTCTTAATTCTTTATTACCTTTGGATAGTTTATACATTTTTTAAATATTTAAAGAAACAATAATGTCAACCCGTTTTTTAACTACGTAAAGTTTAATTTTAAATTCTTTTTAAATCCTTTTTTTATGAAAGTCCCTAGAAAATTTTCAATTTTTCTAAGAACTACTCATTAATCATAAGCGAAATTTTGTAACCAAGATCCATGTGCATCGATAGCGAAATGTGTTAGATCGCGCGGTATAAGTTTAGGTGGTATAGGTAGGGTTCGAATCCTCAGTGTGAGCGGTTTTTCAAATCGTTTAAGGGCATGTGACCCTCAAATCGACCGACCAAGCCAGTCCCAAGATAGAAATTTGTTCCCATAGTAAAAAATAAAAGTTTAAAAAAAGTGGAAAAATTTTGGGACAGTATTAATTTACGTAAAAGGAAGGTGTATATTCTTGTGTGGAGTTGAAAAGGAAATTGTTTTTTATTAAAATAGTCAGTGTTGGTAAATCTGTTCTACTAGAAATTTGTTTCCATATTAAAAAATAAAAGTTTAAAAAAAGCGGAAAATTTTTAGGACAGTATTAATTTACCTGCTGTGTCGGTAACTGTATTCTTTTCAATTCAGGCGACAGGTGGCGCTAGAGTTCGACTTTTGAATTTAGAACTTTCCTCATGCACAATTCCATTCAAAGTGAACATAACCTACAATCTCAACTCCATTTTAGACAATTTGGCGGTATATTCAAATTTCGATATATCAAAATACAAAACTTTAATGTTTTGCTACTTCATCTATGCGTTTTTAAAAAATTATAATTATATTTATATAAGTTAATAACTAGTATGCAACTCTCTGAATCTTGTAAATAATAAAAATATTGTTTTATTATTTATTATATGAACGAAATAGTATAAGTGCACACAGTACTCATGCGTTTAGCACGGAAAATCGTGACAACCTTTTTTGGGATAATTAAGGAGATAAAAAGTTGAAAATTTCCACTCATAATATTTTCTCGTATGACAAGCCATTATTTATTCACAGCCTTATAAACAATGTATTTGCTAGATATTTACGCTTCCCTACAAGCCACAATTTTCAAGTCATTCACGATACCTTTTTTTTTTCATAAATAGATCGAGAAATCCGAAATTTTTGGCAAACTGTTTTATTTTCTTTATTTGAAATTTCATGGATGATCAGAAATATGGAATTTATCAAATAAAGAGTGTCACGTAGGGTGGTGCCATCATGCACTGGTAAATTTTTTCTTCGAATATTCATGCATACCGCTTCTAAATTTGTTCGAATTTACAAAAAAATAAATGAATTTTTTTTCTAAACCGAAAAAATTATTATTTACATGTTTCGCAAGCCCCATAAAGTTTAAATAGTATATCTCACAAACAAGATGTTTTTGTAATTTTTGGACAGAATAGTCAATGCTAGGCATATTGGGTAGTCTGGTCATTTCTCTTTACAATTAGCCATGAAATAAAAATCAAAAATGATTTTTTTAGTTTTATCCACATAGCCTATTTTGTGGGGTCTCGAAAAGTCACTGTAAGTGAAAAATTGCGTTTCTCGAGTTTTTTCCAGTAATTCTTTTTTTTCTAATTTACACACACAAACACACACAAACACACACACGCACACACACACATGCAAATGTTAAAATAAATTGTTCAAACGATTTGTTATTGTTATTAGCAATTTTCTCTTAGAATGGACTCACAAAGTCTTGTTGTTTCCGAATTTTGTAACTTTTCAGTTATAGCAAAGAAATAATCAATTGAACTTAACAGAAATAAATTTTCAAAACATTTATTCATTTTTCATAATAATATTATCTTATAATAATGCTAGAAAGTCGCATTTTTTTGTGACATTTTTTCGATAAGAGTGAGGTAATAATCTATATAACGTCGACATTTCACTTAGAGTTAGTTAATAATAAATGACATTTAGCACATATAATTATGTAGACAAATTATTATTGTTTAGAACTATTTTCTCCTACAGTAATGCTACACAGTTGTGGTTTTTAAATAATTGTTTTTAACTTTTTAGCCACTTTTTATGTAGGTACCTAATAATTAATGCAAGCTAACAAACCTAGTTGTTAAAAAATTTATTGTTGTTTATAATTACTTTATCTTACAGAAAAATCGCGAGTTTCTAGCAATCATTCAAGAGAAGATAGTTATAAATAATAGTTTAAAACATTATGATTATTAACTTGCATTAATCAGTACACTACCAATTTAGCAGTGAACAAAAAGATAGACATTTCAGAATAAGCTGCATTTATCTATTTTCCCCTGAAATTTGTAACTTTAATTTGGGAGTTTAGTTATAAAAAAAATGATAAATAAACGTCAGAGAGCAACATTTAAAAATTTTTTTTTCTTTTTTGTGAATATTTTCATTAATTAAAAAAGATATTTGAAACATTCTTCACATTTACTATATGGTGCTCATCAGCATTACTCTCAGAGAAAATATTTAGAAAAAATACTAAATTGTTCAAACAGTTTTGTCCCTGTACTTGCATCAATTATTACCTGACTTCAATTAAAAAATGGATTAATTAAAAAGTGTTTAAAAAAAATTGCAATTGTTTGAACCATTATTTTTGTTAAATTAAAATTGTTATGGCCTCGCTCTAACTGAAAAGTTGAAAAATTCGGAATAAGCCGCGAAATTCTAACACTATTCGGAGACATTTCAAAAAAAAATAATTGAAAATAAATTGACTGCAAACTGAAATGTTTAGTTTTAACTCAAATACACGTAATATTGACAATTCTGGATAAAATTGACAAAAACGTATTTTTTCTTTTCCCAAATATTTGTTAAACTTCATGGGGGTTACGGAACCCAAAAATATAATTTGAACAAATTGTATGTCTTATTTTGTACATTTAAATAACTTTGGAGACCAGTGTTTTCTTTTTTGAATAAGCTGAGTTTAAAAACGTTTCTTTTGCTCTCCTTTATGTGACCCCCATGACCCCTCAAATAAGTCACACACATGCAAAGTGTGACAAGTTGCCTTTCCATTAAAATATTCATTATCACATACATGCAATGTGATTTGTTTTATCTACTGCAAAATACAGTATTTTGAAATCAAAGCGGTTGTATTTCTTAGGAGATAGGTACTCACAGTTAATTTCAAATTAGGCGTGCATACAAGCTTTGACTTTTAAGTGTCCGTATGCTTATCTTTCCACTAGACCTATTTCTTCTAATAAATCACACGCATGCAAAGTGTGATTGATATAATTTGTTTTATAAGCATGCTGCAGATTTCATACTCGCTAAAAAAGTCTTCAGTTTTCAAAATACTTTTCTGTTCTACAATTGAGTTGCCGGATGCAGAAAGAAAATATATAATAATTTCGAAGGTGCCCTTGAATATTAAACCCAAGGCACAAGATACTTCAAACAAATTTTATATATCTTTCTATCTGGAATCTCAATTATTTATTGACAGATTTGAAATGATCTTTTACTTATTGTGCACTGACACACACACACACACACACACACACACACACATGCAGTATCATTTATTGTGTATTTTGCAACTGACAAATAATCAGTATCAGTATTTGTCTTAGCATCTGACGCTACAAATATATCCTTATGCAAAAAATTGAGTCGGTAGAGTTAATAGTTTTTGTAATAGGCGTAGTAATAATAATTATTTTCAGGAAAAGTGACTGAATTTTCATGTTTTTGCAAAACAATGCTTTAATGAGTATTTTGATCAGGACTCTCAGTATTTTTCCTCACATTATACGTTACAAATATATCTCCACGCAACAAATGGTGTCGGTAAAACTAATACTTTTTGCGTTAGTCATGGTAACAGAGTATGTATTAACCTAGCAACGCTATGGCGCGCATTTGTTTCAGAGTTCTCAACAGTTTTTTGAGCCTTAGATACCTGAAATACATCTCCATGCAGAGAATGAAATAGGACGACCTACGAAGAAAAATACTGAAAACCCTAAACAAAATGCACATTATAGCATTACTATGAAAATACATAGTAATTTAGGCCTTTTGGCTCGAAATGACCATGTCAACGCGTCTATCCCGAAAACTATGTAGGTGTCAAACAGCTTTTTGCATAGGCGTGGTAAGGGGTGCTAAGGGGCACGAGTCAAAAGGCGTACATATAGTAAACACAATATTTATTTCAAATTGCAAAAGAAGCTCGAGAAGTATAGCAGGGCAGAAAAGTATGGCGACAAATAGTTAATCAAAAGAGTGTCAGTAGAGTGAATGACGCCTGAAAGAAAAGACCTTGGATACTAATGGACCCAAGTTGGAAACCTCACATAACGACTTTGTGAGGATCTTCACTTGGGGTGATTGCAAGAGAGATTGGTGCCACCTGCGCGGGGGTAGTGTTGTGGAATGAACGTGTTATTTAAATAAACTAGAAGCTCTTACGCGCGCGACCCACTAATTTATTTGTAATTATTCTATTTGGAAATTAGGTTCAAGAAAATGCCACGATAATCATTTTTAATTTAATAACTTCTATTTATACACGACTTCGCATGGGTACCATATAGACGAAAGACCTTGTTGTGTATTCGAATGCTGAAAACCGGACTTAAACTCGGGAGGTGGTTTTCTGCAGTTTTCCTCTCATCTGACCAAATGTTTAGGCAAATGCGAGTACTTCGAGCAAACTCGTATGTAGCTGCATTGTCACTAAACCTTAATTAAAAAAAAATCCCTATTCGTTGAAAAACAGCCAAATTCTAAACTTTTTATGAAATTTATTTCAATAATTAATAATTAATAATTCTGGTAAATTTAACAAATAACTTAGAAAAGAGTCATCACAAAGACAATCTTAGCTAACTTCATAAAAAAATTTGAATAATACCCCAACTCTCAATATGTTTTTAAAAATTGTTTGAATGATTAATATTTATTATAAATTTAGAAAGTAACATGGAAAAATATCATCGAAGGACATTCTTAGTTCATTCCGCAAACAAATTATGCCTCTTCCTTGAAAAATAGCCAAGCTATAAATATGTGGATAAATATTTTTAAAATAATTAATTTTTTCAGATTTTTAAAGTATCAGAGAAAAAAGATTATCGGAAAGATATTCTTACTGTGGTAGTTAATTATGGTAAAAGAAGCCTACTCGTAAAAAGAAAAGCAAACTCTTAATTTTTCAATTGAAATTCTTTCAATAATTAATAGTTCTTGTGAATTTACAAAGCAACATAGAAAAAAGTCATCGAATGGACATTCGTAGCTGATTTCGAAAACAAATTAACTCGTAGGATAAACGTCAAACTCTTAATCTTCTAATTAAAATTGTTTTGATAACTAATATATCTTATAAATTTACAAAGCAATATATAGAAGAGACACCGGATAGACATTCTTAGTCGATTGCGTAAAGAAATTGACTTGTAGAAAAAAGGGCACTCTTAATTTTTTAATTAAAATTGTTTAAATAATTAAAAGTTCTTGTAAATTTGCAAATTAATATAGAAAAGAGTCACCGGATAGACATTCTTAGTCGACTCCGTAAACAAATTGACTTGTAGAAAAAAGGGCAAACTCTTAGTTTTTTAATTAAAATTGTTTAAATAATTGATAGTTCTTGTGAATTTACAAAGCAACATAGAAAAAAGTCATCGGATAGACATTCTTTGCTGAGTTCAAAAAAAAAATGATTCGGAGGATTAAGACCAAATTTTTAATTTTTTCATTAAAATTGTTTAAATAATTAATATTTCTTGTAAATTTTGCAAAGCAATATAGAAAAATCATGCGATAGAAATTCTTAGCTGACTCCGTAAACAAATTAACTCGTCGGAAAAAGGACGAACTCTTAATTTTTCAATTAAAATTGATTAAATAATTATTATTTCTTTTGGAAAGCAACATAGAAAAGAGTGAGTTGACTCCGTGAACAAATTCACTCGTAGAAAAAAGGCAAACTCTTAATTTTCAAATTAAAATTGTTTAAATAATTAATGGTTCTTGTAAATTTACAACGCAAAATAATAAATTAAACGTATCTTTAAAGAAGAGCAATTTATAAAAATTGTTTAAATAATTGCAATGTTTGAAGATTAAATAAATGCTAAAAGCCATAAATGAGCTCCACTCAAATTCGGTACGATCGCTGTAACTTAATGGCTAGAAATGTTTACATCCAATAATGTAAACAGATCCATCGAACGTGCCTGTTTCACTTTTCTATTACTCTATGGGAAGCTGAGACCAACTTTCAATTATAGGATAACACAAGAATTCTGGATCAAACTAAAAATTTTATATCCCTTCCTCACATTACTACCTTCCCACTATTGATTAACCCCTACCTCGGAAGAAATATAGCTTAATGGTGTAATAATATAAAACTGAAAAAAACCTAAATACCCCCTGAGAGATGCTGCTCCTCGTATCGGTGATCCCATTGAAGTGCTTCCGTTCTTGGAGTAACAGAAATGCCGGAACGCTCATGAGCCAAAAGTTTGCCTGGAATATATTGAATTTAAGTTAGTTTATTTTCGTTAAAAATGGATTTTTTTAACTCAAACATTCGAAATTTTAACAAAGTAGTAAAAGTAGGTAAAAGCCAGTTCAGCATGACTTTTTAAAAACCTCAATTTTCCTCTAGAATTGTTTCTGTGTATATCATGCCCTTTGCCTTCTAATTTGAATTTTTGATTTTTTAAATCGTGTTTCGACAAATAAAACCAAAATATCAAGTACGTCCAAAAAATGGTTAAATCAAGTTCTGTATGACTTTTTAAAATCTTCAGTTCCCCATGAGTCTGAAGTTCCCAACGTTTACAAAAAACGAAAAATAAAATAATTGAAAAGTCAAAATGTTTTCATTGTTTATGATAGTATTATGTGCCAAAAGTCCTATCTTAAAGTTTCAGCCCTCTAGCGCATTTGGAACCCGCCCCAAATGAACCCCTAAATATAATAAAATTCGTTAAAAATACAGAATTTTAAAAAGCCAAAATGTTCTCAATGATTATCGCTGCATTTAGTGCCGAAAGTGCCACCAAAAAGTTTTTTAACGACTTTTATAATATGAAGGGGATGATTTGGGGTGTGTTCCACATGCACTAGAGGAATGAAACTTTTTTGTGGTACTTTTGGCTCTAAATGCAGAGATAATCATTAAAAACATTTTAACTTTTCGAAATTGTGTATTTTTAACGAATTTTATAATATGCAGGGGTTGATTTGGGGTTTGTTCCACATGCACTAGAGGGATGAAACTTTTTTGTGGTACTTTTCGCTCTAAATGCAGAGATAATCATTAAAAACATTTTGACTTTTCGAAATTGTGTATTTTTAACGAATTTTATAATATGGAGGGGTTAATTTGGGGTGTGTTTCACATGCACTAGAGGGATAAAACTTTTTTGTGGTACGTTTAGATTGAAATGCAGAGATAATCATTTAAAAAATTTTGACTTTTCGAAATTGTGTATTTTTAATTAATTTTATAACATGAAGGGGTGGATTTGGGGTGTGTTCCACATACACTAGAGAGATGAAGCTTTTACTTGGTATTTTTGGCTTTAAATGCATTGATAATCATTAAGAACATTCTGATTTTTCGAAATTGTGTATTTTTAACGAATTTTATAATATGAAGGGGTTCATTTGGGGGTTTCTCCACATGCACTAGAGGGATGAAACTTTTTTGTTGGTAATTTTTGTTCTAAATGCAGAGATAATCATTAAAAACATATAAACTTTTCGAAATAGTGTATTTTTAACGAATATTATAATATGCAGGGGTTGATTTGGGGTGTGTTCCACATGCACCAGAGGGATGAAACTTTTCTGTAGTACTTTTGGCTCTAAATGCAGTGATAATCATGTAAAACATTTTGACTTTTCGAAGTTGTGTATTTTTAACGAAATTTTATAATATGGAGGAGTTGATTTGGGGTGTGTTACACATAAACTAGAGGCATTAAACTTTATTGTGGTCTTTTTGGCCCTAAATGCAGAGATGATCATTAAAAACATTTTCACTTTTCGAAATTGTGTATTTTTAACGAATTTTATAATATGGAGAGGTTGATTTGGGGTGTGTTCCATATGAACTAGAGGGACGAAACTTTTTGGTGGCACTTTCGACACTAAATGCAGCGATAATCATCAAAAACATTTTGACTTTTTGAGATTCTGTATTTTCAACGAATTTTATTATATTTAGGGGTTGATTTGGAGTGAGTTCCACATGCGCTAGACGGCTCAAACTTTAATATGGGACTTTTGGCATATAATACTGTCATAAACAATGAAAACACTTTGACTTTTCAAATATTTTATTTTTTGTTTTTTGTAAACGTTGAGAACTTCAGACTCATGTGGAACTCATCCCTCTCACCTCGAAATATTTCGAAAATTCAAGATAATCCAGCTAATTGAAAAATACTCCAGGTTTCTGCTGATATGGTTTTCTGTTGATGCCAAAAAAGCAGGAAAAAAGTTTCATCTTCATATATCATGTGGAACTCACCCCACTCACCCCTAAGTATATTTTGAAAATTCAATAAAATCCACCTAATTAAAAAATACGCCCGATTTTTGCTGATATGGTTTTCTGTTGATGCCAAAAAAGCAGGAAAAAATGTTCATCCCCATATCTCATGTGGACCTCACCCCACCCACCCCTAGGTATATTTTGAAAATTCAATAAAATCAACCTAATTAAGAAATACGCCAGGTTTTTCCTGATATGATGTTATGTTGATGTCAAAAAAGCAGGAAAATTGTTTCATCCCCATCTCTAATGTGGAACTCACCCCACTCACCCCTAAGTGTATTTTGAAAATTCAATAAAATCAACCTAATTAAGAAATACGCCAGGTTTTTGCTGATATG
>NC_046666.1:106807151-106808667 GCF_010883055.1 Belonocnema kinseyi | reverse complement strand
CCATCTCTAATGTGGAACTCACCCCACTCACCCCTAAGTGTATTTTGAAAATTCAATAAAATCAACCTAATTAAGAAATACGCCAGGTTTTTGCTGATATGGGTTTCTGTTGATGCCAAAAAAGAAAGAAAAAAGTTTCATCCCCATCTCTCATGTGGAATTCACCCCAGTCACCCCTACATATTTTGAAAATTCAAGAAAATCCACCTAATTGAAAAATACGCCGGGTTTTTGCTGATATAGTTTTCAGTTGACGACAAAACAGCAGAAAAAAATTTCATTCCCATATCTCATGTGGACCTCACCCCACCCACCCCTAGGTATATTTCGAAAATCCAAGAAAATCCACCTAATTGAAAAATACGCCGGGTTTTTGCTGACATAGTTTTCTGTTGACGACAAAAAAGCAGAAAAAAGTTTCATCCCCATATCTCATGTGGAACTCACACCACGCACAACTAAGTATAATTCGAAAATTCGTTAAAATCAACCTAATTGAAAAATACGCCAGATTTTTGCTCATATGATTTTCTGTTGACGCCAAAAAAGCAAGAAAAAATGTTCATCCCCGTATCTCATGTGGAACTCACCCCACTCAGCCCTAACTATATATAAAAAATTCAGTAAAATCAACCTAATTAAAAAATACACCAGGTTTTTGCTGATATGGATTTCTGTTGATGCCAGAAAAGCAGGAAAAAAGTTTCATCTCCGCATCTCATGTGGAACTCACCCCACTCACCACTAAGTATGTTTTGAAAATTCAACAAAATCAACCTAATTAAAAAATACGCCAGGTTTTTGCTGATATGGTTTTCCGTTAATGACAAAAAAGCAGGAAAAAAGTTTCATCCCCATATCTCATGTGGAACTCACCCCACTCACCACTAAGTATGTTTTGAAAATTCAATAAAATCAACCTAATTAAAAAATACGCCAGATTTTTGCTGATATGGTTTTCTGTTAATGCCAAAAAAGCAGGAAAAAAGTTTCATCCCCATCTCTCATACGGAACTCACCCCACTCACCCCTAAGTATATTTTGAAAATTCGTTAAAATCAACCTAATTACAAAATACGCCAGGTTTTCGCTGATATGGTTTTCTGTTAACGCCAAAGAAGCAGGAAAAAGTTTCATCCCCATATCTCATGTAGAACTCACCCCATGCACCACTAAGTATAATTCGAAAATTCGTTAAAATCAACCTAATTGAAAAATACGCCAGACTTTTGCTGATATGGTTTTCTGTTGACGCCAAAAAAGCAGGAAAAAATGTTCATCCCCATATCTCATGTGGAACTCACCCCACTCACCCCTAACTATATTTAAAAAATTCAGTAAAATCAACCTAATTAAAAAATACTCCAGGTTTTTACTGATATGGTTTTCTGTTGATGCCAAAAAAGCAGGAAAAAAGTTTCATCTCCACATCTCATGTGGAACTCACCCCACTCACCACTAAGTATGTTTTGAAAATTTAACAAAATCAACCTAATTAAAAAATACGCCAGGTTTT
>NC_046666.1:106799731-106807051 GCF_010883055.1 Belonocnema kinseyi | reverse complement strand
AGTTTCATCTCCACATCTCATGTGGAACTCACCCCACTCACCACTAAGTATGTTTTGAAAATTTAACAAAATCAACCTAATTAAAAAATACGCCAGGTTTTTACTGATATGGTTTTCTGTTAATGCCAAAAAAACAGGAAAAAAGTTTCATCCCCATGTCTCATATGGAACTCACCTAACTCACCACTAAGTATGTTTTGAAAATTAAATAAAATCAAACTAATTAAAAAATACGCCAGATTTTTGCTGATATGTTTTTCTGTTGATGCCAAAGAAGCAGGAAAAAGTTTCATCCCCATTTCTCATGTGGAACTCACCCCACTCACCCCTACATATTTCGAAAATTCAAGAAAATCCACCTAATTGGAAAATACGCCAGGTTTTTGCTGATATAGTTTGCTGTTGATGCCAAAAAAGCAGGAAAAAAGTTTCATCCCCATATCTCATATGGAACTCACCCCACTCACCCCTGACTATATTTGGAAAATTCATTAAAAGGTATAAACTGTAGTTGTCTCCTCTCTGTAAGCATCACTGTATATCAAGAAATACGAGGGCTTAGCTTTAAAAAGTAAAAAACCTCATATTCGTTTAGGTATCCTTCGAATGTGCACGCAATTTTCTCAAGAAGTCACATATAAATTTAGTTCGTATTTAAGATTTATTCATGTTTTCTTTATTGTTTTCTGTCCTATTTTATTATAGTTTTTCTGTGTATTTTATTTTATTACATATTATATTGAGTGACTGATTTTTATACTAAGATTATTATAACTTGGAAGTCTTAAAAACCCTACTTAATCGGAAAAATACATTTTGAATTTGTAATTCACTGGTTTTTAATTTTCAGTACAGAAATTATCAATTTGTTTTAAAGAAATTCTTCATAAAAGTTGTGCGGCTCGTCGAGTCGCAAGTATCCATATTTTTTGCGCAGTGAATTTCCGAAGTTGGTAATTTTTCGAAATTTTTCCTCGTTTCCACATGGCACAGCGTACTGGAAGCAATAGCCCAGTCAACGAATCCGTGAAAATGACATTTCTTAGGCTGCATCAGAAATGGATGCATTTTTGTATACACCCTATTTTTGGGACGCGCATGCGCAAGAGCGCGCGAGCATCAGTCGACGATAGTAGCACGCGCACTATACCTATATATCGCTGTTTCAAAAAATCGCTTGTTTCTCTACATTTTACGCTTATCAAAATCTAGTTGACAATCGTTATTTATGTAAAATGACCTTCTGGACAACCTGGTCGCATTATTTTTTCGGTACGATCAATAGTTCCTGCGAAAAAGGCGAAAAACTTTGGAAAATCGATTTTCCGCGAGAGAAAAAATTTTAACGGAAAATTAATTTCAGATTCGAGTTTCTCACCCCAAAAATAGCATGTATGCTCAAATGCATCCATTTCTGATGCAGCCTAAGAAATGTCATTTCACGGCTTCGTTGACTGGACTACAAAAGTCCGAGCGCTAAGTACGTCATGAAATCTACACACTCAACTTTAATAATCGCGAAACGTGAGTGTTAACCGGGAAATGACCGGGATTTTTCTCCTCAGTTAAAATGGCTACCCTGTTTTACAATCTTTCAACCGAATTCTCAGTGCATTGGGCACCTAAATAGCCAGAATAAAAACTAAATCGGAAAAAATTGAAACACCTTTTGTCCTTGCTGGATGCATAGCAAGTTGTAGCTTTTATTGGCTATAGGTAGTCCTGAAATAGTCCCAACGTGTCTATTGCTTATGTATCATCATCGTGTCTTCTCCTATCCACCCGATCCGACCCGACCTGAACCGAAGGCGAGCGAAAGCGAAGAGGGGTGGACGATAGTGGAGCGAAGGCGGAAGTGAAAGTGAAATTGACTTCAATTTTTGAAAGGCCGAGTTTGTTGGCGAGGCACCCTTTGCCACAGCAGTTAATGAACATAAATAATTTTAAGCAAATATTTAATGAGTAAAAGTAATTTTAGAAATAACTTTTACTGCGCAGAAGAAGAAAAATCATAGATCATATTGAACAAAATATTATGATGTTTGTGAGTTACCTTAATTTCTTTACAAAGTTTTTGAATTTTTATTTGAGTAGCTCCTCTTACCAACAAAGTCTTTGGAATTCATTTATTTGTATCTCAATACCGGTAATCCATACTAACAAAATCCTACTATTAAATTTAAGCTGGATTCAAAATTGTTTGCACATCCTCGACAGTAGTCATCCATTCTGCTTTCTTTCAATTTTAACTCTATATTCATAATCAGCAGCCCCAAAAAAACAAGTTCCGTTAAGCTGGCTCGACCACATTTCAAAAATGGACTGAAAACCTATACGGAATTTAGAGCTAATTTAATGCCCCATTGCCAAATTTAATGCTCATCATTTAAACAAAAAAACCGGTGGTCATCCTCGCTTAATGTTAAGATAGCAGAACCACACATAGAAAAAAATTAATTTCTCAACATTGGTTTGCTCTATAATTTTAAGGCTCATTTAGGGCTCTAGGAATATGATAATTAAGCATTTAAAAAAATGTTTAAATCATTTTTTATCTATTTTTCACAAAAAAATATAAGAGCCCAAAACTTGGGACTATGGGCCCTAATTAGTCCTAAAAGAGTCCTAAATTATGCGTGGGGTAAAAATGGGTTTTATGGTTTTCTTCGTGTATTTTTTATAACGTTAAGGTGACACAACACCATATAGAACAAAACAAAGGCTGAGGAAATATGGCACGACCTTCGGTCGATGATATTTCAGGAACCTTAAATGAGCCTGAAATTATGCAAAAGAAGCGAAAATAAAATTATTTTTTATGATAAATTTTTTTAAACAATAATTGTTTAAACAATTTTTTAAATTTTAAATATAATAATCATGGAGCCCTAAATGAGCCTTAATATAGTGTAGAAGAAGGAATTGGCTAACTTCATTTTTACTAGAATTGTTTAAACAAAAATTGTTTGAACACTTGTTCATTTTTATTTATTATACTCCCAGAGCACTAAATGAGCGCTAAATTATAGTGCAAAGAAATATTGTCCAAGTATTTTTTTTCTAGGTTTGATTTTGCTAGCTTAACGTTACGCTAGCATGACCACAGGTTTTTTCGAAAAATTGAGAAGCATTAAATTTGACAATAGGGCATTAAGTGAGCTCTAAATCTTAAACACGGTGGCGCGTGCATACTACATAGACTGTGAGAATTGATAAATTTATGTTTCGAGATGGGAGACTTCCCAGACGATTGGAAAGAAGCTATTATCGTACCAATATACAAGAGAAAGGGAGATAAAAGCGAGTGCAATAATTACAGAGGGATTAGCTTATTAAGCACCGTAAGTAAAATATATTCAAAAATACTTATTCGTAGGGTAATGAAAATAACAGAAGCAAAGATTTGGGAAGTCCGAAGTGGGTTTATGCCAGGAAGATCGTGTACGGATCAAATATTTAGCTTAAGGCAAATAACAGAAAAAAGTTTGAGAGTTTTCTGTGCATTTGTTGACCTAGAAAAAGCTTTTGACAAGGTAGATAGAAGTAAACTTTGGGAAGTCCTGAAAGAGTATGGAGTCAATGGATGGATCCTACAAGCTATAAAAACAATATATGCAGGTAGCAAAGCGAGTGTAAGAGTGAATGGGAAACCGAGTGACTGTTTCGATATTATGCAAGGAGTTAGACAAGGATGCGTTATGTCTTCATGGTTATTTATATTATTTATAGACAAGTGTTTAAGAATGGCTCTCTTCGACGAAGAGGGTGTGGATCTCGAAACAGTAAGGGTACGTGGGTTAGCGTTCGCAGATGATAAGGTTGTTATGGCAGAGTCTTTCGAAGACCTACAAAGAATGTTGAATAAACTAGATGCAAGCATGAAGCGCATGGGACTAAAAATTAACGCAAATAAAACAAAAATTATGGTGTTCGAAGGAAAGAGTGAGAAAACACTATGCAATATTTTATTAAATGATGAGAGAATTGAACAAGTTGATAAGTTCGTATACCTTGGCAGCTTATTTACTAGGGACAGGAAGATAGAGGAGGAATTAGATAGACGAATAAATGAAGGTAAGAAGGTTATTGGTAGAGCAGTTCCCCTTATCAGAAGTAAAAATATATCAAATAAAGCTGAAATGGCAGTACATAATTCTATATTTGTACCGACTGTACTGTACGGTAGCGAGACATGAACTTCTCAAGAAAAAAGCAAAAGTAAAATTAACGCAATTGACATGAGATTCATGCGCATAATATGCGGGAAAACCCTAATGGACAAAGTAAGTAACAAGATAATTCTAAAAAAATGTGGTGGAGAAGAGACGCTAGTAGACACATGGGAAAGAAATCGGTTAAGATGGTTCGGACATGTTGAGAAAATGCCAAATGAACGACTAAAGAAACAAGTGTATCAAGGTAAAGTAAATGGCAGCGTACCCAGAGGTAGACCGCGGAAAGAATGGTTAGAATGTGTGAATGAGACCCTACTCAGAAGAGACATAAGAAGTCACAGAAACACGAGAGCCTGCATGAAAAAGTGCATGGACATAAAAGAAGCTAGAGAAGTATGCCAGGACAGGAAAGCATGGCGGCAAATAGTTAATAAAAAGAGTGTCACTAGAGTGAATGACGCCTGAAACAAAGACCTTGGCTACTAATGGACCCAAGTGGGGAACCTTATATAACGACTTCGTGAGGTTCTTCGCTTGGGGTGATTGCTAGAGAGATTGATCAGCAACCTGGGCCGGAGCAGTGTTGCGGAACGAGCGTGTTATTTACTTAAATAACACGAGAATTCTGAATCAACCTGAAAAATCTCTATCCCTTCCACAAACTACTCCTTTCCCCTACCGAGTGAGTCACGCCTACCCCGAAAGGGAAATGGCTTAATGGTGTAATAATAATAATAATAATAATAAATGAGCCCTAAATTATAAAGCAAAGAAATTTTGAAAAATTTCATGAATTCGAAATGAAAAAGCAAAATGGTCGCAAGTATGTTAAGGATAACATTAAATTTGGCTGCAATTTAACCCTTACTTAAATCTTTCAAATTCACTTTAAATAAATCTTCTATATTAATGTTTATGGTACATTGATTGTAGATTATGAACCAAGGGAGCAAAATAAAGTATTCTCAGCGAGTACAAATGTTGGGCACGAGCGCAGCGAGGGTCCAAAATCGTACGAGTCTGCGATTGCTTTATTACCCCCATGGTAGATATAATATCTTTTAACACGAAGGGTGCGAAAGTCACGTTATTGGATGCCTATAAAAAGGGAGCAAGGCACATAACCTCATATTTACGCATCGCCCTATCTCTGTCTCTAATAATGTACTTCTTATGGATCAGCTGACTTTCTTTCCCTATTATAAGGAGCGAGAGAAAGACTGGTTTTGTTCCCGCTTATATCGCTTCGAATGAAACTATTTAATGCTTAAAATTTGTGATATATTTTACGGACATGAAAACTTAAACTATGTGACAATGACCCATCCGTATTTTCCATTAATATTACTAGCCTTCCGCCGTCCTTGTTATTTTACTACCTACGCCGTCCGAGTGGGTCACCTGTGTTCTTCCCTCTACCACCAATACACTTTGCGATTAAAAAATAAGTTGAAAATTCTAAGTTCTTATTCAGATCCTCTATTTTATCATTCAATTTTTTTTTAAATATATACAAAAATATTTTTCTGCTTTAAATCATTCTTTCTTCCCTACCCTCAAAAAAATGTCTGGATAAATTAACCAGAATTCTGTTTAGATATGCTCTTACTATTTTTCTGGTTAGAGTTACCAGAATTATAGTTGATTTAACTAGACAGTTTTTTTGAGTGTATGAAATTCGACCTCGAAAAATCACCTGGGTTACGTATGACCCACAAGGACGGCGAAGGGTTAAAATTTAAAAAAAAAAGTAAAAAGATTGAAAAAAAGCACTCACCTGCCGAAGCAACTAGCCCTGAAAATGGATGGCGCTGAAGCGTCGCGTCTATACTCTGCCGTCAGCGGCAAGAGAGGCGGTTCGTCCGTCATGAAGCCCTGACGAGTAGGAGGGTCGCGGCTGTGTGCGTAGAAGGGTCTATGCGTGAGCCTGCGTGTAGCCGCCGTCGATGCAGATCTTGGTGGTAGTAGCAAATACTCCAGCGAGGCCCTGGAGGGCTGAAGAGGAGAAGGGTTTCGTGTGATCAGCCGTTGCACACGAGTCAGTCGATTCTAAGCCCTAGGAGAAATCCTATGTCGACGACGGTGTTCGGTTCGGTTTTGATTCCTCTAGAATCAAACTGAAGGACCTATGAGAAAACCACTGAACGCTTCCTCGGGTTGCGGATAGAGGATCCCTGTACCAAGGGTTTCTGCTGAATTTGGTTACAAAAATAAATAGGCAGTCGCGGACAATTGTCCAGGGGTGGTTTCAAAGGAATTAACTCCCAAGTGGAGGTATGAAAACCGTGCCGCAAGCTTAATGGCACCTGGGTGAGGTGTCTAGAACGGTGACTCTGGGACACCGGGCGACCTCTCAGAGTACGCTGCCTTATCCTTGCATGCTGGGCTCTACAAGGATGGACGAACCCCTTTCCCTAGCTTCTCGTGGGAACAACAGTGACAACACCAAACATATTTGTAGTAAGTGCTGTTCAAAACAACAGAACGCGCAGGGCTCCTAACAATGGGTCGGCCAACAGTGCCGACCAATCTAGAGCTGGGGGAGCCAATGAAAATGGATTCAATGCGATGGATCGGCGGGATCTCGTGACCTTTGGGTGGACGGAGCAACTGAATCACGACTTGCTAGACTGCTACGATGCGAGTGTGGCCCGTGAACGGGGTTACATGGCACGGGTGATTGCTCTGTGGTACGAGAAACATCCTGAGCTATCGCACTTTTCACAGCAACGTCTGCGAAACCATGCTGAACTACTCCGTAAAAAGGGCTATGTAAGCGGAACGCCTACTCTACCACAGCTAAAACAAACCGGCAACAAAGAAAGAGAGGCGACACTAAGAGCAACCACGGGCAGGCATCCAATAGATGAAGAGCGATGCTTTACGACCCGGAGAAACATCAACACCAAGGTTTCTCTCAAGCCGAAAGATCTGGCTCAAATGGATGACGAGCTTCGTGGACATTTTTCCGGTGAATCCGACTTCTGGGCTATCAATTATTGTGTGTATAATGCATCGAGAGCTTTGGCCGATGCGAACCGTGAAACAAAACCAACGGCTGATCATAAGACCAAAAGATGAATGCATCAACTTGCCATAAAGATAGGCTGGGCAAGACAGTACGCGTCCCGCATTCAATGTGTGA
>NC_046666.1:106797551-106799631 GCF_010883055.1 Belonocnema kinseyi | reverse complement strand
CAACATTAAATAAACAAAAGTGCAAATTTTGCATTATTTTTCGTGTGTTTTAGTAAAGAAAAAACACTTTTTTACCGAAATCTACGGAAAGATAAATTGATTGATAATCACTTTTATTTTATTGATATTAAAACTTTAGTTTCGAATATAATTAAATTTCGAGAGAAGCCCGCCAAATAGAAAAGTATATCAATCAACATTAAATAAAAAAATGTGCAAATTTTGCATTATTTTTCGAGTGTTTTGGTAGAAAAAAATACTTTTTTACCGAAATCTGCGGAAAGATAAATTGATTAATAATCACTTTTATTTTATTGATATTAAAACTGTAGTTTCGAATATAATTAAATTTTGAGAGATGCCCGCCAAATAGAAAAGTATATCTATCAACATTAAATAAACAAAAGTGGAAATTTTGCATTATTTTTCGAGTCTTTTGATAGAAAAATGTACTTTTTTACCGAAATCTACGGAAAGATAAATTGGTTAATAATCAGTTTTATTTTATTGATATTAAAACTGTAGTTTCGAATATAATTAAATTTCGAGAGAAGCCCGCTAAATAGAAAAGTATATCAATCAACATTAAATAAACAAAAGTGCAAATTTTGCATTATTTTTCGAGTGTTTTGGTAGAAAAAAATACTTTTTTACCGAAATCTACGGAAAGATAAATTGATTAATAATCACTTTTATTTTATTGATATTAAAAGTCTAGTTTCGAATATAATTTAATTTCGGGAGAAGCCCGCCAAATAAAAAAGTATATCAATCAACATTAAATAAACAAAAGTGCAAATTTTTAATTATTTTTCTAATGTTTGGATAGAAAAAAAACTCTTTTTACCGAAAACTACCAAGAGATAAATTGCTCAATAATCACTTCTATTTTATTTTATTACTAAGAGTGTAATTTAGGATATAATTTGATTTCGAAAGAAGCCCGCCTTATAAATATATGTAGCAGTAAACATTAGATAATCGAAATTTCAATTTTTGCATTATTTTTCTAGAGGTTTGGCAGAAAGAAAGCCTTTCTGAAAGAATCTCACATTATTTGATCTGGAATAAATGGGGTCATAAGCAAGGGCTTCGTCTCGATCTGAGGTATACGCAGGTATAAGTTCTCCAATGTTACCGACATTGCAGTTTTCGCAAGGATAGTCTCAAGTCAAGAATAGATCAGTAGTGACCACTGGCGGTAAAGCCGGGAACTAAAAAACCGGTTTTCCGGAGAATTTTTCCTGGTTTATTTTACTTTGTTTTCATGCAATTTTGCTTGTACATCTAAGCATGAATGAACAGGCGCATTGTCGTGATGACAAAGCGTTTTTTTCTTCTTCAAATGCGGTCGTTTTGCGGCAATTTCGATTTTCAATCGGTCCAATAATGATGAATAGTATGCTCCGGTTATGGTTTTACCTTTTTCAAGATAGTCCACGAATACTGTGCCATGTGCATCCCAAAATACGGAGGCCATAACCTTTCCGACCCATTGTTGCGGTTTTGGACGCTTCGGAGCACTTTTGCCCGGTGGAAGCCACTGTTTTGCCTGTTGCGTTGACTCAGGAGTGTAGTAGTGGATCCAGGTTTCATCCATGGTTATGAATCGGCGCGAAAACTCGGTTGGCTTACGCGAAAATAATGCCAAATTCTGCTGGGAAGTTGTCACACGAATTCGTTTTTGGTCCACTGTGAGCAAACGCGGCACCCATCGCGCGCAGAGCTTCGTCATGCCCAAAACTGAATGCACGATATTGGCCACACGTTCCAATGATATGCCTACAGCATTAGCTATCTCTCTCAATTTCACTTTGGGATCATTCAACATCATATCGTGGATTTTTTCGACATTTTCTGGTGTAGTGACCTCTTTTGAGCGCCCAGATTGTTCAGCATCAACTGTGTTCGTACGGCCACAACGAAACTCGGTAAACCACTTATGAATCGTTCCAATGAACGGTGCAGAGTCCGGGTAATACAGTCTGTCAAGTTAAAGCGTGGGTGGCTTTACTCGCATTCGGTAAGGTGTATCGACATGATTTTGGTGTCAAAATATTAAGAAGAGCTCCCTCTTTCA
>NC_046666.1:106787327-106797451 GCF_010883055.1 Belonocnema kinseyi | reverse complement strand
TTGATCAAAACTCGAAACTCAGATTTTTCCATATTAAAAAAAAACTCGGAGGTTAGTCGCTTCTCAGTGCTGTAACTTGTAAATGCGTAAACATAAATGGCTTAAGTTTTGACAAGCGTCATTTGAAGGATCAAGCTCGACGAAAATGGTTCACATAAGTGAATACTAATGCCATCTCTTACAATTTTCAGGTACTTATCAGACTGCCTAGTAGAATGAAGAGTTTCTGCTACCTGAGAGTTTCCAGTGCACACAGCATTTAAAATCATATCCAGATAAGTATCATAAGATAAAATAAATAACATTACCTTTTCCAAATTTCAAATTAGATATCTCTCTTTAGATTTGTAATTTCCTGAAGTACCCCGTAACACGCCTATGGGAAAAGTGGTTTCCGTTAATTTGGCTGAATGTTTTATATGTTACATATCTCATCATTCTGAACAAATGTCTCAAAAGGTGTAAAGCCCAAAACTCAAAGGGTTCCAAGATAAGGACCCCCGTAATCAGTATAATGGGTGTATCGGCTCTACAAATTCACTCGGTCATTTTCCTTACTCGGAAGGTGGTTTCGGTTATTTGACTGGATTTTTTATATGTAACGCGTTTCGACGTCCTGAACAAATGTCTCAACGGGGACAAAGCCCAAAACGGGCCTTATTTTGGAACCCTTGGAGTTTTGGAATTTATAACCATTGAGACATTCGTTCAGGACGCCGAAGCGCGTAACATATAAAAAATTCAGTCAAATAACCGAAACCACTCTTCCGAGTAAGGAAAATGACCGAGTGAACTTGTAGAGCCGATACCCCCATTATACTGACTTCGGCGGGCCTTATTTTGGGACTCTTTGAGTTTTGAGCTTTGCGCCCATTGATACATTTGTTCAGAATGACGAGACACGTAGCATACAAAAAATTCAGCCAAATTAACGGAAACCACTTTTCCCATAGGCGTTTTACGTGGTCCTTTAAGTCCATGTGATGAGTAGGTCACGTGACCAGATTCCAATCTTACGGCCACTTATTTTATTACCCAACTAATATTCACACGAAACGCCACTAACTAAACAAGAAGCACTAACTGGTTTAGTATCTTAAATTTTCAACTCAATGTGGCGTCTCTTGTGAATATTAGTTGGGTAATAAAATAAGTGGCCGTAAGGTTGGAATCTGGTCATGTGACCTACTCATCACACGGACTTAAAGGACCACGTAAAACGCCTATGGGAAAAGTGGTTTCCGTTAATTTGGCTGAATTTTTTGTATGCTACGTGTCTCGTCATTCTGAACAAATGTATCAATGGGCGCAAAGCTCAAAACTCAAAGAGTCCCAAAATAAGGCCCGCCGAAGTCAGTATAATGGGGGTATCGGCTCTACAAGTTCACTCGGTCATTTTCCTTACTCGGAAGAGTGGTTTCGGTTATTTGACTGAATTTTTTATATGTTACGCGCTTCGGCGTCCTGAACGAATGTCTCAATGGGCATACATTCCAAAACTCCAAGGGTTCTAAAATAAGGCCCGTTTTGGGCTTCGTCCCCGTTGAGACATTTGTTCAGGACATCGAAACGCGTAAAATATAAAAAATCCAGTCAAATAACCGAAACTACCTTCCGAGTAAGGAAAATGACCGAGTGAATTTGTAGAGCCGATATCCCCATTATACTGATTACGGGAGGCCTTATCTTGGGACCCTTTGAGTTTTGGGCTTTCCACCTTTTGAGACATTTGTTCAGAATGATGAGATATGTAACATATAAAACATTCAGCCAAATTAAGGAAAACCACTTTTCCCATAGGCGTGTTACGGGGTACTTCAGGAAATTACAAATCTAAAGAGAGATATCTGATTTGAAATTTGGAAAAGGTAATGTTATTTATTTTATTTTATGATACTTATCTGGATATGATTTTAAATGCTGTGTGCACTGGAAACTCTCCGGTAGCAGAAACTATTCATTCTAGATCTCCACCTTAAAGTAATGGAAGGCATAATAATATTATGTCTTCTTAACTCGTTGATTCAAACTTACCAGTTTCACCTGTGATCCAATTTTGTATTATTGACGAAACCGATTTTTCCAAATTGGTTAGAATTTCTTTGGTTGACTGGGAAAAATACAGATACTAGTGCAGGTGGTTATTGGTTTACATATGAGGTTGACTGTCCTTCTGGTAATTCACCATAGCGGTGGTTAACAATGAGGATTGTCAAAAGATGTTTGTAATTTCCCAGGTAGATTCTAAATTTTACCTCTGAACATTGTATTGCGAACACTTGTAAATAGTATCCAAATAACTAGAGTATGACTTTCCGATGTACTTTCGAGCAGAAAGATTCAGATTTCATTGTGGTCAAAACCAAAAACTTGATGACCAAAAACTTGATTGCGAGGGGACGTAACAATTGCAATCAATTGTCATATTTTTTTTCGCGTTTTGTGTTCGAAAATAATCGACACGTATTTTTTTATTTTAATGTGACACTCGAAAATCTTGAGATAGGATTTTTCAAATTTTGGTAATTAGGAAAAATCATTTCTTTTCAATCGCTCAATGTAAAATAAGTTTTAAGTAGAAAAAATTATTCTTGTACTGAAAATACGCATTCACCCACAAGATTTGCAAAATAGTATAACATATTTCATGTTGTTTTTTTTTATAACAATATAGTGCATTTTTATAAAGAATATTATTTATTTTGAACTTGGAACATTTTTCCATCTTTTTTACCTTAAAAATTTTGTTAAAGATTCTCAAACATGCAGGAAAAATTGGACATTGTAGAAATGAAAACTATAAGTGTTACGTATTTTTATAATCCGTCGCGCACGTTGAAGCGAGCTAGCTGGCGAGCACACGTGGGTGACGTCGCGTGATAATTTACAGATTCAGATTATTTCTTGACAATGTATAGGTAACAATTTTTATTTTTTCATGATGGATTTATGAATTCACAACTTGGTTTATTTGTTTATTACAATATTCTACAATTGAGAATAATAATTCGTTTTCATTAATGGTTACATAGTTGAAGTATGACAATTATTTTCATTTGCACTCAAAAACAATTCTGGTTGAATCAAGCAGAATTCTGGTTAATTCAACTAGAATAGAGTGTTAAATATACCCTTACTATAGATTCGGGTTAAAAGTATCAGAAGTTTCTGAATGTCGATTTTCGACTACTGAATTTCAATACTCTTTTACCTCCATGGAGTTTTCCTAACCCCCTCTGAAATTAAAAGGACTTCATGTTACGTTTTCCCAAAGAAAATAATCCAACAAAAGTTCCCGACAACAAAGTGCAGCAACTATGTTCCGCGTCGCTATAATATCGCCTCCCTTTTATCTATATGTGTATATATGTAGTAATAAATAGTGATAGATACAACACTCGAAGCCAAATTAGCGTATTGTAGATGCGTTCTGTTTCAGAAACTATTCGTTAAGACTATTTTGTTCGTGACTTTACATCATATACATGTAGATCATTTGGCCAATACCCACATTCTAGAACATTCACTTTATTTATTTATTATCACAATGTTAATATTTTAGAGAATACTTTTCAACGACACCCAAAAAATCTGTGTTTGGTTTGGAAATATTCCTGTAGTACTGCTGTTTAGACAGATAATGCGCAATTTCTCCTTATAACACAACTAAATTCACGGTTTACTATAATTATTTATACTTATATAACTGAAAATACAATTAAAAAATCGGAATTATTCAAGAATTGGACATTTACGCCTAAGCGTCAATTGACACATCCAGCAAAATGACACAAGGCAAAAGACAGATTTCTGGAAATCGACAAAAGATGGCGACACTTCTGTTACCAGAAATATTAAGCAGACCAGTTTTAACCAGAAAAAATCAACCAGGGTTCATTAACTAGAATTTTCTAGTCATATTAACCATAATTTCGGATTAAAATAACCAGAAATTTTGTCACCAGACGCGTCTAGTAACTTTAACTAGAACTTTTTCTTAGTGTAAATGGGCGTTTGTTTCCAGATTTTTCAGTTTTTAAAAAGCTTACAATTTTCCAATTTTGGCAGAAAGATTCTTACTTTTACTTTTAATTAAAATGCTTTTCTGGCTCAACTGAAGGCAACCCGTGTGTGCCAGGGATTGTTTTGCACTTTGCAAAACGACTTTTGAGAAATTTTTCTGCTCCTTCATATTATTTTGTATCTATTATTATTTTTAATTCTAGAATATTGCATTAAACAATTAAACCAAGTTTTGAATTTATAAATCAATCATGAACAAATAAAATTTGTAACCTGTACATTGTCAAGACATAATCCGAATCTGTAAAGTATCACGTAACGTCGTCGAAGTGTGCTCGCTAGCTAGTTTGGTGCAACGTGCGCGACGGGTTATAAAAATTCATAAAACTTGGAGTTTTCATTTCTCCAATGTCCAATTTTTTCTGCATGTTTGAGAATCTTTAACAACATTTTTAAGGTGAAAAAACGGAAACAAACTGTTCCACGTTCAAAATAAATAATTGTGTTTATAAAAATGCACTATATTGTTATGAAAAAACAGGAGGTATATTATACTACACTCCAAAAAAAGTTCTGGTTAAAATTACTAGACGCGTCTGGTTAAAAAATTCTAGTTATTTTAATCCGAAATTATGGTTAATATGACGAGAAAATTCTTGTCAATGAACTCTGGTTGATTTTTTCTGATTCAAACTATTCTGGTTAATATTTCTGGTAACAGAAGTGCCGCGATCTTTTGTCGATTTCCAGAAATCTGTCTTTTGTCTTATGTCATTTTGCTGGCTGTGTCAATTGACGATTTGACGTAAATGTCCAATCCTCGAATAATCGCGATTTGTTTGTATCAAATTAAATTACTGTCAAAAATTGAAAATTCCTTGGAAAGTTTTAAAATACTCTCAAATATTTCTAAACCTTCAAATATTTTGAAAGACCTTGACATCTTTTAAAGATTTTTAAAGTACTTTGGAAATTTTTAAATCACCCTGCTAAAGTTGTTAAAATTCTTAGAAATTCCTTTAAATTATAAAAATAAGTTGAAAATTCCTTGAGATCTTTCAAAACATCCTCAAATATTTAAAATCCTTAAAAAGCTTCGGAAGACTTCGGTGGTCTTCTATTTATATCTCGATCCCCATTTGAAAGAAATGGAAGAAATTGGCGAATTTAATGTTTTGCGTGATTCTTCATTTCATGCATGAGTCAATTTTGAGGTTATGTTTTTCAGGTGTATATAGTATGAATATTATTACTATTATACATATTATTAATGTTAAAAATATAATATTAAACATAACATTAATTTTAATTGATAGTTGACCAACTTTTAATACAAATAATTAACTTTTCAACTAAAACAATTAGTTTTCTGCAAAAAAAGTTTGTTAAATTTGTTTTAAACAAAAAATTACAATTTTTTAACAAAAAGTTAAAACCTGATCCAAAAGGTTGAATTGCATAAGAAAAAAGGCATTTTTAATCAAATACATGAACTTTGCACAAAAGGAATTTATTTTCCATAAAGTATAATTTTCTTGTAGTTAAAAGAAATTAATTTTCAAACGAAACCAAAAAAAAATTCCATAAAATAGTTAAATTTTCAGGAAGAAAATTTTTTAATCTCTTGAAATTTTGCAAAGCTCTTGAAAACTCCTTGTAATTTTAAAAATACCCTCCCTAAAATATTTTAAATCCTTTAAAATCTCATACTAAATTATTGAAATAAATTGAAAATTCCTTGGAACCTTTGAGAATACTCTTAAATATTTCAAAACCTTCGAAATTTGTTGAAAAATCTTTACATCTTCTAAAGATTTTTAATATACTTTGGAGTTTTTTTAAACATCATTGCTATAATTATTAAAATTCTTTAAAATTCGTTTAATTTATAAAAATGAATTAAAAATTCAGTGAAATGTTTTTAAACATTCTCAAGTATTTAACAACCTTTAAAATATTTTTAAATCTCTTGAAAATTCTTTGAAAATTTAAAAATACCCTAAAATATTTCAAATTTTTTACAGTATCATACTACATTATTGAAATCAATTAAAAATTCCTTGCAATCTATTAAAATATCATACAATATATTAAATCTTTCAAAATCTCATATTAAATCACCGTAATCAATTGAAAATTCCTAGCAACATTTTAAAATACTTTCAAATATTGCAATACCTTTAAAATATTTTGAGATACCTTGAAATTTTTTTTCAAAAGATTTTTAAACTACTTCTTTAAAATTCTTTGAAATTCCTTAAAATTAGAAAAATATGATGAAAATTCCTTGATATCTTTTAAAACATCCTCAAATATTTAAAATGCTTATAAATCTGTAGAAATCTCTTGATAATTTTTTAGAGCTCTTGAAAATTCTTTGAAATTTTAAAAATACCCTGAAATATTTCATATCCTATAAAATCTCATATTAAATTGCTGTAATCAATTGAGAATTCCTTGCATCTTTTAAAACTTCCTCAAATATTCAAAATCCTTACAAATCTTTTTAAATCTCTTAGAAATATCTTGAAATTAAAAAAAAAACCATGTGATATTTCAAATCCTGTAAAATCTCATACTAAATTATTAAAAGCATTTAAAAATTCATTTAAGTCTATTAAAATATCTTAAAATATATCAAATCCTTTAAAATCTCATATTAAATTGCTGTAATCAATTGAAAATTCCTTGGCATCTTTTGAAAACTTCCTCAAATTGTTAAAATCCTTACAAATCTTCTGAAATCGCTTAACATTTTTTAAAGCACTTGACAATATCTTGAACTTTAAAAAAAACCATGAAATATTTCAAATCCTTTAAAATCGCAATTCTAAATTTCAAGACTTGAATCCCATCGAGTTGAAAATTATTCCTATTTCGTAGTTGAAAATGTTTGAAAATAAAATTTCGAAAGTTAGGAATTTTTATTTGTTTCATTTTCAAAACTCTAATCTACAAACATTTCAATATTTAACGTTTCGAAACTTTTCTCTTTTTTAAATTTCAATCTGAAGCTTTATAAAATTTCAAGAGATTGCAAAAGATTTTCAAAGATTTTAAATACTTGAGGATGTTTTAAAAGATGTCAACGAATTTTCAATTTATTTTTATAATTTACAGAAATTTCAAAGAATTAAAAAATTTTTAGAAGGCTTTTTCTTAAATTCGAAAGTAATTAAGAAATCCTAAAAAAACGTACTAGGCACTTCAAAAGATTTTGAAGGATTTGAAAAATTTGTGAGAATTTTAAAGATTCCAAGGAATTGTCATTAACTAAAGTAATTTAATATGATATTTTGAAGGATTTGAAATATTTCAGGGAATTTTCAAATTTTCAAGGAATTTTTATGAGCTTTAAAAAATTTCAAGAAATTTCTAAAGATTTGTAAGGATTTTAAATATTTGTGAATGTTTTAAAACATGTCAAGGAATTTTCATCCTATTTTTCTAATTTTAAGGAATTTCAAGGAATTTTAAAGAAGTAGTTTAAAAATCTTTAAAAAAAAGGTCAAGGTATCTCAAAATATTTTGAAGGTATTGCAATATTTGAGAGTATTTTAAAATGTTCCAAGGAATTTTCAATTGATTACGGTGTTTTAATATGAGATTTTGAAAGATTTAATATCTTTTATGATATTTTAATAGATTGCAAGGAATTTTTAATTGATTTTAATAATGTAGTATGATATTGTAAAATATTTGAAATATTTTAGGGTATTTTTAAATTTTCAAGGAATTTTCAAGAGATTTCAAAATTTCTAACAAAAAAAAAAACAACAATTTTTGAGTAAATGCAAGAATTCTCAACTAAAAAGTTCAATTTTTTACCAAAAAATATTAATTTACTACCAAAGAGACGAATTTTTAATATAAGTCAAGAGTTCTGCACTCAAAAGTTGAAGTTTGAAGTAAAAAAAATGAATTTTTAAACAAAAAAATACATTCAAGAGTTCTTAACTAAAAATTTTATTTGCCAACTAAAAAGGATAAATTTTTAAAGAAAAAGGTTAATTTACTGCGAAAAAATAGGAATTTTTAATAAAATTCAAGAGTTCTGAACTCAAAATTAAAATTTTCAACCAAACAGATCAATTTTTAAACAAAAGTATTCATTTACTACCAAAAAGACAAATACTTAATAAAATTCAAGGAAACTGAACTAAAACGTTGAAGTTTCAATTAAAAAGGATAATTTTTTAAACAAAAAGATTATTTTACTACAAAAAGAAGGAATTTTAAAATAATTCAGGAATTCTCTACCAAAAAAGTTGAATTTTGAAATAAAAACCTACATTTTGAAACAACAATATTAATTTAGTACCAAAAATACAATTTTTTATTAAATTTCAAGAGTTCTGAACTTAAAAGTTAAATTTTAACCAAAAAGATTAATTTTTAATGAAAAAGATTCATTTACTATCAAAAAAGAAGAGGCATGAACAAAAAAGTTGAAGTTTTAACTGAAAAAAATGAATATTCAATAAAATTTAAGAATGCTCTACCCAAAACATAAATTTTTAAACGAAAAGATTAATTTAGTATAAAAAAGAGGAATTTTTCATAAAATTTAAGAGTTTCTTTAAAAATGTTCTTAAATTTGAGACCAATTTTCAGTAAAATAAAAAAATTCTCGACCAATAAGTGGAATTTCGAACTACAAAACATGAGTTTTTTAAGAAAAAGATTACTTCAATACCAAAAAAGACTAATTTTAAATATAATTCAAGATTTCCGAATTTCAAATTTGTTTAAATTGTAAAAATAAGTTGAAAATACCTTGTTATCTTTTCAAAGATCCTCAAATGTGTAAAATCCTTAAAAATCTTTTGAAATCATTCCAAAGTACTTTAGAAATCTTAAAAAAAAAGTTCTAGGTATTTCAAAATATTTTGAAGAATTTGAGAAATTTGCGAGAATTTTAAAAGATTCCAAGGATTTTTCAATTGATTACAGAAATTTAATATGAGATTTTAAAGGATTTGAAATATTTCAGGGTATTTAAAAAATTTCAAGATATTTTTAAGAGCTTTAAAAAATTTAAAGAGATTTCAAAAGATTTTTAAGTATTTTAAATATTGAAGGATGATTTAAAAGATATCAAGGAATTTTCAACTTATTTTTATGATTTAAGAGAATTCCAAAGAATTAAAACAATTTGAGAAGGGTTATTTTTGAAAATTCTAAAGTACTTTAGAAGTTTAAAAAAAAGTTGTAATTGTTTCAAACGATTTTAAAAATTTGAGAGAATTAAAAAATATTTCAAGGAATTTTCAATTGATTACAGTTATTTAATATGAGATTCTAAAGGATTTGATATATCTTAGGATATTTTAATAGATTCTAAGGCAGTTTCAATTGATTTCAATAATTTAGTATGAGCTTTTTAAGGATTTGGAATATTTTAGGGTATTTTTGGAAATTATAAGGAATTTTTAAGAGCTTTGAAAAATTTCAAGAGATTTTAAAGGAATAAAAAATTTTAAGGATATTTAAAAATATTCCAAAGATTTTTCAATTAATTTAAATAATTTAAAGCGATTTCAAAGAATTGGAACGATTTTTTTTTCATATTTTCTGGTTGAAAGTGGAACTACTTTGTTAAAAATTTCGTTTTTTTTGTTTGATTCATCAATTGAGTTATAAAAAATTTTTGTGAAAATTTAGATATTTTGTAGAAAATTCTTTTTGGGTTTTGGTTAAAAATTAATTTGTTCACTACAAATTTCACTATTTTATGTTTCATTGAAAAGTAATCTTTTTAATTTTCAAATTGTTGTATTTTTATTGAATACTCGTGTTTCTTGGTAGAAAATTATTCTTTTTTGTCGAAAATTCAACTATGATTAAACATCGATTTTGTGTGTAGAAAATTAGTTTTGATGGAAAATAAATTTTTTTTGTACAAAGTTCATGTATTTCATTAAAAATTCCTTTTTTTAGTATACAATTTAGCGTTTTATATAAAAATTTAACTTTTTGTTAAAAAAATTATACTATTATGTTAAAAACAATTTTCGAAACTTTAACAAAAAATTTTTTTTGATTAGTTCAAAGTTTAACTATTTTCATTAACAGTTAGTCAACTATTCATTAATATTTAT
>NC_046666.1:106780333-106787227 GCF_010883055.1 Belonocnema kinseyi | reverse complement strand
CATATAATATAACCTAAAAACATAACCTCAAAATCAACGCATGCATGAATTTGAGAATCACGCGAAACAGACAAATCGCCAATTTCTGCAATTTCTTTGAAATGGGGATCGAATTATAAATAGAAGACCACCGAAGGTTTCCAAAACTATCAGATCGGCAAAAATCGTAGAGCGGACAGCTTACACACGAACTTACAGCCTGATCGACCTAGAAATTTAGCCCCACCATAACTAACGTTTGCGAGCCGCAAACCAGAAAGTGCATGATTAGCATTAATACTAGTTGACTAACTTTGAATTGAAATAGCTAAACTTTCAACTAAAACATTTACATTTCTGCAAACATAAAATAATTTTGAATAAAATACATAAATTAAAATAAATTTTTGCCCCAAAAAATAGTGAAATTTTTTAACAAAAGGTTAAATTTTTATAAAAAAGCTGAATTGTATACTTAAAAAAGGCAGTTTTAATAAAATATATGAATCAAAAAAATATAATAAATTTTAACTAAAAAGATAACTTTTCAACGAAACATAGAATAGTTATTACAAAAAACAAAAATAATTTTTTACAAAAAAGTAAAGATTTCAACAAACAATTTTTTGAACTAAATTGATGAATCATCACCAGAAGAAAACTAAATTTTTAACAAAACAGTTCCACTTTTAATCAGAAAAGATAAAAAAATCGTTTAAAATTATTGAAGTTAATTGAAAATTGCTCCGAATGTTTTAAAATATTTCCATAATGTGAAGCGATTTCAAAGAATTTGACCGATTTTTGCACCTTTTCTGGTTGAAAGACAAACTATTTTGTTAAAAATTTAGTTTTTTTGTTGTGATGACTCATACATTTAGTCCAAAATTTTTTTTGTTGAAAACTTAAGGTTTCTGTAACAAATTATTTTTGTTTTTGGTTACAAATTAACTTTTTTTAACTACAAATTTAACTATTCTGTGTACCGTTGAAAGGTAATGTTTTTTAGTTAAAAATCTTTGATAATAGTGATAATAATTAAAAAGATAAAAAATGATTACATTAAATAACATAATATTTCATATTTACTAAATACTAATTTTATTTTCAAATCTAATGCTCATAATGTATGTAATCCGAAATTTGCAAATCGCCCCGGGCGCTAGAAACGCAAGCTACGGCTCTGAGGGCGATGCACGCGGACTACAAAGCTTACCGAGGAGCACACGAGCGCCCGTTTTCCGGTTGTAACGCGTCTTGTGTTTTCAAAACAAACCCGGTTTCGTAAAGTTTCGTGAGTTTCGTAAAAGACCGGAAAAATAGTTCTTTTCGTCGGGTGCCACTATTTAATAGTGCAGTGTTGTGTTTTTTTTCTCTTTTTCAGAGTTGGTGCGTATTGTGTTTTTTTAATTTGCAGAGGGACCAAGAAATATCCAAGGATGGATATCTACAATCCCATTAGGAATAATTGCAGGCAAGACGGAGAACTAACCTCCAAAATGGTATTTTTTATCTATTTACTTTTACTTTTTACAACGTAAAAATAATAATAGATACCATAACAGATTACCATTACAACTTATAGTTTTATATTATATATATTTTTATATTATAATTGTATGCCACCCTAAACTTATAACGTATTTTGTGAATGACCCGATTAGACATTTTATGTGCTTCGTGTATTTTGGCGTAATATTGAAATGTTCGATTTTTGCATTCACATAATAATAAGAAAGTATTAGTTTTATGTCTCGCTGGCTGTCGTTACTAGAAAAACTTGAGCCAAATAACTCACGATATGAAAAAAGTCAAGAGAAGAAAAAAGATGCCATAATAGATTACCATAATAACTTATTGGTCATTTCGACGATTTTCTGAATTTGATACACGAGGGGTGGTTTTACATATTTTTAAGTCGAAAAAAACTGTATAAAGGCAGTCATTTGGCCGATTTTGTGATTTTGTTACACTAGGGGTGGTCTTAAATATTTTTTCCGGCAGCTCTTACCCCACTGAAAAAACTTGTTCTATGACAAGGTAAATTGGAAGTATTTTTAAGTCAAAAAAACTGTGTAAAGGCGGTCAATTTGCCGATTTTGTTATTTTGATACACTAGGAGTGGTTTTAAATATTTTTCTGGCGGCTCTTACCCCACTGGAAAAACTTGTTCTATGTCAAGGTAAATTAAAAGTATTTTTAAGTCGGAAAAAACTGTATAAAGGCGTTCATTTGGAAGATCTTGTAATTTTCGTACACTAGGGGTGGTTTTAAATATTTTTTCCGGCGGCACTTACCCCACTGAAAAAACTTGTTGCACGACATGGTAAATTAACACTAACTTTAATTGTATAAAAAATTGTATAAAGGCGGCCATTCGGCACATTCTGTGTTGCCCCTATCTGCATTATATTTTAGGGTGTTTTACCCTTTTAAAAAAATTTCGGGAGATTTTTTTGTATAATACTCTTCTTTATGCTTAGCTCAACTAATTTTGCTAGGCTAATTTCAGAAAAAAGAATTATTATTCTTTTTTCATTTCGTTCTTTTAAACGTCGGAACTTCAGGTACATGGATATTTAAAAGCATTTCATGAAAAGAAAAAATTGAATAGAATAGAATTGAGTGAATTTAGAGAAATTCAGGTGAATTAAACAAATTCTGGTTAAATTAATGAGAATTCACGTAATATTCAAAATCCCCTCCAATTTAATTAACCTTACTGCTTAAAGAGTAGTTTAGAATGTTCGGCAAGACCCCTAAAAATCACCCTTAATATGTCCTTGCCTAAAATGTTAAAATTGAAAAGTTTGATTGTCGATATTTGGAAATAAAAAAACGTGAACAATTCTCTTTTTTTATCTCACTAATTATAGAGGGAGTGAGAAACTTCGGCAAGAACCCTAAAAACCACCCCTAATATACCGACACCTGAAAGGGTAAAAATGACAAGTTTGATTGTCGATATTTGACAATATAAAAACATCAGAAATTCTCTTTTTCTATGTCACTGATTATAGAGTAGGTGAGAAAGTTCGACAAGACTCATAAGAATTTTAGGTGTGGGTATAGCAGGGGTCGTTTTTAGGGTTCTTGCCGAATTTTCTCACTCCCTCTATAATTAGTAAGGTAAAAAAGAGAGAATTTTTGAGGTTTTTATATTTTCAAATATCGACAATCAAATTTGTCACTCTTAACATTTTAGGTGTGGGTATAGTAGGGGTGGTTTTTAGGGGTCTTGCCGAACATTCTTACTCTCTGTATAATTAGTGAGGTAAAAAAAGAGAATTTTTGACGTTTTGATATTTTCAAATATCGACAATCAAAATTGTGTTTGGCATGTTTGAATAATGGGTTATTTGTAAGGGTATTTAACCCCTCAAAAAATAAAAATTTCGAAAAATTCTTCTCTTGAAATAACATTTTTTGTCATCCTAAATGATTTAGGCAAACCAAAATTTGGAGAAAAAAATCTTTAATTTCGTTCATATCAACGTTCGTAACTTCAAGTATATTAAATCTGATCATTCCTGCAATCGTGGAAAATTTATTAAAACATTTTGAGAGCTTAAACCCTTAAAATTATTTAAACCAATTTAAAATTGCTTGGAAGTTTTTTAACTTTCGAAGAATGTTACACACTTTGTAAAATCCCTTGACATCTCATGAAAATGCCTTGGAATATTTAAAAATACCCTAAAATAGTTTAAAACCTTGGAATCCCTTTTAAGTTACTGCAATCAATTGAAAATTCCTTCGAATATACTTTGGAATCATTTTCAAATATTGAAATCAATTAAAAATCGTTTGAATTTTTTAACTTTCATTAAATTTTACACACCATTCGAAATCTTAGAACTTCCTGCAAAATTTTTAAAATTCTTAAAGAAAAGCCTTGGAATTTTTCTAAAAACCCAAAATATTTCATATCCTTCTTGTGCAATTTTTGAAATCTATCGGTAATTGATGAGTCTGAAGTTCCTAACGTTAACGAATAACGAAAAAAAATTTTTTTTCAAACGTACGAAAGCTTCCATTTTACAGTAAAAAATAGTTGCGTACAACCCTAAGAACTGCCTTAAGCAACTTCAACCCTTCAACGCATATGGAACTCACCCCCCTCACCCCTAAATTTTCCGAAAATTCAATAAAGTTAACCTAATTGAAAACTACGACAGGTTTCTGCTGAAATGATTTTCTGCTAATGCCAAAATAGCAGGAAAAAAGTTTCATCTTCATATCTCATGTGGAACTCACCCCACTCTCCCTAAGCATATTTTGAAAGTTCAATAAAATCAACCTAATTAAAAAATACGCCCGATTTTTGCTGACATGGTTTTCTGTTGATGCCAAAAAAGCAGGAAAAAATGTTTATCCCCATTAAGGTGGCCCAAAAAATCACATTTGAGTAATTTTAACGGGCTTGTTGGCCAAATCGTTCTAGTAGGCAAATAATTGTAAGCCTATTTTTTTATTTTCAAAAAAATATATTTTTAGAACTCGCTCTGGCCATTTTTATATCTTATGGAGTTTAACATGTAAAATCTTTCCAATTTTTATTTCTTCGATTTTGGACAGGAAATTATAAGCCAATTTATTTGATATTTAATATACTTGTGTAACTTGACTTTTTGAAGAGAATTTCTTTAGACTATTGAGAATAGATTTCTAAAAAAAAATAGGTATATTTTGAAAATTCAATAAAATCAACCCAATTAAAAAATACGCCCGATTTTTGCTGATATGGTTTTTCGTTGATGCTAAAAAAGCAGAAAAAAAGTTTCATCCCCATATCTCATGTGGAACTCACCCCTCTCACCCCTACATATTTCGAAAATTCAATCAAATCCACCTAATTAAAAAATACGCCATGTTTCTGCTGATATAGTTTTCTGTTGATGCCAAAAAAGCAGCAAAAAAGTTTCATCCCCATATATCATGTGGAACTCCCCCCTCTCACCCCTCGGTATACTTTAAAATTCAATAAAATAAACCTAATTAAAAAATATGCGCAGTTTTTGCTGATATGATTTTCTGTTGATGCCAAAAAGCAGGAAAAAATGTTAATCCCCATATCCCATGTGCAACTCACCCCACCCACCCGTAGGTGTATTTTGAAAATTCAATAAAATCAGCCTATTAAAAAAATAGGCCCGATTTTTACTGATATGGTTCTCTGTTGATGCTAAAAAAGCAGAAAAAAAGTTTCATCCCCATGTCTCATGTGGAACTCAACCCACGCACCCCTAAGTATAATTTGAAAATTCGTTAAAATCAACATAATTTAAAAATAAGCCCGATTTTTGCTGATATGGTTTTCTGTTGATGCCATGAAATCAAGAAAAAAGTTTCATCCCCATATCTCATGTGGAACTCATCCCTCTCACCCCTACATGCTTCGAAAATTCCAGAAAATCCACCTAATTAAAATATACGCCAGGTTTCTGCTGATATGGTTTTTTGTTGATTCCAAAAAATCAGGGAAAAAGTTTCATCCCCATATCTCATATGGAACTCACCCCACGCACCCCTAAGTATAATTTGAAAGTTCGTTAAAATCAACCTAATTCAAAAATACGCCCGATTTTTGCTGATATGGTTTTCTGTTGATGATAAAAAAGCAGGAAAAAATTTTTATCCCCATATCTGATGTGGAACTCACCCCACCCACCTCTAGGTATATTTTGAAAATTCAATAAAATCAACCTAATTAAGAAATATGCCAGGTTTTTGCTGATATGGTTTTCTGTTGATGCTAAAAAAGTAGGAAAAAAGTTTCATCCCCATATCTCATGTGGAACTCACCCCACTCACCCCTACATATTTCGAAAATTCAAGAAAATCCACCTGATTAAAAAATACTCCCGTTTTTTGCTGATATGGTTTACCGTTGATGCCAAAAAAGCAGGGAAAAAGTTTCATCCCGACATCTCATGTGGAACTCACCCCACCCACCCCTAACTATATTTGAAAAATTCAATAAAATCAACCTAATTCAAAAATACGCCAGGTTTTTGCTGATATGATTTTATGTTGATGCCAAGAAAGTAGGGAAAAAGTTTCATCCCCACATCTTATGTGGAACTCACCCCACTCACCCCTACATATTTCGAAAATTCAAGAAAATCCACCTGATTAAAAAATACTCCCGTTTTTTGCTGATATGGTTTACGGTTGATGCCAAAAAAGCAGGGAAAAAGTTTCATCCCGACATCTCATGTGGAACTCACCCCACCCACCCCTAACTATATTTGAAAAATTCAATAAAATCAACCTAATTCAAAAATACGCCAGGTTTTTGCTGGTATGGTTTTCTGTTGATGCCAAAATAGCAGGTAAAAAGTTTTATCCCCATATCTCATGTGGAACTCACCCCACGTACCCCTAAGTATAATTCGAAAATTCGTTAAAATCAATCTAATTGAAAAATATGCCAGGTTTTTGCTGATATGGTTTTATGTTGATGCCAAAAAAGTAGGAAAAAAGTTTCATCCCCATATATCATGTGGAATTCACCCCACACACCCTACTCAACCCTAAGTATATTTTGAAAATTCAATAAAATCAACCTAATGAAAATATATATAATTAAAAATTTGTCATAAGGACAACCGCAGGATTTCGCCGGGAGCGGGTGCTAATCTGAAAAATTGCACCCGCTTCCAGCGAAATCGCGGTAAAATTTCAGCCACAACCACGTCTCACAAGCGTGAGATAGGTGATTACAGTCTGTAAAGGAATCAATACAACGATCCAGCAAAAGCTTCGTGCACTCTAAGAACACGGAGTGACCCAAGGGCAACCGCCTTCTTAATTTTTCCCGCAAGTGTTCTAGCATATTGTTGACACGCAGGGATGCTTTTTAGGCTATTAGCAAGTGAAAGCTTGGCACCTCCAGGAGCGCCGATGATAAGG
>NC_046666.1:106778369-106780233 GCF_010883055.1 Belonocnema kinseyi | reverse complement strand
GATATGAAAAAAATTCGATTTTTAGGGTGAACTTCGAGGGTCAGTTTCACCCCTTAGAATCGTTTTTCCGCCGATAAAAAAAATTGCTTATTTCTTACTTCTCCGTACCCTACAACATATTGAAATTTCAAGAAAATTGGAGGCGGACACCTTGTAAGGGTTCCTGTTAGTGCCGCATTGTGCCTTTGAATGTAGGTCGTTCCCGCGTCTGTTGGACTACTAGATAGTATGTGAGCTAAATGCTCGGGGTGTGCATGGCACGCCCTGCAGCTATCATCGGGAATGTCTTGGCTCAAAATGTGGCGACGGTATGTTAAGGTGGAAATGCCACCGTATTGGCATGCAAAAAAGGAAACCCTCTGTACCAGACTTCAATCCGGGCGATTTAAGGAAAGCAAACGTTAGCTCACAAGACATTGACTGATCCTTCACATTTCTGTGAAAGATACCGTGCATCGTCTTATCGAGGAGCTGTTCACGAAAGTTTTTCCCTTGTGCTTTCTTAATCCGGGCTTTCAGGAGTGAGTACTCGAGATAGATTAGATTTGATGCATTTTGCTCACTCCTAATACTGAAGTCAAGTCTTACTGTTTCAGCAGCCTCCTCCGCTGCTTTGTATAGAAACGCTCCTTTGCCCACTTTTTCGTGATTCCTGACCATTTTAAGAAGAGGGTCTCTTCCATTTGCAACTCTATGTGCTGTACCCAGAATAATCCTGTTGTGAAGACATTCAAGACTCAATATTCCGCGACTCCCTTGACGGCGTGAGATATACAGTCGCGGAACGGAAGACTTAAGATGCATGCTTTTGTTTATGTGCATAACCCTTCTTGTCCCGATATCAAGATATCTGAGCTCGTTCTTCGTCCATGGAACTACTCCAAATGAATAGAGTAGTACCGGGACGGCAAGCATGTTCGTTGCAGATACTTTGTTCCTCGCCGACAGTTCGGAAGACCAAACCTGTCGGATGAGACGTTTGTATCTGCTTCGGAGAGTATCCTTTATAGATGTCACATCCTGAATGCTTCTCTGTGGCACGCCCAGGTATGTATAAGTCTCTCCAGCGTAAATATGTCGTATGGCGCTTCTATCAACGAGCTCAGGATCTTCAGGGATGCCATTAAGTTTTCCTCGCTTCAAATAAACCTTGGCGCATTTGTCTAACCCAAATTCCATTCCAATTTTCTTAGTATATCGTACGACAATCCCCAGAGCTAGATGCAGTTGCTCTCTGTTTTTAGCATAGATCTTAAGATCGTCCATGTAAAATACATGAGTGACTTTGTACTTTCGATCTGCAGGTTTGCTGCACAAGTACCCGTCGGAATGGCGCAGTGCTAGAGATAGTGGCAATAATGTAAGGCAAAAGTGGAGTGGGCTCATGGTGTCGCCCTGAAAGACACCTCTCTGAAACGTGACCTCGTTGTTCATACATTTCTTGCCACACAGGTTCAATTGCCCGAACAATCCTATCATTTATGATAGCTGTGAATATCTTATAAAGTGTGTTCAGACAAGTTATTAGCCTGTAGTTCTTTGGGTCAGCTAAGTTGCCTATTTTCGGCAGGAGTATTGTGCGCCCTTCCACCAACCACTCTGGAATCGGCTCTTCCGACTTCAAATATGAGGTGAGAATAGGGCCAAATGCTGATGGGTTGAAGAAAACTTCTTCCACCAGAAGGTTTTGATACAATCTGGTCCCGGTGCGGAATAGTTTTTCATCCCTCTTAATACTTTAATATTTTCTGAGTCTTCGTCTAGTCTATGCTGAACTTCGTAGACTTCTCTCCAAAATACTTCGACCTCCTCTGGTTGGGGTGGGTGTTCGACAGTAACTGGAGGGTCTTGGAAGAGTCGAGAT
>NC_046666.1:106769573-106778269 GCF_010883055.1 Belonocnema kinseyi | reverse complement strand
AGATGTCAATTTTTATTATTTTGCCACAAAAACTATTCATGACTATGAATATTGCGTACTTTTTACTTATATTTTCGATGAAACATTAAATCAGCGTGATTAGACAATATCTTTATGTTGAGAGCATTAACGTTTAAGGAATTTAAATTAAAAACGTTAAAACATTTGCTGCAAGTAACATAGTAACTTTAGCTTATTTTTAAATTAGTAGGGTCCGGATTTGATAAATTTTTAATTGATTTTAAACCGAATAAATTATAATTCTATTTTTTTTATGATTTTAAAAAATCAATTGGAATCTTTTGTTGAAAAACGAATTGAAAAAAAAATTAATAAAAATTCATCTGTTTTAATAAAAATGTCATCTTTTTTTTCATAAAAATGTAACTATTTCGCAGATAATTCGACAATTTTGTTTTGCGTAATCCTTTTCGGTTAAAAATTTGTCTTTTTGGATTGAAAATTAAATTTTTTCGTAGAAACTTATTTCTTGTTTAAAAATTCATATATTGATCTTAAAAAGGCAACTGAACTCTTTTCGAACAGAAAATTCAACTATTTTCTGGACAATTTATCTTTTTGATTAAAAAATTTATTTGTTATAGTAGAGATTTCATTTTTTAATTAAAATGCAACTTTGGGGTTCAAAATTATTCTCCTTTACTTGAGTATTCAACTATTTTGTTTAAAAGATTTAGTTGAATTACTTTCTTAAGGAATCATTTTTTTGCTGCAAACGACGAGTTTTTTTGTCTCCTAAACTCTTCGTTAGATTTTGCTAAATGTTTTACATTTTGACCACCAGTCTTACCGAAATAAAAGGTTTATGTTCAAGATCTAAAAAGATTAACGGTTTTTTGGATATACAGCATGATATGGGGGTGTTTTCATACTTTAAACATGTAAGTATGGAAATCATCATTTCTCAGTAAGTAAAGTCACTAAAGATTTTTTATTTAACTGCTAGGGTATGGTATCACTTTCAAATAAGTAGAGGAAGCGTGCATAGCATGTATATAATGTATATTACTGTGGGATTGCGGGCATACCTCAGAGTTTTTTTGAAGGAAAATTAATGTTTTAACTAAATGTTTGACTATTTTGTTTAAAATTAATTTTTCCACCACCAATCGTTTTTTCTGACTCAGTGGGTCTCAAAACGTCGAGATTTCATGAAAACCGACAAAGTGAAATTTTACATAAAACCAATACCTTCTCATTAGGGTGAGAATGTAAAAAGACCATTACATACGAAATAGCTCTCACTTCGATTATATGAACAGCAACACATTATTAAATTGAACAAAATTTAATTAAATTGTCGAGTTGGAGGAATATGAAACTTTCAAAATTTTATATTTTAGCTTTACTATTTTTCACCTTGATAAATTGCAAAATTACCAAAAAAACGTGTTTTGTTCATTAAATCAGATTTTGTGGGCGCATAGAAAATTTATAAACACAATTTTATTCATTTAATTATTTTTCTTATTGGATGCGAAAACATTATGTGATATTTCACGCGCATATTGTGTAGACGAGATATTTGTCAATTTGCTATATTTCCCTTCAGCTGAGCAGGTAAGCCGAGAAACATGGTTTGATAAAAATGGTTGAATATTGTCTGTCTCTCTCGTTGCTAAGTTTCTCTTTCTAACAGGTCAAAAATTTTAATCACCGAATCCTACCAATTTTCGGGTATGAGGTTGTCTTCATACTTGCCAGGGGGCACTAGCCTGTATTTCCGATTTTCTTTTAGATATCACTGCAGTCGTTGCCGTGCTCAGCCAAACCTACCGTTTCGCCTTAAAGTAATGAAAGTCATAATAAACAATGTTGAAATATTATGACTTCTTAAATCGTTGATTCAAACTTACCAGTTTTACCTGTAATCCAATTTTGTATTATTGACGAAACCGATTTTTCCAACTTGGTGAGATTTTCTTTGGTTGACTGGGAAAAATACAGATACTAGTGTAGGTGGTTATTGGTTTACATATGAGGTTGACTGTCCTAAGACTGTATAATTATGAAAAAAGATTTTTGTTGTAAATAATATTGTTTTCTTTTTTCATAAATATTAAAGTTTATAACCAGACCCACCTTTCTTAGTGCTTCGTATTTATTGTCCCGAATTTTCAACTCGATGTGGCGCCTCATGTGAGAATAAGTTGGGAAATAAGAAAGGTGGCGGTAAGGTCGGAATCTGGTCACGTGACCCACTCCTCACATGGCCTTAATCAACTTTTAATATTGTATATACAATTGCATCCGAAGTTATTTGTAGAACATTGTGAAGTAATCTTACCGTTCAGAAGTTATTCTCATCCCTACTTAAAAACGAGAACGTTTTTTAATAATTATTTTTAAAAAATGTAAGTTTCTTCCTTTTAGAACGTTACACGTACATGAAATTGAAATATGTCTAATTTTGAACCAAAAAAATCCGCCCGCTGGATAACAATTTTTGTAAATTTATCTCTTTTCGTATTCTAGATAGCTTGTCCACAAAATGGAATTTTTTATTTTTCATTATTTTTTGTGCAAAAAAAATTTGAATGTTCGGTTTTGCAAGAAAATCCACAAATTTGTTATGATATACTTGTAGCGCTTTCAAAAAAAAAAGTTTTTATGCTCTTGTCTTTTTTTTATATCGTGCGTTTTTTGGCTTTCAATTGGGATTTTCGGTTAATTAAAAAATTTTCAAAACGATATAACTCTGAGAATTTTGTTTTTATTCAAAAAACTCACGCGGATAAATTGTTTGTTATTTTTAATACTATAAATATCCGTACATAGAATTTTCAAATTCAGAAAAAATTGGTCTCAAAAATGTTCAAAATATGCTTACTTTTTGAATTTTTATCAAAAATGGCTGGTTAACGAACTCGTACTTTCTATCAGGACCTACAAAAAGTGTACCGTAGATGGATTTAATCCATTCATTTTTTTAAGAGTTATCGAGTTTACGGACGGCCGGACGGATACACAGACAGACGCCATCGTAAAACCTGATTTTCGGATTCAGGGGGTTTCGAAACGTGGATATCCGTTGAAAAACTGTGATGTCAAATTTCGTATAATTCTAATACCTTCTCAATCATAAATGAGGAGAATGTAATAAGTGTAACCATACGGAAAACCGAATTCTTTATTAATGAAAAACGAATTCAAATTTACGAACACGAGTTCGTAGAAAATTCAGTTTTTGTTCATACAGAATTCTTTCTCAATTTATGCTATAATCGTAGTATGACCGCGGAAATTAATTTCGGAAAAATTAAAAAAGAATTCGGGCAAACAAATCAAGAAATGTAGCGACATAAAGAAACTATAATTTTTGTCTTCACGATTAATTCAAAATGAATAATCTTTCAAGTTACAGCCTATTCGTGAAGAATTCTTTTCCAATTCATTTATTGCTTCATGTGACCAATACATGAATATAGTACGTAATAAAATTGAATACGTAATGAATGACAACAGTCTTCTTATGTATGTTAAGGCGATGGTAATTAAATTATTTTTCAATTTAGTTTTAATCATCGAAGACGTCTCGAAACCAACTTTTCTCAAAAAAATAACCTTTTGTAATATTATACTATTACTTTATACTTTAATATTTATTTACATGTTCAAGTACACAATTATTTACTATTACACAATCACTACACTATTTATAATCGCACACTACGAACATTTTTATTTTCCACGGGTTCAAACCCTATATGTTTCGCATTCCTAACGCCTAAAGCCTCGCGGCTAAACTAGCTTGAAGTATGAGAACAAAAATCTGAAATATAACCTACTGCTGTGCAGGGCTGTCTGCAAATTTTTAAGACCCATTCTATAAAAAATGTTCCTAAGCTTATAATAATATATGTACTAAGATTTTAGATATAGTAGAAATTATTATTAAATATTTTATGTCATTAAACAAGATTTTAACTTAATTTAACAATATTTTAAGACATTTTAAGAGATTTGAAAGAAATAAATATATATTGGAAGAATTTTTATCGATTTTTAAGTATTTTGACAAATTTCCGAAGATTTCAAGAGATTTAACAGACTTTAAATAATTCAAGAACATTATTTATATTTTAAAATTACTTTAAAATCTTAGAACTCATTTATATTCTACTGAAATTTCTTTAAAATTCATCAAAATTTCTTAAAATCTTTTAGCAATGATTCGATTTGTTGTCAATATAAAAGAAGTCCAATCGGTTAGATTTGAACGCGCGTGCCTCAGAATGCCGCCCAAAAAACACCAAAGCACTTTCATTAAACTTAGAACACTTAAAATGTAATAATCTTGCTTGTTTATTTACTTGACTCTCGAGTTTCATTTTTATAAAATAATTCAGTGGAAAAAAAATTTTTTGATAATAAATATCATTTTTAATAAAAATGCGAAAATATTGATTTCATAAAGTTTTTCCACTTTTCAAAAGGTGATGTCAAAGCATCCATTACAAAAAATAAATAAATCCTAGTCAACGTGAGAGACAACAGTTATCTGCAAAATCAACACCTACCTTCGGTACTGCATCTACCAGACCTTAATATTCGATATCGGATTTGTTCCTCAGTTCCTTCGAGTCGATCTCTGGAATATACCCGTGTGCTAGGATTGATATTTTGATTTTCATACCGATTTTCAGTGTGACGATAAACATTCGTTTAGTGTCGATATTGTCTACTATTACTAAGGCGATTATTATCAAACATATCTTCTAAGTGTTTGCCATGAAAATCAAAATCACGACGGGAAGCGTTGCGCGAATCTACCCTATTAGATATACACTACGGCCTCTACTCGAATCTCTTGCGGTTAAAAACGGATCACCCGAATAAAAATCATTTTCATAATTTTCCGGATTTCGCGTTCGGCTATATTGATCTGAATGACGACGACGATCCCTCATGAGATCTTGATTCTCGTTATGATACACGGAATAATCTCTTCGGTTGGGGCGCGAGAGAGTATCTTGGCTTACGCAATTTTTATTATTTCTACCGGTGTCGAAATTTTAAAATACTCTATCAAAATGATCAAAATTATTTTACGGATAATTATTAGTGGTTTCTTTATTCTAGAAGGTAATTTAGATTTTAAATTCGAGTGTTGTTGTGTGTTTTGTCTTATTACTTCAGCCGGCGGATCTAAACTCAAAGCTGAAGCTTGTCCTTCTAAGCTATCATCAAGAACAACCGTGTTATATTTACCTCGATTCGGTAATTCGATAGTTTGACATGTGATACTGACTTTTGTTTACTCTAAAGATTTTTGTTTCTCGTCTATATTTAAAAATTCTACTTGGTCTTTAACCGGATTAATTTTCCGTTTATTTTCATCAATCGTATTTCCCGGACTTAATTTGTCTCTTTCTACGTCGGATTCATAAATTTCTTGCGTCTCGTCTATAGATGAGCTTCTTGATCTTATTTCCTCCGCAGGATCGACAAATTCGGTTTCATTTCGCAACGCGCATTCAAATCTTAACAACCGCTCCCGTAAGGCAAGAGCAACACCGTCGGTCGGTAATCTACGGTTAGCGAGCTCCGTAATTAAATCTTTCATACTCAACAAAAATACCCAAGCATCGACAAGACTCGCTTTATCCGCCATTTTTAATTGAGATTTATCGAGTTTAAATAAACGTATATCACGTATGATTCCAATCAAAGTTTTACAAAGCCAACAATTCTAGTTTATTATTGTTTCTGTGAACAACAATAGTCCGAGTTCCCGAAGGGGTTATTCAGGTTAAAGGGGTTTATAAATTTTTTTGGAATTACACCAGGTGAAAATTTTCAGAAATTTTCTATGTGAAATTCTGAACAGGGTGAAGACTTTTTTTACTTTCAAAAAGCCTTAGCTGATTCTTAATTTGATTCTAAGGTCAAATTTGTTTTAGGTTGGGGCGAAATACTTTTAAACTAAATGCTTGTCAACTTTCTAGACTCCTACTCTAAATCTAGCTAATTAGCCTTGCAAAAAGTTTTCCACTAGGAACTTCTTTTAATTTAAAAAAAACTCAAAATTGTTAAAAATCGATTTTCCGAAAAGTTTTCAAAGGGATTTGTTTTTTTTCTCAAAATTTTACGCCAGCCCCACGTTGATCGCCAATGTGAGAATGTTATTTTATTTACGACAACAAAATCAACACCAACCTTCTACACTGCATCTTCCGGACCTTAATATTTAAGAACGAATTCTCTATAAATATGTTGGGCGCCAGGCTTCTCGTAGCCACTCAAAACATCAAAAATTCAAAATACCAATATGCTGCAGCAAAATCTCAAAAAGAAAAAATTCTACAGCAAAATTCAACAAACGCAAAATTAGACAACAAATCCCAATATCAAATCTAAATTTCGGTTAGACACAGTATACCGGAACCAAATTACGCCAGCTCTGCCCTGAAAATCTAGTTGATGGTATAAGGGGTGGCCGGCGGTAAAAAATGAAAGGAATCCCTGAATTCAATTAAAATGAGATCAGTCACAATTCAATATAACAAATAACACATGTTTTATTAACCTTTGGTACACATCAGTTCTCCTGGTGATACATAATCTTCTTTGTCGAAATGACAATCCTATTCTACTTTACAATAAAGTTATCAAAACAATTTTTTGTTCCCAAAATAGAAAATCTACATAAAACTATCTATATATCCTAAACTAACTAAGCTATAATATAATAGCCCCATTTCCGTTGGTGTTACTCCACGACATTCAACTAAAGCTCACATTATTAAACTACAAAAAAAAGACTGACATAACCTCTTAGCATACATTTTGGATGGTAACCAGGTTGTAAGCGAAACTCTGAGGGGTAGTCATATCTAGATGGATGGACAAAAACACAAAGGGGTAGTCATATTGAACAGGGATTGTTGTAATCGAAAACTAAAAGGGGTAATTCAAAAGAGAAAACAAAATTGGGTAACCGAATGTTTAAAAAGAACTATAGGGAGTAATCATATTGAATGTGGTTAGTCCTGATCAATAATTCAAGAGTATTCACAATCTCAGAAAGGGATTGTCAAAATCAAAGAAAAAGGAGTAACAATAACTTTACAAAAGGGGTAATCATATCTCAGCAAGGACGTAAACCATAACTAACAAGAAAGGGGTAGTCAAATTATTATGAGGGGAAGGTCATGATCCGACAGGAAGGTTAGTCAAAATTTCACTAGAGAGGTTTAATCGATTTGACAAAAAGGGGTGTCATAGTTTAATGAAAACGGTAGTCAAAACTTTATAAACAAAAGGGGTTTTCGATTTAACAAAGGAAGAAACAGTAAATTTGTCAAAATTAAAGGATGGTCATATATAAACAGAAGGGGGAGTCGAAATTCCACCAAAATGAGTCATGGATTTAACCAAAAGATTCGTTGAAAGAGGTAATTGATTTAACCAAAGGAAAAAAAAACAGTAAATTTATCAAAAATAAGGGATGGTCATATTCAACCAAAGGGGTGGTCAAAAATACATCATATCGAGAAAAATCAATAGAAAAAGTATCAATCTTAAACCATCATATAAATCACCATAGATATTCATGTCACAAATCACAATTCATTATAGGGTGAAGCTGAAAAAAACAGGTTCAATATATAGGACAATGAGTGCACATGCTGATAATCATCACAAGCATAAATTGGTATCAATCACATAAATCAAATAGCGAAAAATTAAATCAACAGTCATATTCCACTAATAAAGTAACCTTACACTCGATAAAAATAAAATCAAGAAACTGGCATAATCATTATTATCGTCAATGAGACACCCTAATTAGACCCAGTTATGGAACTTCGCCCCGACCACGTGCCAGAAAAAAAGAATTTCTCGAAAAGGGCTCCAAATAAGCCAAACATTTCTACAGCAATAAATCCACAAAAGGCTCCATTAGAGCAAGAGTCACCGCAAATAAATCCACCCCACAGAAGGAAAAGGTTTCCTTAATACATGATTTTAAAAAGATTAAGGTCAAGATAACCTCTCAAATGGCCACGTGTCGGGTTAGTTTCACCTAACTAAGTAAAAATTACATTGAGTCTTACCAGAAAAATACCAACAGGGCCCTCAGCAATCGTCTATGTAAACCCTCCGGAAAACGACGGAGTCAGCGATTTTCTTTTAAAAAATCCTCTTTCTTTCACTATTAATTAAAACTAATCTAAGCCCGAAAGATGCGACGCTTCGAGAACACCAACGGAAAGTGAGAACGAGTCTCGGCGTTCTCCCGTCTCGATCCTCTTCTCGCCTTTTCCTTCATGTCCCTCGTGCGCTGATTGGCTAGAGTTGGCGCGGCGGCAGGCAATGTGTCGTAGTGAACTTCAGTGCCGACTACTATGATTGCTAGCTGTCCCCGTAGTCCTTTCTACCCTCATGTCACAATTTTGAAGAACCAAACGTACTTTAATCGATGGATAATTATTCTCCTTACTCTCCGGTAAGACCTATTGGCTACAACCTGGAGCCCAAATTCATCCTATCATCTGCAATAAATCTCCTCTGGTAACAGTAGACCCAATAGTAATAGTCTGGGCCAGTGATCACAGATCTGAAACGAAATGCGGTCCAATACTATGACAGGGCTATGTCCGTGTGAATATAGTAGGAGACGCTGTAATGACTGAGTTGCGCGCGCAACCCATTTCTCCTCTTCTGAATTT
>NC_046666.1:106766447-106769473 GCF_010883055.1 Belonocnema kinseyi | reverse complement strand
TCAAGAGGCGCGCGATCTATTCAAATCATGAGAATCGTCAGCATCGAAATCTGGAAATATTAAAATCCCAATCTCCTGAATTTATTTCAAAGCAGTTAGCTGCTAGCAGATAGTAAATAGAATCGCCGAAGTGCTCCGACCGACAATATTGTGCATCTTCGAGTTTTCAAATTCAGAAGAGGAGAAATGGGTTGCGCGCGCAACTCAGTCATTTACAGGGTCTGCTACTATATTCACACGGACATTGCCCTGTCATAGTATTGGACCGCAGCTCGTTTCAGATCTGGGATCACTGGTCTGGGCCTGGGCTAAAGAGCTCCCACTCAGAGATCCCAGATCTAAAACGAGATGTGGTCAAATACTATATGACAGGGCTATGTCCGTGTGAATATAGTAGGAGGCGGTATAAACGACTGGGTTGCGCTCGCAACCCATTTCTTCTCTCCTGAATTTGAAAACTCGAAGGTGCACGATTGCTGGTCGGGACACTTCGGCGGTACTATTTATATCTCTATCCGCTTTGAAATAAAATCAAGAGATTAGGATTTTAATATTTCCAGACTTCGATGCTGGCGATTCTCATGATTTGAATACTTCGAGCGCCTCTTTATATGCGCATATTTTGAGGTTACGTTATTTCAAGCATAAAATATAAATGATATAAATATTAATACTGTTATATATATATAATTAAAAATTTGCCATACGGAGAACCGTAAGATTTCGCCGGGAGCGAGTGCTAACATGGAAAATTGCACCCGCTCCCAGCGAAATCGCGGTAAAATTTCAGCCACAACCACGTCTCATGACCGTGAGATAGATGGTTACAGTCTTAAAGGAATCAATACGACGATCCAGCAAAAGCTTCGTGCATCCTAAGAACACGGAGCGACCCAAGGACTACCGCCTTCTGCATTTTTCCCGCAAGTGTTTTAGCATATTGTTGACACGCAGGGATGCTTTTCAGGCCATTAGCAAGTGAAAGCTTGGCACCTCCAAGAGCGCCGATGACAAGGACAATTAATTTAACAGAATATTCCGGGTACAATCGTTGCAACTCCCTTATAAGGTATCGATACCTCTCTTTCTTTTCATTCTCCTTGGTTATGATGTTTCTGTCAGCAGGTGCCGAAAATTCGATAACGAACATGGTTCGCTTCTCGAAGTCGAAAAGAACCATGTCAGGCCTCGAGTGAGCAACAGAAACAATTTTTAGAGAATATAAAGTTCCAGTATATGCGGCACCCAGAATAATCCTGTTGTGAAGACGTTCAAGACTCAATATTCCACGACCACCTTGACGGCGTGAGATGTACAGTCGCGGAACGGATGACTTAAGATGCATTCTTTTGTTAATGTGCATAACCTTTCTTGTCCTGATATCAAGGGATCTGAGCTCGTTCTTCGTCCATGGAACTACTCCAAATGAATAGAGTACTACCGGGACGGCAAGCATGTTCGTTGCAGACACTTTGTTCCTCGCCGACCGTTCGGAAGATCAAATCTGTCAGATAAGACGTTTGTATCTGCTTCGGAGAGTATCCTTTATAGATGTCACATCCTGAATGCGGCTCTGTGGCACGCCCAGGTATGTATAAGTCTCTCCAGCGCAAAGGTGTCTTCAGGATCTTCAGGGATGCCATTAAGTTTTCCTCGCTTCAAATAAACCTTGGCGCATTTGTCTAACCCAAATTACATTCCAATTTCCTTAGTATATCGTTCGACAATTTCTAGAGCTAGATGCAGTTGCTCTGTGTTTTTAGCATAGATCTTAAGATCGTCCATGTAAAATACATGAGTGACCTTATACTTTCGATCTGCAGGTTTGCCGCACAAGTACCCGTCGGAATGGCGAAGTGCTAGAGATAGTGGCAATAATGTAAGGCAAAAGAGGAGTGGGCTCATAGTGTCGCCCTGAAAGACACCTCTCTGAAAGGTGACCTTATTAGTTGTCACACGATTTTTTCCAGATGAGATAGTAAATCTGGTTTTCCAAAGCGGCATCAATCTCTCTATGCACCTAACTATTTGCAGATGAACCTTTAAGATTTCCAAAAGACAGATGAGAAGTCTATGGGAGGTCGAATCGAAAGATTTCCGTAAATCAATCCAGGCCATCGATAAGTCACGCTGGCAGAATGCTGCATCTTTGCAGGCACATCTATCGATGAGCAGGTTCTCCCGATATTCGGCTACGCCTTTCTTTGAGACTCGTTGTTCATACATTTCTTGCCACACAGGTTCAATTGCCCGAAAAATCCTATCATTTAGCATAGCTGTGAATATCTTATAAAGTGTGTTCAGACAAGTTATTGGCCTGTAATTCTTTGGGTCAGCTAAGTTACCTATTTTCGGCAGGAGTATTGTGCACCCTTACACCAACCACTCCGGAATCGGCTCTTCCGACTGCAAATATGAGGTGAAAATACGGGCCAAATGCTGATGGGTTGAAGAAAAATTCTTCCACCAGAAGGTTTTGATTTATTGTCTTCATTGTATACTTTTACAAGTTTTTACTATATTCTTTTGCTCTTTTAAATTTTTAAATTACACAAAGCTACATATTTTCTCTCTTAGAATTTTTACCTGAACAGATAATAATTAATTAATTAAATAATTAAATCATGAGAATCATTTGGAATTAAATAATAACAAACTATAGCTTCCTAGAATTTGGTTATCTCATACTTTTTTCATAACTACTTGGGACTCCGATTTTTAAGATTAAAAATTGCTAGCAATTTCAAGAAGTGTTAGTAAAAAATTTTCTACTTGTTAGTACTTATAATTTGTAATCGTTTTATTTTAAATGATTATCATAAATCAATTCTTTAATTTTGAAAGGCTATTTAAATTTTTTCGGTTTAATAGATAAATTCAACTTCCACGCTTAAAACTCTAGCACAATCATTTACTGCTAATTAATATTGTTGCTGCGCAATTTTCAGATTTATAAGGTTTTACGTCTGTTTTTAAAACGTGATTTCTTCGAATCTCTTAGGTTTAGAATAATCTTTACTGTACTC
>NC_046666.1:106761996-106766347 GCF_010883055.1 Belonocnema kinseyi | reverse complement strand
CGGAAATATTTCATAATATTTTGCATGATTTCAGTACTTTTTAAGGATTTCAAAGGCTTTCTATAAGCTATTTTAATGAATTTCCGAGGATTAAAAAGAATTATATAGAACTTTAAATGTTTCAATAAATGAACTGTCTACGGTTACGGAATTTTCCGTAAACTGGTCCCTGAACGGACTGGATAAGGGGTTAGAATTACGGAAAATTTCGGAACTGTAGACATTGCTTTCAATAAAAGTCCAGGGATATCATGTAATTTATATTTAATGGAATTACAGGATATTTGAGATCCATGAAGCTGGAATTACCATATAAAAATATCGACATCGCCAATATGCACGAATTTAGTGCTAATTTAGTTTTAATTTAACTGCAAGAATAAAAACTGTCTTACTAGCAGAAGTCAAAGAAACCTTTTAAAAATGTTTTGAAACATCATACATAAATTGAAATTAATAAACTTAACTTTTTCTATATGACCACTTTGTAGACTTTCTTTTTCCTGAGGTTTGATAGTGACCGGTGGTCCTTTCATAGAATTTTATATCGGCCATGTTTCCGCAACAATGTTCGTTTAAAGTTATAAAATTCTCTCAACAAAGGTTGTCACAAATTCACTTTTTTCACGTATTTTGGAATTTGTCACTTTTTCACCTTCTTTTAAAATGTTTATAAAATATACAGGCTGGGCATAAACAATAGCGTTTCAGTTTTATTTGGCACAAATGCGGGTGTGAACCGTCGCAGAGGTATAAACAAAAATAGAAATCACTTTTTGTTTGTACGAAACGTCCTTTCATTTATGTAAATATAACACGATCACTATGAGTATTGCATGTCATCGACTTGTTGCATAACGAGCGATCATATTATTGAACGAAAATTTCGAATGAACATACTCAGTGTACAAGAATTAGAGTGGGAGTGAACAAATTGGGACTGTTATGTCGAATAGGGACAGTCATAAACCAATAGCAGAGCGAGCTTTCAGATCAATTGTTTCTCTAATGGGCTTTTTTCATGTGAAAAGAGGATCATGGGAAAGTTCCATTTTTATTTCCTGCAAATTTCATTGTTTTCTGTATTTCACGGGGACAATGCTTTCAGATAAACCGTTTATTGAGGCTACATTTTCTGGGCCATTCTTTCAGCTACTTCAGAACAAAGAATTTATGACTACAATTTTTAATATTTACTCTAAGATTAAGTATACTATAATCCCTCCTCATAAATTCAGTAAATCTGAAATGCTATAAGTAACATGTAATAATCAGTAATCCATGAATGACAAATCAGCAACAAAAGCAGCACAAGATAAAGGACAGATAGTTTTTTTTTTTTTAAACTATAGCTAAACGCCTTACAAAAATGAGTATTGAAAGCCTAATTAGACAAATTCAACATATTACTTAAATCTCGGAATTATTGCTTACATGCTAATTTTCTACACAAGTTGCTTCTTTTAAACATTAGTTTACGAGAGTTTCGAGAGAAGCCTGCCAAATATAAAAGTATATCAATCAATATTAAATAAACAATAGTGCAAATTTTGCATTATTTTGCGAGTGCTTTGGTAGCAAAAAATTTTTTTTTACCGAAATCTACCGAAATGTAAATTGATTAATAATCACTTTTATTTAATTGATATTAAAAGTGTAGTTTCGAATATAATTTAATTTCGAGAGAAGCCCTCCAAATAGAAAAGTATATCAATCAACATTAAATAAACAAAAGTGCAAATTTTGCATTATTTTTCGTGTGTTTTAGTAAAGAAAAAACACTTTTTTACCGAAATCTACGGAAAAATAAATTGAATAATAATCACTTTTATTTTATTGATATTAAAACTGTAGTTTCAAATATAATTAAATTTCGAGAGAAGCCCGCCAAGTGTTTTGGTAGAAAAAAATACTCTTTTACCGAAATCTACGGAAAGATAAATTGATTAATAATCACTTTTATTTTAATGATATTAAAACTGTAGTTTCGAATGTAATTGAATTTCGAGAGAAGCCCGCCAAATAGAAAAGTATATCAATCAACATTAAATAAACAAAAGTGCGAATATTGCCTTATTTTTCGAGTGTTTTAGTAAAGAAAAAACACTTTTTCACCGAAATCTACGGAAAGATAAATTGATTAATAATCACTTTTATTTTAATGATATTAAAACTGTAGTTTCGAATGTAATTGAATTTCGAGAGAAGCCCGACAAATAGAAAAGTATATCAATCAACATTAAATAAACAAAAGTGCAAAATTTGCATTATTTTTCGAGTGTTTTGGTACAAAAAAACACTTTATTACCGAAATCTACGGAAAGATAAATTGATTAATAATCACTTTTATTTTATTGATATTAAAACTGTAGTTTCGAATATAATTAAATTTCGAGAGAAGCCCGCCAAATAGAAAAGTATATCAATCAACATTAAATAAACAAAAGTGCGAATAGTGCATTATTTTTCGAGTGTTTTAGTAAAGAAAAAACACTTTTTTACCGAAATCTACGGAAAGATAAATTGCTTAATAATCACTTTTATTTTATTGATATTAAAACTGTAGTTTCGAATATAATTAAATTTCGAGAGAAGCCCGCCAAATAGAAAAGTATATCAATCAACATTAAGTAAACAAAAGTGCAAATTTTGCATTATTTTTCGAGTGTTTTGGTACAAAAAAACACTTTTTTACCGAAATCTACGGAAACATAAATTGATTAATAATCACTTTTATTTTATTGATATTAAAACTGTAGTTTTGAATATAATTTAACTTCGAGAGAAACCCGCCAAACAGAAAAGTATATCAATCAACATTAAATAAACAAAAGTGCAAATATTGCATTGTTTTTCGAGTGTTTTAGTAAAGAAAAAACACTTCTTTACCGAAATCTACGGAAAGATAAATTGATTAATAAGCACTTTTATTTTATTGATATTAAAACTGTAGTTTCGAATATAATTAAATTTCGAGAGAAGCCCGCCAAATAGAAAAGTACATCAATCAACATTAAATAAACAAAAGTGGGAATATTGCCTTAGTTTTCGAGTGTTTTAGTAAAGAAAAAACACTTTTTTACCGAAATCTATGGAAAGATAAATTGATTAATAATCACTTTCATTTTATTGATATTAAAACTGTAGTTTCCAATATAATTTTAATTCGAGAGAAGCCCTCCAAATAGAAAAGTATATCAATCAACATTAAATAAACAAAAGCGCAAATTTTGCATTATTTTTCGAGTGTTTTGGTAGAAAAAAAACTTTTTTACCGAAATCTACGGAAAGATAAATTGATTAATAATCACTTTCATTTTATTGATATTAAAACTGTAGTTTTGAATATAATTTAACTTCGAGAGAAACCCGCCAAATAGAAAAATATGTCAGTCAACATTAAATAAACAAAAGTGCAAATATTGCATTATTTTTCGAGTGTTTTAGTAAAGAAAAAACACTTTTTTACCGAAATCTATGGAAAGATAAATTGATTAATAATCACTTTTATTTTATTGATATTAAAACTGTAGTTTCGAATATAATTTGATTTCGAGAGAAGCCCTCCAAATAGAAAAGTATATCAATCAACATTAAATAAACAAAAGTGCAAATTGCGCATTATTTTTCGAGTGGTTTGGTAGAAAAAAACACTTTTTTACCGAAATCTACGGAAACATAAATTGATTAATAATCCCTTTTATTTTATTGATATTAAAACTGTAGTTTTTAATATAATTTAACTTCGAGAGAAACCCGCCAAATAGAAAAGTATATCAATCAACAATAAATAAACAAAAGTGCAAATATTGCATTATTTTTCGAGTGTTTTAGTAAAGAAAAAACACTTTTTTACCGAAATCTACGGAAAGATAAATTGATTAATAATCACTTTTATTTTATTGATATTAAAACTGTAGTTTCGAATATAATTAAATTTCGAGAGAAGCCCGCCAAATAGAAAAGTACATCAATCAACATTAAATAAACAAAAGTGGGAATATCGCCTTAGTTTTCGAGTGTTTTAGTAAAAAAAAAACACTTTTTCACCGAAATCTACGGAAATATAAATTGATTAATAATCACTTTTATTTTATTGATATTAAAACTGTAGTTTTGAATGTAATTAAATTTCGAGAGAAGCCCGCCAAACAGAAAAGTATATCAATCAACATTAAATAAACAAAAGTGCAAATATTGCATTGTTTTTCGAGTGTTTTAGTAAAGAAAAAACACTTTTTTACAGAAATCTACGGAAAGATAAATTGATTAATAAGCACGTTTATTTTATTGATATTAAAACTGTAGTTTCGAATATAATTAAATTTCGAGAGAAGCCCGCCAAATAGAA
>NC_046666.1:106754520-106761896 GCF_010883055.1 Belonocnema kinseyi | reverse complement strand
TTACAGGTCATTTGAATTCTCTGCTGTAAGGGCAATCCATGGTTAGGGACGTCGGAGGGTTGGTTCCGCATTTGTGGCTGCTGGTTTCGTGCTGTGGGTGATGCCGTGCTTCTCATCGGCAGTCTGTTGTTGTGGGATTGTGGCGGTTGAGGCGCCGACAAAACCTTTGTACGGAGGCGTTCTCTACACCACACTTCTCCTTCAAGTGCCTCCTGCAGAGCTTCATTCAAACATCTTGGCTTTAAAGGTCGCACTTGATTACTAACGTCTTCTCGGAGGTTCATCACGTATCTTTTAGTAGCAGATTTTTCCTCCATTTGAAGGGTTAATTTGCGCTCTATTCCGGACGAGTATTCGGACTGAATTATATAAATTAACTCGTTATAGGCACTTCTAAATCTTTGACTATAATTTTGTAGAGTATCATAATTTTGCCGTATAACTTCTAATCTGCTTCTACAAGTTTCCAGAGTAGTTGTAGTTGCTAAATTCGTCCTAAGGGCACTGTATAGATCATCATAACTGTTTATAGAACAATGCCTAATTGCTCTTTTAGCATTCCCAATAGTTTTTTCGGTCATGATGTAATCTAGTAATAGATTTGGTTGAGAGCATCTGTGCTTCGCATGCTTAACCGTATTAACGAAGTCGTGCACACCAACGTCGTCGTGACCATTGAGGACTTCTACGGTGCGGATTGAAGCGAGCATTGTCGCATTGTCGCATGGCCGATTTCGTCTCGTTCCGTGTCAGCCAGGTAGGTAACAATTGTACTTCGACGGCCGTAGAAGTCCTGCTGCAATGCGGCTGAATCGGGCGTTGCTCGATAATGCGCTTCTTTCATAGGCTTATCGCTTGGCTCAGTGGGCTCTCTCTGGGATGGGAAGATCGTCAGATCTTTTACCAAGGTTCCGTAGATGCCTTGAGATCCTCGTTGTTTGAAATTACTGGGGGTGTTCCGTAGATACTTCTTCCCCAGGATATCGTAAACGGGATCCTGGCAGGATCGCCAATTTTGTAATGGTCTGGAGAAATAATAGACCTTTTCTTTGTGTAAGTGCCTGAACTGTGAGACAGGACTTCTTTATTTAACTTCTTTACTGCTAAGAGGGAGGAAGCAGACTGACTCTCTACAGAAGGGATGCGTTAAAAAATCTTTGTCACGCTAAGGCCCATGCCTACAAGAAGAAGTTCGGAGAATAGCCGATGCTGTTACAATAGAATAGTCGATGCTGTTACACTGTCCAGTAAAAATGTTCTGTAACTGCAATCTACGGTAACCAGAGTTGGGCCGACTAAGGTGTTTTCAAGCTGCCATGGTCATACCGACGTTGGCGACGGACGTCGGCTGCGAGCGAAAAGCCGACCGTCGGCCCAACTATGTTACGACAATCGGATAATTTATGGCAGATTGGTCGGTACGACCGAAATAATGCAGTCGGTCCGACTCTGGATGCAGCAGTCGGATTGTCATAAGTCTCCTTGATGCACCCGACGGTCGGTAAATCCTTGGCCCGAGTATGAGCAGACCTTCGGATAAACTCTGGTTAACTGCTATAAAAAGACCGTGGAAGTGCAGTCGGCCTGACTGTGGTCACGAGTTGGCCCTTTCGTCGACGTCACATGTACCCGTAACATTGGATGCACATAACCTACTTTATTTCGATAGATCTGCTTTCGGCCATAGTTGATCTGCTCGTATAATTGGGAGGTCGAATTAGTGTGTTACTCGTAGAAATTTATGAATATTAAAAATAAGATTTTACAAATTCTTGATCAAAAATAGGAACGTTTGAGGATAAATATTTATTATTTAGGTATCTTTTAAATTATGAACTTTAGTTTCAAATTAACAAAAATAAAAAAAACTTTATTAATTCGTGACACAATATCATAATTAAAAATGACGAAATGAAACATTCAAAATTATTAATTGAATACTGCTACATATTCAAAATGTATGTATTTTTAAATGTAATAAAGCCAATTTTAAATCCTGCAAAATTGAACAATTCCGAAAAAGTATCGAACACTGAAAATTTTCAAAGTATAGCTTCTTAAATGGTCAAGCCTCTTTCTAAATTAATCTATTAAGAAAATACAACAATTTGCTTTAAAAAAATCATGCGAAAACTAGGCATTCAAAATATAATAATTTAAATTTCCTATCCAATAATATTTTTAAAACACTTTAAAATTAGAATCATAATCATCTTTTTTTATATTTTAAATCAGGTTTTCAATTTCTTATAAATAAATAAATATGAAAAATAGCCATTTTTTCTATGTTGAAATCCCCTAAGTTCTATAGAGAAATGTCAATTAAAGATGCTCCAATATTTTATGATAAACAAGTAAATATTTTATAAAAAAAATATTTTTTTAAAGAATGTTTTTTACGATTTTCCATAAGTTTAAGTTTTTAAAAGTTGTATTGCAAGAACTTTGCATAAAAACAATATAATGACGAAGAAATTTCTTGGTGAAATTATTATTCTTAATATTTTAAATAAATTGAATAAACAAATGCATTTATCAAGAATTTTTTTAAATATTATAAATAAATTGAATAAACAAATGCACTTATCAGGTATTTGTAAAATACCCAAATAATGCATAGATTTATTTAATTTGTTAAAAAATCATAGAACGTATCAACTAATTATGCATTTTACTGAAATTATCACGAAGGTCCCAAATGAAACGACTAGCATAAAAAAATGAATTTTTCCATCCCCAGATGCCCGAATAATGCGTTTGTTTATTAAATTGGTCTTAAAAAATCATAAAATTTATCAACTAATCATAAATGTTGCTGAATTTATTATGAAGATCCCAATGAAAGTCTGAAATCGAAATTTTTTTTTTTTGAAAATTGTCCCAATAATGAATTTGTTTATTAAATTTGTTAAAGAAATAAAATTGATAAGAAATTAAGAAATTTGTTAAAATTATTATGAAGTTCCTGATTGAAAAGTTGACCTCCTAACAAAAGAATTATTATATACACAAATGCCTGATTAATGCATTTTTTAATTAGAATTGTTTAAAAAAGTCTTTAAATCTATTAACTAATTATAAATGTTGCTTAAATCCTCATAAAGTTCCCAATTGAAAGGACTGGTATTGCAGAAAAAAAAAGAATTTTACTGCCGATAAATGCCCAAATAATGCATTTGTTTACTAAATTTGTTTGAGAAAAGAATAGTATTAATCAACAAATTAGAAATTTTGCTAAGGTTATCATAAAGTTCCTTATTTAAATAGCAATTAAAAAAAAAATTTTCTATCGAAAAATTCCTGATTAATGCATTTATTTATTAAATTTGTTTGTAGTTTTAACAATAATAATCTCAAGAAAATTGTCTTAATCATCATGTTGTTTTTATAGAAATTTCTCGCAATATAACTTAAAAAACGTAAAGTTATGGAAAATAGTAGAAAACATTCTTGCAACAAATAATTTGTTTCTAAATTTTTTTTCATTATATAATATTAGAATATTTTTAAATAATGTGACTCTATAAGACTCTATAAAAATATAAAATACCCTAGTTTAGGTAGTTTATGTAGGGTTCGAATCCTGTGCGAGTAAGATTTTTAAAGCGTTAAAACGTGCGATTATTAGTGTAAGTAACCGTGCGTGTGAATGATGTATTTGAAAATGATAAAAAATGAATATTACATAATAATAATTAAAAAATTACCGAGAGTAATAGCTGATTAGTGTTTTATGCTGAGAAGGTCACCAACCTTCAGCAGCGTTCAAATAGTTGTTATAGTCTTGTAGGGCATTCAAAAAGCAACATTTTTCTTTTCTGGACTTTTCTTCATATCATGCGTTATATATGGCTACCTTGTGTCGTTTTTTTAAACATATTTAATATTTTTATTTTGAATGTTATTTTTACGGCTAAAGCAAAAACTACATGTCCTATTAAAAATTATAGCTCTTTTTTGGATGAATCGAAAAGTGACTCATTATAAATTTGTAGTTCTTTCCAGGGCGCTTTTTTTTAAGTTTTTTTTTAAAGTTTGAAAATTATTAATTTAATCCCGATTTGCTATTGTACATCCTAATGGAACCTTTTAGAACAGCAATTTTAAATTTGTGCCATTTGAGCTTTTTTATTTTTTTCGTATCTTGCATAATTTGGTCAAAAAATGGAAATAAAAAATTTTTCATTATTTTTGATACTATCGAATTTGGAATTTTTAACTTTTCGACCAAATCAAAAAAGTTGTTATCATAACCTTGTAGGGCTTTCAAAAAGCAACGTTTTTCTTCTCCTGACTTTTTTCCATATTATGCGTTGTTTTGCTTAAAATGTTCATTTTAGTTTGTTTTCTTGGATTTTGAAAATGCTCTAACGCTGACCATTTTCTTTTTATAGAAAAAAGTCAGCAGGATAAATTGTTTAAAATTTGAAGTACTATGAATAACCGTGCATGTTGTACGCATTTTTCGAAAAATTAAGTTGTGGATTCGGATTCAGGGGCTCAAAATACATAAGAATAGAGGGTTTTCAGCTTTGGCGGTCTTAGTGCATACGGGATCATACCCAGCCCCCGGACTAATTACAGTTCCTCTTGTCCTTAGGCTATATTTCTCCTCTATATCATTATTTCATTCGATATTATAATTATATTAATATTAATATTAATTAGCTGTAAATGATTGTGCTAGGGTTTTTCAGCGTTTGATTTATCTATTGAAAAAAAAAGTTTAAACAGCCTCTGGACTTTAGAAATTATAAAATTTGTTGATGAGAAAAATTTGGAATTAAACAATTACAAACTATAGCTTACTAGAATTTGGTTATATTATACTTTTTTATGAATACTTGGGACTTCGATGTTTAAGATTAAAAATTGCTAGTAATTTTAAAAAGTGTTAATAAAAAATTTGGTGTCTGTTAGTAATTATAATTTGTAATTGTTTCGTTTTAAATGATTCTCATAAATAAATTTTCTAATTTTTAAAGGCTATTTGAACCTTTTTCGGTTTAATAGATAAATTTAACTTCCAACGCTTAAAACTCTAGCACAATCATTTACAGCTAATTAATATTAATATTAATATCAATATCTGTTGAGATAATATTATTATAATTATAATGTCATATATAGTTAATTATAAATAATATTAATTCTGTTATAATGCACCCTGATTATAATTATGTTTTCCAATTTTCATCTCCTAACTCAAAATTTTAAATATTTTTTAGAATTCCTTGTCCCAGATCTGAATTATACATTTTTCAAAACATCTCTAATCCAATTCAGAAATACATACAATTGCTTTTTAAAATTTCCTTTTCCACTTCAAAATTCAGGGTCAAATTAAAAAATTCAAACTTTTAAATCTGAAAATGATTTATTTGAAGAGAAAATCTTTTGAATTTTGAACTTTTAAAACTGAAGCTTGGCAAATTGTTCATAAATTTTCAGTGAAGTTCCTACCAAAATGCAGTACGTAAACGTACTTTATTGTATTCTAATACATTTTCAAAGTTTCAGCTTGATATTTTATTTTTAAAAAAAGTTCTTAGGTTCAAAAAAAGATTCAGTGAACTCATAAAGTGAGGTCGGTAATATAGGTCTTTAGCTGTGTCACATGCCCTTAAGGACTAAATCATTTTGATCAATAAAATTGGATTAATTACAATTCTTTTTAAATTGGAAACTTTTTAAATTATAAATTGAATTCTTTTATTTTAAGTCGCTTTATATTATTAATTTTACATTTTTATTTATAAATCCAGAGTCAAAAGTTTTACTGACAAATTGACAACCTTGAAAATCGAACTGTATAACAAAACATTTTAATTTTTAACCGAAAAAAAATAATAGCTTTGGTTTATATTTTTTAACCAGAAGTCTTTGAACTATTCCATTTAAAAAAAGTTTACACTATTTTGTAAAAAAATCCTCTTTTTGGCTTTGAAATTAAACAATTAAAAAAATCCTTATTGACTGAAGAGTCAACTCTCGTGTAAAATTGATCTATTTTTGGATGAGTTCAACAGTTTTTAATTAAAAATGTTAACTTTTTTTGTTGAAGATGCATCATTTTAGTTGAAAATGTAACTGTTTGTTTGAAAATGAAAGTTTTTTTAAATTAATTTTTTCGGGCTTAAAATTCAATTGTTTTGTAGCAAATTTCTCTTTTTGGTTTGAAAATTCATCTGCTTTGGGAGAAATTTCCTCTTCTATGTATAAAATCTTAACTATCTGACTGAAAATCTATTTTTTTTATTGAGAATTTATTAATTTTTCTATAAAATTGGTCTTTTTTTGTTGGATTAATTATTTTCGTTTTAGAATACATAATTTTTTAGTTAAAATTTCAACTACTTGACTACAATTTAAACTTATTTGCAAAAAGTCTGGTTGAAAATGTAACTATTTTGTTGCAAATTTGTTTTTCTCTTTTTTTTTAGTTGAAAATTCAATTATTTTGATAGTAAGTTAATTTTGTACATTTTCAGTTAGTAAACTCAAATTTTTGTCTATAAATAACAATGCAAAAATATTAATCTGGAACAACTTAAAATAAAAATAATCTTACTTTTATTTTAAAAAGTTTTTAGTTAAGAAATTTGTTAATTCGTTAAATTTTTAATGTTACGAACTGAAATTTTCTTGAAGAAAAAAAAAAAAAATTTCGTATTTTAACATAATTTGATCAAAAAATGGCACCCTGAATTTTGAATTGGAACAGGAAATTTTTCAAATTAATTGTATGAATTTCTGATTTGGATTAGAGATTTTTTGAAAAAACTATAATTCAGATCTGGGACAAAGTATTCTAAACAATAATTAAACCAGGGTACATTATAATATAATTAATTTAATATGTAATTAACTATATATGATATTATAATTATAATAATATTATCTGATCAAATATTGATATTAACATTAATATTTGTTGAGCACTTGGTTTGAGCTCTTAGATGTACCGATAACAAGGGTTAAGGAAAATGAAGATAGTTCACACATAAGTTTAAATGTGACGTTTAATCTGAGAGAGGAGCGTAAGAAGTTTACAGTAACAAGGATCGAATTGTAATGTCTTAGGTCAGTTACAGATCGAGTTGAGAGTAGGAGGGAGATTCACATATTTGAGGGTGGGGGCGAAAGCCCAGGGTCCGGAGGCGTGTTCAGAATCGTCGGTTCCGAAAAGAGGCGAAAATTCCCGAAGATGATTTTACAAAAGATTATACAGCTGTGTACTTTAGAGATATCAAGGTTTACCTAAATGAGACGAACCTGAAGGGCCTAAAGTGAAAGCGCACGTACCTCGCTTTGTTAAGGGATTAGGACTCGGTCCTCGATATCTTCGATATTTTCATCCGGAGAGCAATAACGGG
>NC_046666.1:106749784-106754420 GCF_010883055.1 Belonocnema kinseyi | reverse complement strand
ATTGTTTAACAATAATAAAATATTATCACAAAGCATATCCAATCAAACTAGAATCATTAAAATCTTATTAAACTCAGCATCTAATGATTTTAAGACTCTCGAGTTGCATAGCCAGGACACAATTACCCGCATAAACCAGCTGGCAAACGGAGCAAACCGAAACACTCAAAGTATCGCGATTTCAAATCAAATGAAAGGTCTGCATGATGATAGTCGATGAGTTGAGTGAAGATATTAACTCATTAATCAACGCAATAAATGACGGGAAAAGCGGAATAATTCACTCTCAACTTCTAACACCAGGAATCCTGATAAGCGAAATGAAAGAGTTCGAAGATAAATTCAACACTAAATACACCATCCCTTTGAAGAAATCTAATTTTCAACATATTATCGGCATCTCAACGATTAACGTGGGTATTTCGAAGAATAGATTTGTCTACTCCATTCATATTCCTATCCCAGAAACAGATACTCACGAAATTAAACATTTAATACCTATTCCTAAACAAATCCGTTCAAAGCAATAATCCCAGACTACGAATACCTACTAATGGGACAAGGACACACAACATACGTACCGACCGACAGAATATCTTTAGATAATTCTAAACACACGGCGAAATTAAAATGTGCAAACGAATGCAACCCACTTACCTGATGTCAGAAACGCATAGTTGTAAGAATAGCATATTAAGAACGAATGTGAAAAGTATTAGTGACGAATGTAAATATTCCCCCTTTAAAATTATTAACATTGCTTTTATACAACTTACTTACGGATATATTTTGATCCCCCATGAGCCAATTGATGTTGATGTGCTGTTAGAATCGGGACACGATAAAATTAAAATTCAGGGTCCAACGAAAATTGTAAGCAAAGATAAATGTATACTAAATGGAATGAATATTGTATTGAAATTAAATCCAACGAATACTCTTGTCAAAGAAATACATTATAGAAAGAACTTATCGCTACCATATACTGACGACCAACTAGACTCTGTAAAAGATAAGTTAATACCACTAAACCAAGGAAATTAGGTGCTTTAATTTAAACAATCTAAAGCAATCGGTCGATGACATCGAGAACGCAGTAGAAAAAGTCAGTAGGGACAGACGAACACGTACCTGGAGTGAACATGCGACTAACTGGGTACACTACCTAGGCTACCTTGCTATTGCGATAGTCATAGCGTTCGTAGGCTACAAATGCAACGTGCTTGCGCTATTCTCTAAATGTATACCGAGAAAGATTTGTTTCTTCTGTGTCAAAACTGAAGTCACCGCATCTCCAACAGTACATTATACCGCTGCTCCCATATTAGATGATAGAGATATGGATTGTAGAATCCAAACTACTGCTGTTAAATTAAGACCTATCAGAAAGGTTTAGAAACTAAACCCGATCTAAAAGGGGGATTGTAACAGCATCGACTATTCTATTGTAACAGAATCGGCTATTCTCCCCACTTCTTCTTCTAGACATGGGGGCTTAGCGTGACAAAGGTTTTCTAACGCATCCCTTCTGTAGGGAGTCAGTCTGCTTCCTACCTCTTAGCAGTAAAGAAGTTAAATAAAGAAGTCCTGTCTCACAGTTCAGGCACTTATACAAAGAAAAGGTCTATTATTTCTCCAGGCCATTACAGCAGTTAATTAGGCAAAAGGATTTTGTGGAGCTGCAGAAAAACAGAAATGGAAAAAATTATTATTAAATTCTACGAATGAAGACAATAAAGTATAATTAATTAAAGTTGTATAAGAAATATAGCGGAAAAATACTGAAAAAAATTAATCAAGTTTATTGTGTTGGAAAAAATAATCATTTTTTTGCATCCTTGGCCTTTGACACTTATTATATTCAAGTTAGGAGGATTGTCTCTTATTATAAATTTCCTATTTACAGTATATATTTTTATCTTATATATTTATTTATACGTTGGAAAGGGGGAGGGAAGTGACTTCCATTATTTCTGTGACCAGTGAGAGAGGTGCCTTACTACACCAAAAGTTTGACACGTCTGGAATAAATCTGAGAAGAAAAGTATATCGAACCAAAAATATATATTTTGATTGGATCTACCAAATTAATCTAAGACCCTTGCAGAAGATTTTTGTATTTACCGAGATAAATTCGAAAAATCATGACTTTGATGGGTTTTCCCTGGTTTCATAATTAAAATGAAATTTTTGGGTATTTGCTCTATCATATTCGTAATAAGCGTGTCAAAATATGTAGGTATACTGAGTTTCAAATTAATTGGAGGTAGGCGCTTTTCAGAAGTGCACTCGAAAAGGACTCAAGCCTGTTGTACATACTAAATTTAAATAGCGATTTCCTCAAAAACTATCAATCTGGAAGGACAAGTGTGTAGAATTAAAAATGTGTATTTTTATTTAGGCTATAACTTTTGTCAAAAAGATTTTCCGAAATATTTGGTATATACTGAGAAAACTTCTAAAAAACATTATTTTTATGGGGTTTTCGTGATTTTCATAATGACAATAAAATTTGCGGGTATTTACACTGTCGTATTCGCAATAAGCGCGTCAAAATACATGGATATACGGAGTTTCAAATTATTCGAACGTGTGTGTTTTTGGGAAGTACAAACCCTATTTTTAATGCCGAACATATTTACCCTGAAAAATAAATTATTCGCTTTGAAATACAGTATAATAAAGCTTAAGATATCACATTCGTTAGATGTAACGATTTATTACTTTGCTCGTATCATTCAGTAGTAAAGTTCAGTTTGAAAACTTTGCATCTTTTTCTTTTGTAGTACAGAGCAAGGATTCTCCAAAGAATATCGAAAGTAATACCTATACTTTTTGTTCATGTAAAAACTCTATAGATATATGTGAAATTTTGTTTCGTCTTTATATTCCAGATAGGTATAAAGTGCCGCGGCTCCTTTCATAGTGCTTCTTATTCATTATCCCAAATTTTTAATTTGTTGACACCCTTCGTGTGGAAATAAGTTGGGAAATAAAAAAATGGCGGTACGGTAGGAATCTGCTCACGTGACCCACTCGTCACATGGCCTTAAGGGCATGTGATACTTCGACGTGTGGTAAGTCGGGGTCAGTTTTCTCGGATTTTTTCCCTGTCGTACCGATGCTGTCGGAGGCACTCAAGAATGATTATGGGAGCGAATATTAACACACATAACCTCAAAATACACAACAGACATTAAATTGAGCAAAATTAAATTTTTTGAATTGACCCAAAAAAGAGTCCCGGGACGTCCGTTGGCATTTTCGCTATTATTCCCCAGATTTTAAAGACTAAATCTTTATTATTGCTGGGCAAAGGCAGACGGAACCTAACACTGTTAAAATCTATAATTTTCTAAGATCACCCTGAATGAATCACCCTGAAGGTGAAACGGTAACTTACTTCGATCAGTGTATTAATATTTTTTTTCAAACAAAATGTTAGATTATATAATCCCGAAGATTGTTGATGCTTAAATAACGAGAAGCCCTCCATGCGGAAAATATTATTAAACATATTATCAGAGAAAAAATATTGATTTATTAATTTATTTAGACACCGTTTTGCACAAACTAAAGCCAAATAGTGTAGAAAACCCGGTTTTTTAGTTCCTTGATTCACCGCCAGTGATCACTGCTGATCTATTCTTCTTTTACAGATCAGTAGTTAAGCATTTATAATTAATTCCTTTATTTATGAATTAATGAACTCTTAATGTAAAGTTGAATGTCTTATTAATGCATATTTTAACTTATGTTTTTGATAATCAACATAAAAATCTAATTAAAGGCTATCTCTGCAAAAACTGTAATGTCGCTAAGGTGGAAAGAATACTTTAGACTTTTAGCAAGACGAAACTTCTGCTTATGATTGACTGTTTGAAAATAAATTACATTATATTATCACATCGCTAAATTTCTAAATTGATTGTACAATTTTAAGGTCTTTACAATGAAAAAATATTATAAATTATAAGAACATGATTTTACAATATATTCTCGATCAAATCATCTCTGAGTGAAGAATTTTGTACAAAAAAGTTTTTTTGTGCAAAACCACGTATAGAATAATGATACACAATTTCGTAGTTCCTTCAGTTTTCGCCATCTCAGGGATGGTTATTATCTGCAAACAAGCAGGCTGGTCCTCGAAAATACTAGGCAGTCTGATAAGTACCTGAAAATTCTAAGAGATGGCATTAGTTTTCACTAATGTGAACCATTTTCGTCGAGCTTGATCCTTCAAATGACGCCTGTCAAAACTTCAGCCATTTATGTTTACGCATTTACAAGTTACAGCACTGAGAAGCGACTAACCTCCGAGTTTTTTTTTAATATGGAAAAATCTGAGTTTCGAGTTTTGATCAAACACTACTATCTTCGCAAGAAAACGATATCCGAGACTAAGGCCAAGTTGGATAAGTATTACCCGGACTCTGCACCGTCGATTGGAACGATTCATAAGTGGTTTACCGAGTTTCATTGTGGCCGTACGAGCACAGTTGATGCTGAACAATCTGGGCGCCCAAAAGAAGTGACTACACCAGAAAATGTCGAAAAAATCCATGATATGATGTTGAATGATCCCAAAGTGAAATTGAGAGAGGTAGCTAATGCTGTAGGCATATCATTGGAA
>NC_046666.1:106746326-106749684 GCF_010883055.1 Belonocnema kinseyi | reverse complement strand
GGAACATTTTTACCTGGCAATACAGCACAAATAACCCGGATAAAAGTAATTGACAAAGATCAAGACATTTACATAGAAAATGACAAATTAATCCCTGACGGTACGAAGCAATAGAGAAAATTAAAGAAACAAATAGAATGAGTGCTACTTTAGTGGAAAAAACCCAGGTAAACAGGATTCGTTATTTATTAAGCAAGACTAGATTGAAGCACGTAGAAAAAGCGGAAGCTCCTAAATTATGGAAAATAATAGCGGGTTACAGTGATATTTACAACCTTGAAGGAGACCCGTTTCCATGTACTGATCTAGTGGAACATGAAATCGTTTTAAAAACAGGAAAAATAGTAAATTTAAAATCATAAAGAGGAAATAAAAACTCAAATGCATGAATTGAAGGAAAAAGGTGTCATAAGAGATTCAAAATCACCCTTCAATTCACCGATTTGGGTTGTCCCAAAAAAGGAAGACGCGTCTGGTAGGAAGAAATAGCGAATAGTAATCGATTTTCGGAAGGTGAATGAAGACACAGAACAAGATGCTTATCCACTACCCATCATTGAAAACATTTTGGATCAATTAGGGAATGCAAAATTCTTTTCAGCCTTCGACCTGAACTCTGGGTTTCACCAAATTCCAATGAGTGAGACCTCAAAAAAGTATACGGCTTTTTCAACAGCAGAAGGACATTTTGAATTTAATAAAATGCCCTTTGGACTCAAAAATGCTCCCCCTACTTTCCAAAAGATGATGGACAATGCCTTAAGAGGATTGGTAGGAAAAAAATGTTTTGTTTACCTCGACGACATTGTCGTATTCGGCTCAACTTTAAAAGAACACAACGAGAACCTAGTAAGCCTATTTGACAGACTGAGAGAAACGGGATTAAAACTTCAGCCTGACAAGTGCGAGTATTTACGTCCGGAACTCGAATATTTAGGACACTTGTTAACTGAGGACGGTGTAAAACCTAACCCCGCAAAAAAACAAGCAGTACGGGATTTTAAACCACCACAGAATGTAACCAAAGTTCAGAGCTTTGTGGGACTCCCAGCGTATTATAGAAAATTTATAGAAAATTTCTCTCAAATTTGTAAGCCCCTTACAAATCTAACACAGAAGGAGACACCTTTTGACTGGTCAACAAATTGTCAAGAGTCTTTCGAACAAATAAAAGAACTATTATGCTCAGCACCGGTTTTAAGATTTCCAAACTACAAGGAGAAATTTACTTTAACGACAGACGCATCTAATCACGGATGAGGTGCAGTATTATCCCAAAACGGTCACCCCTGTTGTCACATATCAAGGACGTTAAACAAAGCCGAGATTAATTATAATACAACAGAGAAGGAACTTTTAGCAATAGTTTTGGCATGCAAAAGGTTAAGACAGTACCTTCTTGGAAGAAAGTTTACAATTCAAACGGACCATCAGGCATTAATATGGCTACACAACGTGAAAGATCCCTCTTCATGATTGTTAAGATGGAGATTACGTTTGGAGGAATATTTTTACAATGTCGAACACGTAAAAGGAAAGGAAAATAAAGCCGCAGATTGCCTATCTAGACTATTTCCAATTCAACAAGAAGAAGATTCTCTATAAAATACACTAGAAGAAGTTGAGCTGGACGTGGAAAGAGGGGAGGAATTAATAGGAGAAGAAACAGCGAGTACGTCCAGAGAGGAAAATGTTTTACCACGACCGTCAACAAGTTCTTACCGCCGTCGCATGGATGCAGATCTACTCATCTTGGATGACGAAGAGTTAACGGATGGAAGAGATAATTTACACAAAGAATATAAAAAATGAATTAGTTATAGAACACCCAGTAGAGAACATGTAAAACCTAACGCAGGTGGAAAGCTCTGGAGAACCATATCCAAGGAACGGAAAGGAAGTCAAGCAACATCTCTATATAAGTTAGGGATCGTCCACAAATTACGTAAGACGTTTTTCTTTTGTTTATATCGTTGTGTTCTTCTCAACTTCACAGCAATTTTATGCTCGTCTTTATTCAAACAAAAGAAAAACGTCTTACGTAATTTGTGGACGATCCCTTATCTCAATTTAATGAGACCGAGTGGCTGAAAGTATTAGATAAGATAAATAAAGATACCATGGCCTGCAAGCTACCTATTTCACGATACCACTTTATAGACCCAATGATCACCCATTTAGAAAAAGTGAAAATAAGGGACTACCTCAACTTCTTGAGCCACAAATATGAAGATCAGCAGTTTCACACGTATTACATACCACGTGCAGAACTTACTCAAGAGGAAAAGGGAGAAATCATAAGAGAATCGCACGGATCAATTACTGCTCAATACTTTAGGGAAAACAAGACTATCGAACGAGCGAGAACCCTTGGAGAATGGAAAAATATGGAACAGGAAATTATTCATTTCATTAAACGATGTCCAGTATGTCAATTACAAAAGACAGTAAGAATTAAAAGACAGTGTGAAGCAATCATCCCAGACACGCCTGTCAACCCTCACGACAAAATAGCCATGGATATCTTCGGTCCATTGCCTTTGACACTATTAGGGCATGAATACATCCTCAGCATACAAGATATGCTCACAAAATACTTGATCTTAATACCTCTGAAGAACACGGAATCGGAATCTATTATAGAAGGGTTATTTGATCACCTAAGAATATCCTAACAGACCAAGGACAAAATTTCATATCCGAACTTGTACAGAACTTTCAAAACCTGTTTAGAATTAAACATATAAAAACTACAGTTTATCACCCACAAAGCAATGGAGCCCTTGAAAGAGCCCACTCGACGATTAAGAATTTATTAAAAACAAGCATCGAGGACCATAACACAGAATGGGATCAAAACCTGAAAATAATTTGCATGGCATACAACACTATGAAGCATGACGGTACAGGATACTCACCCTTTCAACTGACCTTTGGAAGAGAGACCAATTTACCTTCAATGCTAAGCACAACACCTAATGTCAAGTATGAAGAACTACTTGACCTATGGAAGCGTAGACATGCACACTACTTCAAGAAGGCTAAGGAGAAAATAGAAACACAAAATTATTATCAATAATTTTCCAGATGAATTTGGCACTGTGCATCTTGTTACTACTGAGTGTAGTCGAAGCGGAAATCAGTACAAGTAACCTGGACGGAGTAAGTATCTATTCAGAAGAGCTGGGACAAGCTAATCTATATCACGAAACTTGGAACCTCATACTTGGAATAAGTACGGATAATATAGAAGAATGATTCGTCTCATTGCGAAAAATTTATGCGATTGCGTCGAACCTCCTCTGCAATGTATGCCCTGAAGAATTTGAGCTCAAACTCATCAATTCACGTATAGAGC
>NC_046666.1:106742850-106746226 GCF_010883055.1 Belonocnema kinseyi | reverse complement strand
CCAGCAGAATTTGGCATTATTTTCGCGTAAGCCGACCGAGTTTTTGCGCCGATTCATAACCATGGATGAAACCTGGATCCATTACTACACTCCTGAGTCAACACAACAGGCAAAACAGTGGGTTCCACCGGGCCAAAGTGCTCCGAAGCGTCCAAAAACGAAACAATGGGTCGGAAAGGTTATGCCCTCCGTATTTCGGGATGCACATGGCATAATATTCGGGGACTATCTTGAAAAAGGTAAAACCATAACCGGAGCATACTATTCATCATTATTGGACTGATTGAAAATCGAAATCGCCGAAAAACGACCGCATTTGAAGAAGAAAAAACCGCTTTATCATCACGACAATGCGCCTGTTCATTCATGCTTAGTTGCACAAGCAAAATTGCATGAAATCGGCTTCGAATTGGTTCCTCAGCCACCGTATTCACCAGACCTGGCCCCCTAGCGACTATTACTTGTTCCGTAACCTGAAGAGATGGCTCACCGGTAAGCTTTTTTACTCAAATGAGGAGCTCATAGTTGAAACTGAGGCCTATTTTGAAGACCTTCCGATCGAGTACTTTTCAGACGGTATCAAAAAGTTAGAAATTCGTTGGACTCACTGTATCGACCTAAAAGGAGAGTATGTTGAAACATAAAACCGACTTTGGCCAAAAAAACGTCTCCGTGTTTCATTTTTCAGGGACTTATCAGACTGCCTAGTACCTCAGTTTCGATTTGAATGGTTACATTTTCAGTGCAAAACTAGTTTTCGTCGATAAAATTTAGTGACTTTTTCTATTACATTCTCATCAGAGAAGGTATTAAATTTGTGTGAAATTTGCCCCCCCCCCCCGTTTTTGTCAAATGTCCACGTTTTGAGGCCCCCCGAATCAGAAAAACAGGTTTTTACAAATGTGTCTGTATGTCTGTCTGTCTGTAAACACGATAACTTTTGAAAACAGTAATCTATTAGAAAGCCCTTTGGTACACTCGTTTAGTGTCCTAAACTAAAGATCAAGTTCGTAAGCCAGCCATTTTGAATGAAAATTCAAGAAAGAAAAAGAAAATGAACATTTTAAGCCAAACAACGAATGACATGAAAAAAAGTCAAGAAAAGAAAAACAGTGCTTTTTGAAAGCCCTACAAGATTATGATAACAACTTTTTCAATTTGGTCAAAAAGTTGAAAATTCCAAATTTGATCGTAAATAAATTTTTGAAACCACATTTTTTCAAGATATGAAAATTCTATGTACGGTTATTCATAGTACTCAGAAACTCAAACAATTTACCCCTTAGGCTTTTTTCTATAAAAAGAAAATTACCAGAGTTAGAGCATTTTCAAAATCCAAAAAAACAAACTAAAATGAACATTTTAAGCCAAACAATGAATGATATGAAAAAAGTCAAAAAAAGAAAAACGTTGCTTTTTGAAAGCCCTACAATATTATGATAACAACTTTTTCCATTTGGTCAAAAAGTGAAAATTCCAAATTTAATCGTAAAAAAAATTTTGAAACCACATTTGTTCAAGATGTAAAAGTTCTATGTACGGTTGTTCATAGTACTCAGAAACTCAAACAATTCATCCCTATGACTTTTTTCTATAAAAAGAAAATTACTAGGGTTAGAGCATTTTCAAAATCCAAAAAAACAAACTGAAATGAACATTCTTAGCCAAACAACGCATTATATGAAAAAAAGCCAAGGAAGAAAAACGCTGCTTTTTGAAAGCCCTACAGGACTACGATAAAAACTTTTTAATTTAGTCGAAAAGTTGAATATCCCAAATTTGATCGTACTATGCAAGATGCGAAAAAATGAAAAAGCTCAAATTGCGCGCCCTGGAAATAACTACAAATTTATAATGAATTACTTTTCGATATAAGCTACGTAAAAAAATGAGACTAAGAATGGTTCATCCAAAAAGAGCTATAATTTTTGATAGGACGCGTAGTTTTTGGTTTAGTTGTAAAAAATATCATTCAAAATAAAAATATTAAATTTGTTTGAAAAACGACACGAGGTATGAACTTAAATTATCAGACAAAAGTTTTTCACCTAAAAATTTCTATAAATTTATTATTAATCATTTTTCGATCGGACGAGCAGATCTTCTTTTAATCGTAAAACATAAGATAAGAAATGCAAAAATGATCTTTTTGGAAAAAGTACAGAAAAGACGAAAGAGGACATAGGCTCCTATATAGGACTCTATATAGGTTCGTGTATTAGACCCTATGTAGATGCGCAGTAGTTTTTATTTAATCGTGAAAAACAACATTAAAAATAAAAAATTATAAAAACAAGGAAATAAGAATTAGTATGATTCAATTTTTATGCATATTATGACTTATAATGATAAAATTTTTTTTGAAATATTACATGTTTCAGAGCAGCTCAGAATACAATTTATAGCAAAATAAGAAACAAATACAAAAATAATCATGATAAATACGATTTGCTTTTTATTTTGCAATTTTTTAATAATTAATCGCAGGCAGAGATATGTAAAAATGTATTATAATTGATATACAAGTGTTGTGTATAATGTAGAAAAGTTTACATGTTGGACAAAATCGAGTACGAAGCACGAAATACGTGATGAGAATGTGTTCGTTAAAGCCAAAAGAGCTTTAACAAAAGAGAGTTCAACATCACAAAATTACAGTTGTCGGTCCGTTCACCTTTGATTCTAAAAGGTCTGAGTCCTAATGCGGAAGAAATGCAAAGACCAAGTGCGGAGTGCAATTGCCATCAGTCGCGTGGCGTAGGTGCGTTCAAACTCTCTATTAACGCAAGAGAATTCACAATTACAAAATTACAGTGGTGGATGTTTTGAGTCTTAATTTCAAAATGTTTTCGCAAGAATGTGCGAAAATATAAAGACCGAGCGCGAACCGCGAGAAACAATAGTTTCGCGCCGTAGACGCACTCAAACTTGCGAGCTGCGCGCGTAGCGCGTAATGAGATTGTGCCCGCGTAGCGGGCAGATTTTCGTGTTTTGTATTTACCTAATTAACACAAATTTTTTACAAAATTTCCAAAATTTCCTTACCTGTTCTCTGCATTTCGGCGCAATCTGTTCGCTTTGTTGGAACAGTGGCTAGAGAGTTTTAAAGAAGGCGTGTTTTCTGGTCGCAAATACGACTCATGGCCATTAATAGGTTAAAAGAAAATTAATTTCAACAACAACAAAATTTAACTGAGGGGAAGCATTTTTAACTAAGATAATGAATTTTCAACTGAAACAGATGAATTTTAAACCGAAAAGATGAGTTTTCAAGAAAAGAAGAAAATTTGAATAGTAAAATTTTTGTCCATAAAAGTAATGTTCAACCAAAGACTTAAAATTTTGACTAAAATAATGGAATATTATATTGCAATAA
>NC_046666.1:106740027-106742750 GCF_010883055.1 Belonocnema kinseyi | reverse complement strand
ACCAAAACCATTTTTTGTTTAATACTTACATTTTCAAACAAAGTTATTATTTTTCAACTAAAATTATGAACCTTTTACTAGAGTAATTGAATTTTCAACCACAGAGATGAAATTTTAATAAAAGGGTTTAACTTTAAGCTTTAATAGTTTAATTTTGAACCAAAAAGTGAATTTTAAAACGAAAAGATTCATTTTCTACCAAAAAACAGGTTTTCAAAACAATACATGAAGTTTCAACTGAAGAGGACAATTTTGCAACCAAATAGTTGAATTTCGAACTAAGAAAGATCAGTTCTGAGCCGCAAACGAAATATTAAAATTTTCTGTTTAAGAAATTAATTTTCAACAGAACTGATGAATTTTCAACTAAAATTTTGACTCTCCAACTCGAAGAGATTAACTTTATGCCAAAAAGATGAATTTTCAACTAAAAAACGCAAATTGTGAATTAAAAAATTAAGTAGTAACATTTTCAGTTCATAAAATTAATATTCAACCAAAGAGCTAAATTTTAAATAATAATAGGGAAATATTCAATCGAAATAGTTACATTTTTAGTTAAAAAAAAATTAATATCAACAAAAAAAACTCATTAGAAAATAATTGTTACATTTTCACACAAAGCGATGAATTTTCATCTCAAATTCTTCTATATTCATAATGTGTCCCCTAAGGGTTTACATGACTTCCACTCCTTACAATCTTTCCGCTTATATCTATATTTTTTTCAATCTTATCCTTTCTATATATACAATTATTTACAACTATTTATATAAGTCTTATATCTAGTTTCTTATTTCTATTTCCTGCGATAGCGCAATTTAGGACTTATTAGCAAACGAGTGAGCGAGCGAACGAAAGTGAGAGTGCAAGCGAAAGAGGAAGCATGAGTACACAAACGCATCTTCTAATCTAAGCGACTTCCGTTTCCTTCTTCTTTCACTTTTTTATACCTCCATTTGCCTTTTTTTGACATGCATTCTTTCATTCTCTCTCATTCACTCCTCTAGCACCCTCCACCTCCTTCATCCATTCTCCCCCCCCCCTCCTAGAATCTTAACCACATTCTCTTGCCAGCTTCTTTTATCTTCCATTCCTCTCCTACATCCTTTCCATACATGCTCCCATGGTTCCTCCTCCCATTCACATATTCTACACTTTCTGTTCTCTATTTTTTCCCAGTGCATCCCCTCCCTTACCTCGTTTCCCAATATGAATCTTGATATTCTGGTCCACCTTCTCTCTCCCCATCCCTTTTCTAAATACTTTGGCAGCCCCTTCTTTTTTATCATCTTATACCATTTATTGTAAACTCTCAATATCTTTCCTTTCTTTCCATCCGCATATCTCTGCGCCATAACCTATTACTGGCCATATCAGGGTATCAAATAACGACATTCTCCTTCTCCAATTTTTTTTTAACCTTTTTTTTCCTATTCCCCATATCTGTTTCATTACCCCTGCTACTTTTTTTATTCATTCTCTTATATAAGCTGTATGATCTCCATTCGTTGACAAGATATATCCCAAATATTTATACTCTTTTACTTCTTCTAAGTTTATTCCCTTCCATCTCCCCGTCCATTATTTCTTTCTTCCCCCTCCTTTTCTGAACCTCATTATCTTTGTCTTTTCTACATTTACATTCAGCTTTTTCCCATCTAATTATTTCTCTAATCCTGTAATTAATCCCGCCATCTCTTTTTCATCCTCTGTCATCCACACTATGTCGTCTGCGTAAGCCAGTGTATATATTTTTTCCTTCCCTATCCTAACTCCTCCCCAACCTTTTTTCCTCATATCTTCTGCCAAGTCTGATATTAATAAATTAAATAAAAGTGGGCTCAAAGGATATCCTTATCTCACACCTCTCACCAACAGTGCTGGCGTCAACGTCACCCCCTATAATCTTTAACCTCCTCTCCTTTTCCTTTCTTTACTATTGGTATAACTACTCCTTCTTTCCATAACTCTGGCCACCCCTTTCCTCTTCATACTTTATTACACATTATCCATGCCCATTCCTCTAGTTACACTCCTGCATATTTCCATACTTCATTTGGAATCTCATCTATACCAGGTGCCTTTCGATCCTTCATTATTCCTAAAACCTTAACTATTTATTCCCTTGATATGTCCTCTTCCTCGTATTTTTCTCGACCATATTTTCCTTCCTATACAACTTTTCTCTCTACTCCTCCTAGCAAGTCCAGAAAATATGTCTTCCATTCTAACATTTCAATATCTTGGTTTACACTTTTTCTTCTTTTTCATTCTCTGTTTACTACCCTCCATACCTCTTATTCCGCCCTAGCCTTCTCCGCCTCTTCCTCAAACCATTTATTCTCTTTCTTTTGATAACACAACTCAGTATACTCTTTCTTTTTTTCCTATATTCTTTCCCATTACTTTTTTCTTTTCTCCACTTTCTTAATTGATTTCTGACCTTCTTTTTCTCTTTACAGTCCTCATCCCATCCACTTCTATTCCTCCCTTTACTAACTTCATTTTTGTTTGTGCACTCTAATACTATTTTTATTTCTCCTATCATATTTTCCATCTTCTCGTCCACATTCCCTCTCCCATTATGATACTTCTGACCTTTTCTCTAAACCCTTTTCTCTTTCTGCCAAACCTCTTGAAAAATAATACAAAAATTGAAATTTCGATTATTTAATGTTTACTGCTACATATATTGATAAGGCGGGCTTCTTTCGAAATCA
>NC_046666.1:106723920-106739927 GCF_010883055.1 Belonocnema kinseyi | reverse complement strand
GAGCGGTGGGTAGAGGGGAAGTGACTTTTTTCGCCAGACGCGCCGTCTATATTTATGGCGGGCAACTAAGCCCGCACCGCATCTACGTTTATAATATCTTTGGCCAAACCTACCGTTTCGCCTTAAGACGATCTGGAGGTAACGCAGCCTGCTTGATCCCTCGGCAGCCCTTTTCTGTTGTTCAGCGCTGAACTCGGTCTCGAAGCTGGACGGCTCGCAACCGGCGGCTTCTGCATTATGTTACAGGGGACATTTAAATGGAAATTAGTGTATGAACTCTGTTGCGCCCCACGATGGAGGTCGAGTCGAAGGCGCGTTGTCGTGTGAAAATGTTTGGGCAACTGCAACGCACAGTAACGTACGTTAGCTAAATAAATTTGTATACTATTTATACTAAATATATTTATATAAAATTAAACCAGTATGGAGTCTAATTATCAACGAAACGCGCAGGTTTCTTTTTTATCATTTAAAGAAGTTTTTAACCATTTTTATGCTTTTCTTTATAGTTTGTATTTTTTTTATAATTTGTCTTTTTTTTGTAAAAAAGTCTTTTTTTTTTGTTGAAAATTCATTTATTAGGTTGAAAATTACTTTTTAAAAGTAAAAATCAATTTTTTATGCCAAAAATTTAAATAAATTTTTTTTCCGAAACTGTCTAGTATTAAGGAATTTTCCGCAGCGCCATTGTTATAAACATTTCTTGTGGCAAAATATATAAAATTTGAGCTTTTTCTAATTATAATTTCCTTTAATAGCCAGAATGGCTTCAGTTATTCCTTAAAATAATAAAGATTTAATAATATTTGATAAAATATACCAGTTGAAATTTTTATAAATAAATTAGATTAACAAATTCAAGATTTTGATAAAACATTCCATTTTAATATTTTGCCATAAGAATTGTTTATAACCATGGTTATTATCAACTTTTTAATTAGTTTTGTAATGAAATGCCATTCCTACATTAATTTTTTTACCGATACTAAGACTATTTGCTAATTTGTTCATAAAATTTGTTTATAATAAACAAATGGAATAATTACCAAATTATTTGTATTCCATGAGTCCCTAAATATTCATTTAAGACAATATCAAGTTTACCTGATCAGTTATTAGAGCGTAAAAATTGTTATGTACAAAATTACAGTTTTTCCATATTTTAATAAGAAAATAGAGAAGACAAAAGTTCAAATTCGAACCAAACTTGAAGACTGGACATTTTTCAACGAAAAAAGTGCATTTCCTCCCTGGACCTCAATAGTAGGGCGAAACAGAATTCATACACAATATTTCATTTAAACTTCCCCTGAAACATAATGCAGAAGCCGCCCAGCTTCGAGACCGAGTCCAGCGCTGAACAATAGAAAAAGGTCGCTGAGGGATCGGGCAGGCTGCGGCACCCTGAAATCTTCTTAAGCCGGATTTGCTTATGTTGTCAGAAGTCTGTGGGCCACTCTATTTAAACTCTAAGGTAACTGTATACAAATTATTATCAAGTTAAAATATGACAAAGTCGTTCAGAAATACTGCAATAATGAATGCCAACCTTCAGAGGAATCTGGCGATTTTAAGAAACATACAATTAAGTGACATTAAAAAATTCGATTGACTGATTTCAGTTTATTTCATTTTATTCCATTTAAGTTTATTACAGCATTTGTTTTAAGTTTGATGCTAGACTATAATAATTATATACGTTTTATGAATTATTTATCAGATAAATGCATTAAATTATTTTCTCTTTATTTCGAATTTTGATTTTTCAAGTGCAAAAGTGTTAAAAAATACCTTATTTACATTATTAAATCGAAAAAATTCTATTTCTAATTGTAAAATTTTTTATAATCGACTTAGACACACTCGAAATAAGTTAAAATTTTTCTTCACATTAAAGAATGTTTTACTTGCAAAACATATATTATAATAAAACATAGTGACAAAATGGAATGAATACACTTCAAATCATGCAGGCCGGCTGTAAAATATTCAGAATTATATTGCATTTACGAAGTGTGTACGTGGAAAATAAAGAGATATGTATTTTTATAAATAAGCATGACAAAATTTGCACATTATTACGAACACTAGCACATTGTGCGCACTACGCACGCTTGAATTACCATTTCTCTAGAGAAAAAAATTCATCCATTTTCCAGGAAAGTGACAGGATACATTTTTTTTTATATTTTACAGAATATCCGCACTTTTTGTCAATTATCATTCAATATTAGTGACTTCTTTGAATAAATTCAAACAATTGAAGGATTAATCACTATTGAATTTAGGTCTACGCTTATTTGTAAATGTTCTTGATTTTTTCGGAATTCCCTTAAAATTCGACGAATTTTATAGCTCTATTTTAGAGTTGCAGTTTTTTAATTCACTTTAAAGCTAAAGACTTTTTAATTCACGTTGAATTCTTATGAATTTATAAATTTTTTCTTCACTAATTTTATTAGCTCCCATTCATCTGAATTCAATGGATTTTAAAGATTTTAAAAATGACGGCACATTAATTAAAATTATTTTTAAGTCGTATTGAATTCGTTTGAGTTTCATGAAATTTTCTCGAATTCCCTTCAATTTGTATGAATATATTGCTATTTTACTGAAATGAATGGGATGTTGTAGTTTTCTTCAATTAATTTGAATTTATCATAAATTCCTATTTACTTATTCTGAATTCTTAAGAATTCTTTGGAATTCTCTTGGCTTTATTTGGACTTTCCCTGAATTCTATCCCCTCTCATTTTACTCCATTCGGTGGACATTTTTTTATTTTTTGAATTTTGTTCAATTCATTCGAATTCTTATGAATTTCATCAAAATCTCTTGAATTTCTTTACATTCTTCTAAATGTACTCAAATATTACTAAAATCAATGGAATTTTTTCAACTTTTTTCAATTTTTGTATATTTTTTTTACTCACGTCATGAATGTACATTAAGCAATTTCCGTCGTCTTTTTCATACAAATATTTACTAATTGAAAATATGAATGTTTACCATGATTTTTAAACAATTTTCAATTGCCTTAACAAATTTATATTATTTAAACAATTATTTATTCCCAAAAAATGTTTTTAAAAAATCGTATTTTCTGATTGAAATGTAATTGTTTTTCATTGTTTGTAGTAGTAAATTTGTCTAAAAACATTATGTATATATTAAAATAATAATTCATTATCCATTTTCAAAATTTCTAAAAATTGAGCCAGAGATATCGACTTTCTTTTTAAATTAGTATCATATGCTACGTTTGGTTGAATAATAAAATAATTTTAATACATTTCTTTCAATATTTAATAAATTTCTATTTGTTTAAACAATCTATATTTGCTCAAGTAGTTTTTTTTCGATAGCTAAAAAAATGAAATAAAATAGAACACATAAAATTATGTTTCTGACTGTATGGTGTATAGAAATAATGCATTCACCACTTTTTAATTGTTTTAACCAATGTAATTTGTATAAATAATTACTTTTCCGAAAGTTACATTTAAAATCGTAATTAACTCTATGTCTTCTATTTTACTTCATTGTTTTAGTTATCGAAAAATAACTGCTTGAGCAAATAAAAATTGTTTAAACATATATAAATTTGTAAAACATTAGAAGAAACTAGGTGAAACTAGGTAAAAGTTTGAAAGAGAAAAATGTCAGTAATGATAGATGAGTAGACTTCGATATCTAAAAAATCAGCTCTTATTGTTTATATAGTTGTGGTTCCTGAGACAGTCACTTCTAATATTTTTTTAGATCTTATTGAACTTGAGAATCAAAAGGCTGAAACAATTTTTAACGCATTACTCTCTTGTTTAGAATCATATCGTTTTGGAAACAATTTTCTCAAAAAAAAAAACTTGCTTTGTTTTGCTAGTGACGGAGCCAGTGAAATGCTTGGCAGAAATTCCGGCGAGTCGACAGTTCTGAAGGAAATGTTCGCCAACATTATCGTTTGGCACTGTCTTAATCATCGAGTAGATGGGTTGCTAGTAGCTTCAGAAGCGTTAAATTGGTATGGAATAATTATCCCGTACTTGAAAAACATTTCGAATCAGCTTCTCAAGATAATAAAAGAACGGCATCTGAAAAAGAAAAATACACCGGCTTGCTAAGCAGAATGCGATCAGTTCAATTTTTGAAAGATTTGACTCTTTTTTATGATATTTTAGAAGAACTCTCAAGCCTTTCAGAAAATTTACAAAATAGAGATTGTAATATATCGATGGAAGGTAAATTCATCCGAAGAACGCTTTTTGTTTTAAATACAATGAAAGTACTGGAAAACAAATTTGAAAAAAAAACTAACGAAGCGCGTATTTCTGAAGAAAACATGGAATATAATGGTATAATCTTAGAATCGAATAGAAAGCTCACTGCCATTAATAGGGAACAGTTCCGAACAAGTTTAATAAATTCATTATCTAACCGTTGCTTTACGGCGCAAGCATCTCATGTAAATAGCATAGGAAAGGATGTAGGAAAGTATGAATATGTTCAACTGTTAAAAGACAATAAAATATTTCATGCTAATACCTGGCCAACTGATTGAGACGTTCTCTATGGCCAGGATTCTGTTTCTAGGTTGCACACAAAGTTGTCTTTACTAAAAAGACCAGTAATTGAAAATTTAAGAAATTTTATTCAAGAAAGTGGTAAAAGAATTCCTGAAAATTTGAAACCACTCGTTATCTGTGTAAAGACCCTGCCCTGCAGCTCAGCGGAATACGAATGGGGTTTTAGTTTAATGAATAACATTATAACACCACTGCGTAGTAAACTGCTTTTAAAATACGTTTCGTCGTTACTTTTTATTCAATTGAATGGAGATTTCAATTATTTAATTGAAAATCATATTTAATGCTTTATGACATGTGAAAAGGTGGTTATTGATACTTTTATCTGCTACTGAAACTCGGTCGCATCACGTCAACCATGAAAATAATCACGATTTTTCACAGAAAAAAGAAATATGGACATGTTTTGACTAATCTTGTGTACGTTTACATTTGTGAATATCCTGATTTTAAATTGTGCAATACGCTTTGTTATATATCTTAATTTCAAGTACATGCAATAAACAGAAGACTAATTAGAAATTGAAAAGTCGTGTTTTATTTTAATCTTATTTATTTTTTTATTTATGTTTATTACTTATTTATTTATCTTATTTATATATTCGTGTGTGTGTGTGTGTGTGTGTTCAAAAGTTTCTATGAATGTACCGCCAGGCCACTTTCTTTTTTAGGACTACACCACAGCTTTCACCCCAAAACGAGCTTCATAAAACTTATAAGCTTCCAAACTTTTATATTCTTTCACTTGTTTGGCAGTGTAAAGCAGTAAGATTGAATGAAATATGACACTATATCCACTATTGTCACCGAGGGCACAGAGCTTACATTTTCACTAAAATCTAAATCTTTAAGAGCATACAGATCAAAGTTTTCTATTTTTTTCCAATTTTTGGATATATCGTGTCTTGACGTCTTCAGGCAGTTTTTCCAAATATTCACTCTGCATTTCGAAAAAAAAAACATTTTTTAAAAATGACGGAAATACATATAAACTATAGGGGTGTAGGGAGGAGGTTATTCTCCCCAAAGTCGCTCGGACCGCGTGACGTCACAAGTGAGAATGCTCTATAATAATTGAATCGAAATTCGAAATGGATAATAAGCAAGCTGAGCAAGCTAAAAAAGAGTGAAGAGTGTTCGTGCTTGAGCAGATTTGTAACGTTCTTTTTTTACAGAGTGAGTCTTTTTTAATTTTCGGAAGACATGACAACCCAATACATCTAAATATGACACTGTTTTTTTGGCAAAGGTGTAGTTCAAGAAGATAAATGTTACTTTTCTGCTTCTGAGTGAGGTTAGGGTTACCAACACACAGCCTGAAATCTGACCCGGAGATTCGATTATAGTGTGTGGGGGGGGGGGGTGAAAATTTTCAAAAAATAATAATAACATAAATACTCTTTTTTTCTCATCTGCATATTTTTGAACTTCGTTTTTCTCTCGGTTTTTCTATGTTTTGCAATCGCTCGTTTTCTCCAAGAATATTTCTATTGTGATATGGCTCTTCTATGAAGTTTAATTTGCTCTGGCTGAGTGTTGAATTTTTCGAATTCGTTGCAACTCGTATCAAAGTTTAATTTAATCGCCAACTCAGCTTTCACTACATCAACCCTTAAACGATTCCTCAAATTAGTCCAGACATTACCCATAATGGAAAAAAATGCTACATAAGCGTTGATTATTACAATTGATAAAATTTTGCCCCGAAGCAAGTAAAATTGTTTCTTCTTACAATGCATCCTCGTTTATTTCTACTTTGACGGCTTTCGCAGCTTTTAATACATTCTGGTACGTTGGTGCTTTCTCTTTCAAATTCACAATGATCTTGTTTGAACGACAAGTCCATTAAATGTCTCATAGAACCGTAGGGACCGAACGAACCGAATGGAGCCTCTACAAAGTACCCGTAAAGACCCCATTGGGTCCCCATTCGGTTCCTTTTTTGAAAACTCGAAAAGCAGCAAAATCTTTACGTTAAAATTCCCTATAGAAGATCACGAAATAATTGCAATAGTTTTTTTGCAGCAGTAAAAAGTTTAAAAAAATATAAGACGTATAACGCCTGTTGACTGCTACTTACAGGCGATGCGTTTGAAGTGTGGCAGACAACAGGCGTTATACTTCTTATATTTTGTTTAAACTTTTTACGTGCTTTCTATATGGATTTGCAAATAGGTTTTTTAAACACCGCGCTAATTCCCTACTTCTATATGGTTTTATGTGTAATGTGCCATGTAATCTATATGAAATTGCAAAGAAGATTTTAACTGATTTCTATATGGATTTTATAAGTGGGACTTTTCTGACGACGCGCTAATTACCTACTTCTATGTGGGTTTATATGGGTGAAAAGAGAAATTCGTCGAGAAAATTCCATTTTCGTCTTTCCCTTTTCTTCCTTTCTAATTTTTATTTTCTCCTTCCCTTATCCTTTCCCCCATTCCCTTTTGCTGTTTCTGTACCCCGTTTAACCTTTCCCTGTTCTTTTTACATCTTTTTTATCTTTTCCCATTTTCCTCTTTCCCCTTTTCTTTTCCTCATTCAATTTTCACTCTTTCTCATTTTTCCTTTTGGACAAAAGGAAAGGGGGAAATGGAAAAAGGAAAAAACGGGTGAAGAGAACGGGGATAGGTTGAAAAGAGAAAGATTAAAAGGGGAAAGGGTAACAGAAAAAGGGAATAAGGATGAGGAAAAAGTAGGGAGAAAATGAGACACCGGAAAGGGTGAAAAGGAAAAGGGGTAAAGAGAAAAATAAAAGGGGAAAGAGAATTGGAAAAAGCACCAGGGTAAAGGGAAGGGGGAAATAGAGTAAGGCGAACGGGTGAAAAGGGAAAGGGGAAGCGGTTAAGGAGAATGGGGAAATGGAAAAATAAGAAAGGGGAAAAGAAAAAGGGAAAGGGTGAACTGAGGAAAGGAGAAAAAGGTTGAAGGGAACGGGGAAAGGGTGAAGAAAAAAATAAAAATGAAATGAGAAGAACATGAAAAAGGGGTCAAGAGTATGGGGAAATGAAGAAATAGGAAATGGTGAAAAGGGAAATGGCAAAGAGGAATAGACAAAATGAAAAGATGAAAAGGGGAAAGGAAAAAGGTTTAGGGGATTGGGAAAGAGGAAAGGAAAGTGCAAGGGGGATGAGAAAGGGGTAAAGGGGAAGGGGAAATGGCAAAGTGTGATAAGTAAAAGGGGAATGGGAAAACGAGAAAGAGGAAAGGAAAATGGTGAAAGAGAGAACTGAAAGAGATACAGAGAGACTTCACGATCCAGCCCCTGTCTGGTCGTGCTCACCAAACGTCCTTTATCTGCTTCACATGCTTGTTTTCATTTATTAAAAATGAAGTTCCGTCACATGCATTTAGTAGTATTGTTTGGCCCTGGACGTACAGATATCTTGTATATCCCCCACCTAACCTGAAATACCTAATCGACGCGTCCGGCCGCAGGGGCCATTTTGTTTCTTGGGTCCATTTGCTTTCGCGTTCCGTGCGATAAACCGGCAGTAAATGGACGTTTCTGTACGGGAATTGTGCCAAGCGAACGGTAGAACGACGGCATATTTCGCAGTCGTTGTATCAAAAAACAGATACCGATATTTTAATTATGGTTTCCGGATACACGCAGATACGCGGAAAAAAAAAACAAAATTTTTGTGGCTGATATAGCAAATTTTCACCCTAATAAGAAATGAAAATATTTCAATGTTGAGTGTTTCCATATATGTATTTTAATGGCTAAACGTGGAAATTTTCAGAAAACATTGTTTTCGTACCAGTCAATAGCTTTTTTAGTTGAAAATAGGGCCTCTAAAATGTTGTGTCGTTCGAAAAACGTTTGTTTTTCGGATTTACATGTGTGGAGTCTGAAATAAATAAGTGTGCAGTGAAAATAAATTAGTTTTACCTTCTAAGCAAAATTTCCAGTTTTGCATAACATAATATTTAGAAATCAGTCAAATTAACTGCAATGTTTATTAAAATTATTATATTTAAGCCTATTAATCATAAAAATTCTATTCCTTCAGAGTAATTCCCCTCTTTTTCTCGTTCTTACACTTAATTATGAACTGAATTAATAGAATCCAATACAAAAATCCAACTATTAATGGTTCTGACCGAATGTTGTTTGGTTACAAAGTTTATACTCTTATTTTTTTAGGCGAGAATTCATTTTTTAATGGAAATTCAACACTTTTGTGCATAATTCGTCTTTTTGTGTTAACAGTTCAACTAATCTCTACTTCAAGATGTACACATTTTGTAAAAATATCTTCTTTTTAAATAAATTTTTGTAACTGAAAATTGAAGTATTTGTTTAAACATTGGTCTATTCTGTGAAAAAGAAATATTTTCATATTAAGTTATTTGGTCTTAGAGCTGGGAAATTCGAGCATTTGTTTCATTTTTTTTCCCTCGTAGAGTTGAAAATTCACCTTTTTTGTAAAAAAAATATTATTTTGTGAATAGTTCAACAATTTTGCTTAATTTATATTTTTTGGTTAAGGATACAATTATTTAGGTAAAAATTAAATTTTTTCATAAAATTTATATTTTTGGTTGAAGTAGCTATTGGTAATTCCATATAGAGTCACATAGACCCAGCAGTCTATCAGAATTAATAAGGCATTTCCCAAGAAGAAATAAAGATACCAACAGGAGCATATAGAAAACACCTCAGTGGCTGTTGGTAATTCCATATAGGGCCGTATAGTACCAGAAGTCTAAGAGAATCAATGTGGCATTTACATAAACGAAATAAAATAACAACAGAAGCGTATAGAAACCAACTCAGAAGCTATTAGTAATTCCATATAGAGACAGATAGAACCAGAAGTCTATCATAATCAATGAGGCATTTCCCAAGAAGAAATAAAGATACCAACAGAAGCATATAGAAACCACCTCAGTGGCTGTTGGTAATTCCATATAGGGCCGTATAGAACCAGAAGTCTAGTAGAATTAATGTAGCATTCACCGAAACCGAGTAAAGATACAAACAGAAGCATGTAGAAACCACCTCAGTTGCTGTTGGTAATTCCGTATAGAGCCACATAGGCCCAGAAGTCTATCAGATGGGGCATCAATGGGCCATTCCCCAAGAAGAAATCCCAGCAAACACGTTCTGTACTGTTCCAGATCAAAAAAGGAACTGTGTTCAATAATAGTTGTTACAAGATGGTGACAGAACTGTTCTAGAACAAAAAGGTAACAGTGTTCCAGAACACTATGCCAAATTGTGACAGAACTGTTCTCGAACTATGTGGCAGCACTCTTCTGTAACAGTTGCTATGGAAATGTTCTAGAACAAACTGATCACAGACGTTCTATAGTATTTGTTTTAAGTTTGTTCTAGAACTGTGGCCTAATAGTGTTATATCTAAGTTCTAGGTCCATGTTACAAGTGTGTTCTAGAACAATTCAGGGACGAAAATTAACAACTGTTCCAGAACAGTTGTCACGTAATTTTTTTATAACTGACCAATCACATACATTCTGTAAAATTTGATCCAAGCTTGTTCTAGAACTGTGTCATAATAGTGTATATCAAAGTTCTAGAATCCTTTTAAAAATGTCATTTAGAGTAAATCAAGAACAAAAATTGATATATGTTACTTAACAGTTCTATCACTAAAGTTCTAGCATTCATGTTCTGGCACTAATAACGAATCACAGACGATCTTTATTATTGTCTATATTATTCCTGAAATGTTGTCATAGGCTTAAGATGGTTACTGTCCACCATGTCGATCTTAGGTAAAGTCCGAGTGTCTAACCAACTGAGCCACCGAGGTATAGTTTTATTTGATTAAACTTTTACTCGGGTGAACCCGGTTATACATCATAGACACGGACTAAGTCAAGTGATTGATAAGATTAGAATGTTACAAGTTAAATCAACTAATTTAATACGATGCTTGAAACCTTCGGTGATGATGTTGTAGGTATATAATTACGAGCGGCCACGAGCGTTGAAGGTGACAACAGTCACCTTTGGGTGCTTTCTTAGAGCTACCATCTGTCACTCCACGGGTTTTTAGTCGCTCACTTCCTGATGGTCAAGAAAGTTGCTTACAATGCGACAGGTGTTTAATAAAACCGCCTTCTGAGCTGCTGCCAATACCCTACTGACTTCTAAATGTTCGAGATGTTCAGTGTATCTTGCGTGCACATTGCATGTAGCCGAAACCACAATGGGATGAATAGATGCATGATTCACATTCCCCCATGTGGTCTTTACTTCATGCCTTAAGTCGCTATACCGGAATGTAATGATCCGTTTGGATAGTAACATCCCAATATAAGATGTAATCTTCGCTTTCTAAAACTTTGACACCGGTCAACCACGTCTTAATGTATCACGTGCTTGCGAACATTCCTGGTTCTGACAACCTTGTCCTGTATCGCAATGACGAATCCTTCCGTCTCTGGATACAGAACACCCTTTCTTAGCCAAATATTAGATGCCTCACTATCCACTTCATTTTGATCTAACGTTTTGGGGTGCTCGCCATGGATGGCCTTCTGCCTCCATTGTATTTCTAATTCCACTATGGTTTCTGCCCTGATATTCAAGGTCCGAGTGTTACTTTGACGTTCTGTGGAAAACTATTGCATTAACCCTTAAAGGTCCCCATGGGGTCATTAGAGCCCTGACACTTTATATTGAAATTTAAGAAGTTCGTTCTTCTTCAGTACAGAAAATTATTAAAATAACCTAAAGTTGTGAAAAAGTTGTGAATCTTCTTCAAAATATAATCTAAAAAATTGAAAATAGCAATTTCTGAGAAAAAACACTGACTCAATCCAAACTTTCATGGAAACTTAATCAAATTCTGATGTCGTACATTTATTATTATTTCTTATGTTAAACAAACAATTATTCTATCATATCTTTAATAAATAAGTTCGTATATTTATGTGTCTAACACTCATGATGGTATAAATGATAAATCATGATCCATGGGTAAAATATTTTACTCAAAAAGATTAAATTTACTATTTGAAGATTTGAATCTTGCTTCCTTGAGCCGTGGTTTGGCCGTAGTGCACCAGGGAGCGTACAGACGAGAGCTGAACCTTGCGAATATCCCTAATGTGGATATCTCGGACGTATAATTTTTATTAGTCAGGACTGCGTACGCGATGTCTCGGATCAAAATATATCCATGGAGATATCGAAGCTTCCGCCTCGCAGGATATTCAAACGGGTTATCCCTGGAATAACCCGACATACATGGGGTTAAATGGAACATCCCGGGATATCGTATTGCTGTGAAGGGTACATAAAACTGTCCCATATTTGATACATAGAAGTTTTAGGATTGTTATATATCTTTTATAGAATTGTCCTAAATTTTTTACAACGCATGGTACCAATGTTCTACAATTGTTCTAGAAATATTACAGATCGGTTGACACAGAGTTCTAGATCTGTTACAGATTTGTTATACAACATTTGTAATTGAGTTCTAGAATTGTTCTAGAAATGTTACAAATCGGTTTTCACAGCGTTCTAGATCTGTTACAGAATTGTTACATAACACTGGTAACCGAGTTCTAGCATTGTTATATAAATGTTACAGATCGTATGTCACAGCTTTCTAGAACTGTTACAGAATTATTATAGTGTAGGGGGGATGACATAGTTACTCGCATATTCGTAATCTGTTACTAACTTGTTCTAGAACATGTTCTTTTGTGTTCTAGAACAGTTACGAATCTGTTCTGTAACCATGTCTGCTGGGTTAGGGCTTAAGACGATGTCAAGGTACCGCGGCCTACCTCCCCCCTCGCCTACCTTTTTCTATTGTTCAGGGCTGCTCTGGCTCTCGAAACGCTGTAGCTCTCAACCGGCACCTTCTGCATTATGTTACAGGGGTACATTTAAATAGGAAAGTGTATGAACTCTGTTGCGCCCTACCATGGAGGTCGAGTCGAAGGCGCGTTGCCGTGTTAAAATGTTTGGGCAACTGAAATGCACACTAATGTATGTTACTTGAAGAAAAAGTATTGTACGTTACTTCAAGACATTTTTATACTACTTATACTAAATATATTTATACTGATTTAAATATGTATGGAGTATAAATATTGTTGAAAATTCAACTACTTCGTTGAAAATTTATTTTATTTCCTTGGAAACTGATTTCCTTAACTGTAAATGAAATCAAATTTACCAAAGTAAATTAATAAAATTGTATTAATGACCAAAAACGGTGTTTATAATCTAATTATCTCTATGAAGAGGATCTCATCATAATTTAAGTTTGAAAATTTGCTAGATGTATCATTTACTATTTAAGTTTATGTAAAAATTAGTCGCTCATTTCAGACTTAACATTTTAAAAGAGTATTTCGAAATATGTTATTCGTTTGTTAAAATATTTTTAATCATAATCCAAGTATGTTTAAAATGTTTTCATTTTTAATCAATAATTTCGAGTATCGGTGTTACTTAATGTATTCGGAACTTATGTATACATGTAATAAATAAGAATGAATTAATCCCGCTAGAATTTCCTATAATTCGTTATTCATGAAATTTAATAACAGGCTTTAACATTCTTATCTACATTTTCCGTTAAGAAAAAAACGTTCGATTTCTAATTTATTGAAATTTAGAACATGCCTGATAATCTCAATAGGCAGGCACGCTACAATTTTGCGGAAGAGAAGCTGCATTGGGCGCATGAATGGCCGAAGGTGCGTGATGCATTATACATTTATTTTTTCGTTCTTAACAATATGCTTGTTTTAGTATAATTAGTCTAAAAGTCTTGTTTTAGTCAAATTAGTATTTTGATCTTTTATATGTGTTTCAGATTTTCTAATCTGACGAAAAAAAGTTTAATTTAAATGGCCTAGATGGATCATTGATTTAATCTTCGACAAGAGCCTTGTTTTTTTCACACGATACTTTGGTGGCGGATCCGTCATGGATGGGCAGCATACAGCAGTTTCGGGAAAGTTGGCTTGAAATTCATTACCCACAAAATGAACAGCGAAGATTATCAGGCAGTGCTTGAAGAGCATCTCAAGCACTAAATTTACCTATTCTGCTCTGCTCGGTTGACATTTCAACAGGAAGACGCGTTAATACACGCTAGCAAGTCTACCAAGGATTGGTTGGTCAAGGCGAAGATTGCAGTAGTCGAGTGGCCTTGTGTTTCTAGAGATATCTTTCACGATGTTTACGAAAACGCCCAAACGTATGCGAGGGTCGTAGAGCTCAATAAGGCGATAAATTCAGCGCAGGACATCAGCGCAAGAAGTTTAAAAATCCCAATAATTCATTACTAAAACGGATAAAAATGGGATTCAAGTACGACGGAAACGCGATTCACTGCTAATTCTTTGCGAATATAGCTTTAATTAATTGAATAATTCTTTGTAAATATAGCTTTGATTACTTAAAAGCAATTTTTTATTGTCGGAAAATCGAATTTTTTTCAATTGTCCCTATTAATTTGAGTCACTACTTTTTTCACGAAAACTGTATAAATAAACGAAGGACTCCATTAGGCTCACCAAATTTGGAGAAAAATCGTCAATGCGATTCTATAACATACTAAAGAAATTTGATGCAATTCATTAGAGTAAAAAAAAATATATCAAAAAAATGGGATGCCCCTATAAATTTGAAACACACTGTACCAAAAGATTAGCGACATTATACTGTAATAAACCTTTATGGGTAGTGATCGCCGTATATTTTTTAATATATTGGTTCAATAATACCTACTGATAGGCGTTTGATAAATCAGTTTTTGAAAATTTTACCCTACGCAAGATTTTCTTTATAGTCACCAAAAATTAATATCGCACGATCATTTTCTAGAAGTGCCCCCTGAATTAACGCAAATAGCAGCGGTCTAGTCTTTTTAAATACTGGTTTCGAAGTTAGCTTCATGCCATTGAATTCAATTGAAAAATCACGCATTATACCAAAAGCGACTATCATTAATTTCCCCACTACTTTAAATGTATCAATTTTTCCACATTAATTTTAGGATACGATTTCAATGTATCCCTTTTAGATATTCCCGCATCTGCAGAACTTATAAGTAAAGTTTACCACGCATTGATAAGGTCCTCTTGATCCTCCTCATTGTTTTTAGACGCGGCCCTCGAAAAAAATTCACGGCCTCCCTACTTGACAGATTTAGTCTCGGTCAGACTTTAACCAGATGACCTTGAACTCGACAGTTACAAAACATCTAATCTTTGTTGCAACAATTTGGGTTCGCGTAACCCACTCTACTACATAAAAAGCACCCTGGTTTTTTTCTCTGCTTGAGAACTCGGTTAGCCTTTATGCTGCAAATTAATTTTCATTTATTGATAACCTATCTTGTGTAGTTTTAGATCAGTTTCTAATGTACTGTTTGCTTCGATGTCCCCACGAACAATCTTTTGAGCTGTTTTGATTTCATTAGCCCAAGGCACTGCCTTATTAATAGCCAAATCTGTTTGATGAAAGAGTTCTATCTTTTTATTGTATCGTAAACTCTAGCGACAAGTTGATCATGAAGGCGTTCTTAATTGCGATTATAGTTCCTGATTTTTCACTAATCTCTACAAACTTTGCTCTTGCAGCTATTTTTGAAGGGTGGAGGTGGGAGATAGATACTCAATTAGTTTTTGGACCACCTGTGTGTAGGTTAGTTCTTTTAGCATTTGAGGAGCCGGCACATTCCGTAGCCTATTTTATGTCTCAATATCCACATTTATTAAAAGCAATAAGCGTTTTTTTATTTATATGTGCATTTTTTCACTCCAGCCAATTTGTTCAATACACAGTAGATCGTTCTGTTCTTTCATTTTAATATTTTCCTTGGTTTCTTCACTATCCAGAGATTTTTCGGATTCACTTATTCCTACTTTAACTATTAGAATTTTACGCAACATTCGTCCAACTTTACAATACCGTATTCCTTAATCTTTGCAACTACTTCATCTTTTAATAACTTGAAGGGTCCGCGGTCTGTACCTGTTAACTGACATTTTTTTCGAAATTGATTTTTTTTTGTATTTTCTGGAACATTTTTTATATGCAGTTAATATCCCTTAAGCGAAACGGCAAAATTCCTTTCAGTTTTTTAAAAATGGATTTTCGAAAATCAAGTTTCGGTGTCTAGAGCATAGGTCCCTGTTTTAAACCTGTTAACTGCTTATGGCATCTTATGTAAAATCCGTGCCTTTTCTCACATCAGCTCAGTTCACTCGTAGAATGGGCCCATTACACACATGTCAGTGTGTGTGCAGTTAAATGCATGATTTTCACTTCCGACTCTTGCAAATTTTTATTCGATTTCGACATTAATTTATCTCACACCACTTTATTTTATTTTATCAATTCCGGGTGATACCTGACTGACTTATGTGCCTAAATGTCACTTAATTATAGAGATGAGCATGTGCGTAATGTCCTTA
>NC_046666.1:106701468-106723820 GCF_010883055.1 Belonocnema kinseyi | reverse complement strand
ATAGGGAATATAATCATATAAACTCTAGCATACAATGCAACCCGTCTTGCATTTGTATAATGGAAAAAAGTACTATGTAGGCGATTTTAATTCGGTTTCCAAATCTCCCGCACTCGAGATCTTGCGCCGATTGGTCAAAGTTTTGAGACTCAGAAGACGTGCACAAAATATACATATAACCAAATTATGAAACAAGGTTATGTTCCCCAGTATTCATCACGCATTTCAAATAAATAATCAGTTACAAATTTAAAAAAATGTAACACAACATTAAAATTGATAAAAGCTGTTGTTTTATGTATTAAATAAAATATGGTAGTCAAACGCTTTTGACTAACTGCAACGAAAATTTTATTCCGTATGATTATAAAAATTGCAACGATGAATCTGAAATTCAAATGATGAGAGGTAAGAAGCGGCGAATTATTCATATAAGCTGGGTGTTCAGCGACCTTGCAAATTTCGTCTTCGCCACTGTAGAATGTTAAAGTATACATTTTTTGTGATATTTGACTTAGAAATTATAAAAATTATTAGCTGAAATCTTCAATATTAACTCAGCTTCATAATAGACCTTTTTATTCTAGACGTCGACAGTGCGCACATGCCACGATTTTACGTCATTTCCGTTTTTTCGAACAGTTTTGTGCGGAAATGTATGGAAAATATTGTAAATAAGAATAACAACGAAAAATAAATGTGTAAATAAATCAGAGTTTAGAGACAACAAATTTTTAAGCATATTTAGAAAAAAACTTCGAAAAAAGTGCGAAACGTTGGGCGAGCAAGCCCATTATTTACATTTGTTGACATTTGTCGTCTTCAAAAAAATGTTTAAAAATCCGGAAGACGATGTTCCAGGAGCAAAATTAGTGCACAAATCGGTGTATGAGCGCAGTGTAAACAGCTTAAACGATGGATAAAATATAGGACACGATCTTTAAAAGGAAAAAAAGTGATTCAGTAGAAAGGATATTTTACGTTGTGTTAGGCAGGTATTAATATTGTCTTTCTTTGCTAACATTTGCTTACATATTAAATGAATCATTGTTATCGGGGTTTCGAACCTCCTAAATTTTTTGATAAAAATAAAATCTATTTAATACTTTCACTTGAGAACGGAAAGCTATTATATTTATGTATTTATAACCAGTTTATATGAAAGAAGGAAACTTTGTTAGTACATTCCTTATACCAGGTAATCACTAACAAATGGCTTTTTATTGTCTAAACTTGAAAAAGAGAAGTAGAAAATATAATATTGTGTTATTCTATATTTGTATGAATATTAAATATTTACTCAAAGTTCTGAACTGCAAATCTTGTATAAAAGAACATATTGATACCTGCATCATCTTCCCTGAGTTTCGCCGAATTTTTAAGCATTTTTTAGAAGATGACAGATGCCAAAAGATGCAAATAATGGCCTTGGTCACCGCACTCTTTGCACGTTTTTCACCGTTTTTTTAAAATAAACTTTCAAGAGTTTCACCACTCGGTTTTTGAGTATACACCATATTACAAAACATTAATAAAGATTTCAAAATGTTTCAAGGATTTAAAAATATTTCAAAGGACTTTGAACATTTTATAAAGGCGTGTTTATCAGATTTTAAATATTTCATAACAATTTCACAAAGATTATTAAACTTTTAAAAGATGTAAAGGGTTTCAAAGATTTTTAAAAGGTTACAGTTCACCAGATTTCAAAGATTTTAAAACATTTGGAAGTTTTAAAAAGGTTTCAAAACATTTTAGAAGATTTTTTTTACTAATTATAGATTACAAATAATTCAATATTTTCAACGGATAAAAAGGATATCACAAACAAAGATTTAAGAAAAATTTCCCAAAGAAACCACGTCTCGAGAATTTTTGTGAACACATTCTAATATTGTGTTACATTGTTTTTAATTCGTAACTAATTATTTATTTGAAATGCGCGATGAACCCGGGGAACATAACCTTTTTTCAGAATTTGGTTATACCAGCCCCCTGCCTGGACCGTATATGTGTATGGAGTAGTAGTTTTCGTACGATCCGGAGGGGAAATGTCGGTCAAACTAAGCCAACAGATGGCACCACAAAAAGTAGGTCTGTCTTCTTCATTGAATTGCATTAAGAAAAAGCAAAAATAATTAAAAACTTGTTGCTGTTTGTAAATAAACAAAAAATAATATATGAAAAAATAAGAGTGACTATTATTAATTATTTAAAACAAGAAAAAGTCATGAAAATATGTAATTTAATATGAGTAAAATTTAATTTTGAGATACATTTTGAAAGCAGTTCGAACTTTATATTTTTGTGATTTATTTTGCTCACATTATTGATTTTATTCTTTGTTAAAGTTCGGACCCACTCCTTCGGCTTGCGGGTTCGATTCCCGCATCGCACTCTGGAAGAGTCTCGGTGGCCCATGCGATGAACACTAGCCTAGCAAGGGAGTTGTTCATCTCCAGAGAGTCGTGGGACCGGTACCTCTAGAGAAAAAGGTTTTCTCTAAGTACTTAAGGCTGTTGCTCTTGGTGGTTCGAAACCCACCTTAAACTGTAGGTCCCCCTTCCACCACCAAGTAAGTGTGTGGAGGGTGTGTAAAGGAATAGAGAAGGTGTAAGAAAATTGTAAACCCTTAGGGGACACATTAGAAGCTTCCATTCCAGCTAATAAAAAAATTAATAATATGTAAGACCTCAATGACAAAAATATTTAAAACATATACATAATTAAAAGAATTAATGAAAAATATATTACTCATATCCAATATAAATATAATAATAATTAGAATATGTAAGACTACAACTTAAGTTGCAAAGTAAAGAATCTTTGTTCCTTTACAATTTTTTAAATTTCAAGCTTTGAAAAAAATATTTTTAAAAAGTAGTGGTAATTGTAATTAAAATGTTTGAGAGAATTATTTGGAAAAAAGTCAATGACACGAATGATATATGAGAAAATGGATTTAATATAATGTGTATATATATATATATATATATATATATATATATATTTACTTAAATTGAACCAAACATCATATATACATTTATACAGTTCAATCATTCATTTGTTTCTTGATCTTGAAAGCGTTTTTCTCGCTGCGTTCAGCCCCTAATAATTTTATTAAAAATTTTTAATTTAAAGGAGATTCTAAATTAAATAGTTTTATTATTGCAAACCTCATTTCTAAAATAAACAGACTATAAGCTATTCAAATCTATAAACAAACGTACTGTACTCATGTCACACAGTTGGAGGAAATGCACTTTTTCATTAAAGAACGTCCAGAGCCTTCAATTTTCTTGCGATTTTGAATTTTTATGTTTTAAATTAAAGATCATTAAATTCTATAGATCTTGACTCTCTGAAATGTTGTCTCCTCTATTTTTTTGTTAATAACACAGCCACACACAAAAAAAAGTGTGCGGATCTGGTAACAAGACACACGTATTCCTATGGATTTTGGGGCGCTGAATTCAAATTCGGTATCAAACATCACCCATCACGTCATGGTTGAGCCATAACCTCAAAAAATGACGAAAAATCATGCACTGGGGCAAATAAATTTCAAAATAATGCCAGTGATGCAAATTTTCACTTCAAAAACATGCCTGATATCTACTTATTTAACATAACTTTACCCAACAGAACCTGACCTCACCTAACCTGAATTAACAAAAATTTATTGAACTACACGTAAAGCTCTGGAAGCATATTTTCCCAGTAGAAAATGTGTGCTACATCGAATCGGTCAACTCGAGCTTAACCTAGAAATAAATCTAACCTAGCCTAACCTAACCTCAAGAAACACAATTAAACTGATTGTGTTGTCCCGTTGTGTTTGCGGTACCGTTTGAATCAGGTTGGGCTTAACCTGCAGAGGTCAAACCTATCCTAACCTAAAAAAACCTGACCTAACCTAACCTAACTTAACTTCACGTAACACAATTAAACTCATTGTGTTGTCCCGTTGTGTTTGCGGTACCGTTTCATTCAGCTTCGGCTTAACTTACATAAAGGTTTAACCTATCCTAACCAAACAAAACCTGACCTAACCTAACCTAGCCGAATGAAATTCAACCACACGTGTAGCTATGTAAGCGTACGGTTCTCAGTCTTAAATGTGTAGTCTTAAATGTGTACCGCAAACACAACGGGACAACACAATGAGTTTAATTGTGTTACGTGAAGTTAAGTTAGGTTAGGTTTTGTTAGGTTAGGATAGGTTAAACCTCTATGTAGGTTAAGCCGAAGCTGAATAAAACCGTAGCGAAAACACAACGGGACAACACAATCAGTTTAATTGTGTTTCGTGAGGTTAGGTTAGGCTAGGTTAGATTTATTTCTAGGTTAGGCTCGAGTTGACCCACTCGATGTAGCACACATTTGCTACTGGGAAAATATGCTTCCAGAGCTTTACGTATAGTTCAATAAATTTCTGTTAATTCAGGTTAGGTGAGGTCAGGTTCTGTTGGATAAAGTTATGTTAAATAAGTTGATTTCAGGCAAGGGTTAATCCTTCACAGTTGTCGACATGTTTTTGAAGTGAAAATTTGCATCACTGGCATTATTTTGAAATTTATTTGCCTCATTGCATGATTTTTCGTCATTTTTTGAGATTATGACTCAACCATGACGTGATGGGTGATTTTTGATACCGAATTTGAATTCAGCGCCCCAAAATCCATAGGAATACGTGTGTCTTGTTACCAGATTCGCACACTTTTTTTTGTGTGGCTGTGTAATTTTTCCAGTCAAAGTATGAACAAAGTCTTCTTATCGATGAAAAATTTTTTTTTGCTAAAAGTGCTTCCCATTAATATAGGAGTGACATTTAATAACAAAAATAATTTAAAAGTTTATAATAACCACTGTGATGAACAATTTTTGTGTCAAAATATTAGAATTTGAGATTTTTCAAATTATAGTTTCCTTCAATAGCCAGAACGACTTCAGGTATTGCCTAAAATAATAAATACTTAATGATATCTGATAAAATATAACAATTTACATTTTTGCAAACAAATTAGATAAACAAATTTAAAATGTTTTCCCCTTCGCATAGAATTTTTATTTTTTTTTGCACTGGAAATGTTCTAAGCTATTGGACGAATGACTGCTAGTCACAAAAATATTAGAAGAGTTAACAATAACCACTGTTATCAACAATTCTTGTGACAAAATATTTAAACTTAAGGTTTTATCAAATTTAAATTTTCTTTGATGGCCAAGTCGGTGGGTTATTGTCAAAAGACTTTGTATTGAGTGAATCTTAGCATGCAGTATTATGATTCATTTCCAATCTATTACGTTTGAAAACCCGACTTTTTCCGAGTGATACTGCCAACATTTGGACATTTTTTATGTAATTTGTTTATAAACATGTAAGTTCTTATATTCCACTAAATATGATCTAAGATTTTATTTTTAGGAATATCCGTAGCCATTGTAGCGATTAAAGAAAATAAAATTTTTGATAAAACCTTACATTTGAATATTTTGTCACGAGAATTATTTATAAGAATGATTATTTTTAACTTCTCACATATTTTTGTGACTAGCAGTTATTCGCTCAACAGCTTGAAATATTTCCAGTGTAAAAAAAAATTTCTATGCGAAAGAACTAAAATTTTGAATTTCTTTATCTAATGTATTTACAAAAATTTCAATTGTTATATTTTATCAAATATTATTGAAAATTTATTGTTTCAGGAAATACCTGAAATCTTCCTGGCGTGTGAGGGAAATAATAATTTGAAAAATCTCAAGTTATAATATTTTGCCCCAAAAATTGTTGATAACAATAGTTATTATAAACTTTTAAATTATTTTTGTTATTAAATGTAATTCCTACATAATGTGAAGCACTTTCAGCACCAAAAAATTTTACCGATAATAAACTATTTGTTAATTTGTTTATCAAATTTGTTTGCAACAAATAAATGGAATGATAAACAAATTATTTGTATTTTATGAGTCCCTAAACATTAATTTTAGATAATATAAAGTTTTCCTGGTCAGATATGAAAGCGTAAAAAATTGTTATGTACAAAATTTCAGTTTTTTCAATGCTCTGAGTAGAAAAATTATTAATAACCAAATAGAGAAGACAAAAGTTCGAAGCGTCAAGCTAAACGAAAAAAGTGAATTTCCTCCTACACTTCGTCATTAATACGGTGTGTTCGTTTTTAGAGTTTAATAGTTTATAGTCTGTTCATTTTAGAAATGAGGTTTGCAATAATATAATTAACTATTTATTCAAAATCTCCTTTAAACGAAAAATTTTAAATAAAATTATTAGGGGTTGAATGGAGCGAGAAAAAAGCTATCAAGTTAAGCAACAAATAAACGATTTCACTGTATAAATCTATATACGATATTCGGTTAAATTAAAATAAATATATACATTACATTAAATAATATTAAATCCACTTTCTCATTTATTGGTCTTTTCATTAACTTTTTACCAAATTATTCCCTCAATATACAATATACGTCATATATTTTTTATTAATTCTTCTGATCATGTATGTTTCACATAATTTTGTCATTGATGCCTTTAATATTATTAATTTTTTCATTAGCTACATTAATAACTTTAACAAAAAATAATTTTGTTTAACTTTAACAAATAATAAAATCAATAATATAAGCAAAATAAATCACAAAAATATAAAGTTCAAACTGCTTTCAAAATTTATCTCAAAATTAAATTTTATTCATATTAAACTACATATTTTCATGACTTTTTCTTTTTTTAAATAATTAGTAATAGTTAGACTTATTTTTTCATCTATTTTTTTTGTTTATTTGCAAACAGAATCAAGTTTATAATCATTTTTGCTTTTTCTTAATGCAATTCAATGAAAAAGACAGACCTACTTTTTGTGGCGCCATCTGTTGGATTAGTTTAACCGACGATTCCCCTCCGGATCGTAAGAAAACAAAAAAGTGGGGGCGATGCATTGGGCTGGGTTATACGTATATTTTGCGCACGTCTTCTGAGTCTCGAAGCCTTTGACCAATCAGCGTAAGATCTCTAGCGCGGGAGATTTGGAAACCGAATTAAGATCGCCTATATAGTACTTTTTTGCATTATACAAATGCAAAACGGGTTGCATTGTATGCTAGATTTTGTATAATTATATTCCCTATGACTACATAGTAAGCGTCCTTACTTTGTGTGTATATACACACTCCTAAATGTCCGGTCTGGCGCAGGTCACACACACACACACACACATATGTATATATAATTAAAAATTTGTCATAAGGACAACGGCAGGATTTCGCCAGGAGCAGGTGCTAATCTGAAAAACTGCACCTGCTCCCAGCGACACCGCGGTAAAATTTAAGCCACAACCACGTCTCACAACCATGAGATACGTAGTTACAGTCTGTAACGGAATGCATACGACGATCCGAAAAAAGTTTCGTGAACCCGGGGAACACGGGCGACCCAAGGACGACCGCCTTCTATATTTTTCCCGCAAGTATTTTAGCATATTGTCGACACGCAGGTATGCTTTTGAGGCTATTAACGAGTGAAAGCTTGGCACCTCCAAGAGCGCCGATGATAAGGACGATTAGTTTAACAGAATATTCCGGGTACAATCGTTGCAACTCCATTATAAGGTATCTATACCTCTCTTTCCTTTCATTCTCCTTTGCTATGATGTTTTTGTCAGCTGGTTTCGAAAATTCGATAACGAACATGGTTCGCTTCTCGAAGTCAAGAAGAACCCTGTCAGGCCTCGAGTGTGCAACGGAAACTCAATTCTTGACAATTGACTCGATTTCCTTAGGAGCATTTAGAAGAGCGATATTAAGGTTAATGCCGTAAGAGTGACAAAGATGGTAATAAAGCACTCATAGTGCCGCATTGTGACTTTCGATGTAGATCATTCTCGCATGATTTGGACAACTAGATAGTATGTGAGCTAAATGGGATGTGTATGGGACGCCTTGCAGCTATCATCCGGAATATCTTGGCTCAAAATGTGGCGACGGTATGTTAAGGTGGAAATGACACCGTCTTGACATGGCAAAATGAAACCATCCTCTAATCGAGGAGCTATTCACGAAAGTTTTTTTCCTGCGCTTTCTTACTCCGGGCTTTCAGGAATGAGAACTCGAGATAGATAAGATTTGACGCATTTTCCTGATAACTGATGCTGAAGTCAGGTCTGAGAGTTTCCGCAGCTTCATCCGCTGCTTTTTACATAAACGCTCTTTTGCCTACTTCTTCGTGCTTCCTGAACATTTTAAGAAGAGGGTCTCTTCCATTTGCGACTCTGTATTGTACCCAGAATAATCCTGTTGTGAAGACATTCAATATTCCGCAACCACCTTGACGGCGTGAGATATACAGTCGCGGAACAGGAGACTTAAGATGCATGGTTTTGTTCATGTGCATAACCTTTCTTGTCCCGATATCAAGGGATTTGAGCTCGTTCTTCGTCCATGGAACCACTCCAAATGAATAGAGTACTATCGGAAGACCAAATTTGCCGGATGAGACGTTTGCATCTTCTTCTGAGTTTATCCTTTATAGATGTCACATCCTGAATGCGGCTCTGTGGTACGCCCAGGTATGTATAAGTCTCTCCAGCGCATAGGTGTCGTATAGTGCTTCTACCGACGAGCTCAGGGTCTTCAGGGATGCCATAATTTTTTCAACGTGTGGAATTTTCTGACGCCCTGGGGAGGGGGGGGGGCTAAATAATGTTGAATGTTTCGAAAACTTTCTGATTATATTTCATGCTTATAAATTTAAACATATAATTCACAATAAACAATACTTATTAAATTCTTTGCGACAATAATAAAAATAAATAAATTTGATATATTTGTAACACTTTGGTTATATCACATTCTTACATATTAGATTTACATCTACGCACTATGTAATAAATTCAATCAAACTTCGTCAGAAAATATAGTATCCTTGCTGAATTATTATATATTAAATAATGAACATTTTTGGTCAGTTTTCCAGTTAATTAAGATTATCTACATAAACTGGTTACCTATTATAGGGTGGTTTACCTTATCAAAATAAAACAAAAGTAATAAGTATACCGTATTATTATATTAAATAAGTAAAACATTTAACTAACTTTTTATTGAATTGGGTCCCTTCAAATAAGCACTGAATTCAATTTTTATTGTAGAAATATTAAAATTACCTGCTAGCTCATTTGAAGTGGAAGCTTCTTTTTGTTCACTTTCCATCTTTCCTTCAAAGCAAGGATGAATTTTCTCTATAATTTGAATTGAAATTCTAAGTTTCGGAACTTATAAAATAAATTTTTAAAAAGTGTGAATAATGCGTTTTATGTATTTACCTCGACCTGAATCAAAATCAGTCTTCATCAGAAGCACTTCTAGTGTGTAGAAATCCACGCGTGGCGAATTTCAAGGTGTGGATTGCTCCACATGATCCACACGGTTCGCGCCGGTCCTGATCATACATGTAAAATACAAGAGCAACCTTGTGCTTTCTATTTGCAGGTTTTCCGCAAAAGTACCCCTGGGAATGGCGAAGTGCTAGATATAGTGGCAATAATGTGAGGCAAAAGAGGAGTGGGCTCATGGTGTCGCCCTGAAAGACACCTCTTTGAAAAGTGCCCTCGTTAGTTAGGTTAGGTTACGTTAAGTTGCTGCATCTTTGTAAACACACCCATCGATAAGCAGGTTCTCCCGACATCCTGCTACGCCTTTCTTTGAGCCGCGTTGTTCATACATTTCTTGCCACACAGGTTCAATTGCCCGAATAATCCTATCATTTAGGATACCTGTGAAGATCTTATACAGTGTGTTGAGAAAAATGATTGGCCTGTAATTCTTCGGGCCTTTCTTCGGGTTGCCCATTTTCGTCAGGAGTACTGAGCGTCCTTCCATTAACCACTCCGGAATTGGCTCTTCCGACTTCAAATATAAGGTGAAAGTACGGGCCAGATGCTGATGGATTGAACGAAACTTCTTCCACCAGAAGGTCTTGATACCATCTGGTCTCGGAGCGGAATAGTTCTTCATCACTCTTAATACTTTTTTCACCTCCTCGGCAATGATGGGTGGGCATTATTCATCAGGTGTTATGAGGGCATCACACATCTCCTTGAAGCTATTTATGTTCTCTGATTCTTCGTCCAGTCTATGCTGCACTTCGTAGACTTCTCTACAAAATACTTTGACCTCCTCTGATTTGGGCGGGTCGTCGATAGTAACTGAAGGGTCTTGGGAGAGTCGAGATTGTAAAAAAAAATCGTATTTTTGGATTGAAATGTAATTGCCTGTCATTGTTTGGAGTAGTCAATTTTTATAACATGATTATGTAATTATTTAAATAATTATTTATTATATATTTTCAAAATTGCAAAAAATTAAGCCAGAGATATCAACTTTCTTTTTAAATTAGTATCCTATGCTTTGTTTTGTTGAATAATTACATAATTCTGATACATTTCTGTCAATGTTTTATAAATTTCTATTTGTTTAAACAATCTTCATTTGCTCGAAGTTTTTTTTTCGATAACTACAAAAATGAAATAAAATAAAACACTTACAATTATGTTTCTGATTGTATAGTGTATAGAAAGAATAAATTTACCACTTGTTAATTGCTTAAATAAATATAATTTTTTAAAAATAAGAGGAAATGTATGAAAATTATGTAATTATTCAGGGAAAGTAGCACAGGATACCAATTTGAAAAAAGTGGATATCTCTGGTTCAATTCTTAGAAATTTTGAGAGTAAACAATAAATAATTGTTTAAATAATTAAATAATGTTTCAAGAAAAATTTACAACCCCAAGCAATGACAAACAATTAGGGCGTTAGGGTCTTGATTTTGATTTTTAACGAATTTTAGAAAGTTATTTATAAGAAATATTATGTAATTGAGTTGATATAGACAATAAAGAACATCAGTTTGTAAAAATGTGGGCCCTGAAAACTTCCTTCTTTTGGGTGTCGTTCACTGAGAGATACGCATGTCGTTCACTGGTTCTGAAGTTACGATAAAAATATTTCAAATATATTGAATCTACTCTAATTTAAAACTAATATTTATGTAATTATATTTCAAAACATAATCATCTAGCCTCTGAAAGTACTACAAAATAAGAAATACCATTTCTTTTAACTTTCAGAGGTCTTTCAAATTAACGACATGGTTAATTTTTATAGTATCAACATGTCCTTCTGTAGTTGGTAGCAAAAATGTTATTGAATGAATATAAATTCAGTAATTTCGTGCTGCATAAATATTGAAATACAAATTACATGGATAATGGAATATTTATTCATGTACAAGTATCTATTTTATATTTTTTGAATTTTATTAAGAGTATTTGTATTGCACAGTGTCGTTCACTAGAACGGTGTCGGCAATACCCCTCTTTACCCCACATTTCGATCAGAAAATACCATAATTTTTTTTTTGGGGGGAGGGGATAAATCGCTGCGGGAAGGATGATGGTGGCGGTTTTGCTGGGATAAAAATTTTCGCTGGGATCGGTTGCAGTTTTTTAGATTAGCACCCACTCCCGGCGCAATCCTCCGGTTATCCTTGCGAAAGCTTTGAATATATATAAAGTTTGTCGCAAGAACACTATGATTGCGGAGAGAGAACCTGCTCATTTTAGTAACGGAGTGGGTGGAAGTCCAATAGATTAAAAAACAGATACAAGACCTGAAATTTTGTGAACTAAAAAAGTTAAATGAAATGAATAAGATTAAAAGTAAAAAACGTACCTTGTTTCTTAAAATTGATCTATTTATGTTATGTAATAAAACAATCTTTTGAAAACAATATGCCACTCCACGTAAAATTAACTTAAATGATTCTTGATTGGAACAACACAACTCCTTGTGGATTTGGACTTAACTGAAAGTTCAACAAATAAGGTAAATAAACATTTATTTCAGATAGGTAAGTAGTACTCATACAGTCATAAACTTTAATATCTTAAATATTTTAACATCAAATAAGAATATGATGAAAGCATTGAAAATAACATTCTTCTATACATATTGGTCATACAAAAAAAAGACTGTATATAACGTGTCTTAAACAACTGCTCAGATACTAATCCATTGAGATGAACAATCTCCTAGGAAATAGATACACGTATCATATACCCATTGTAAAATAAAGCCAAGAATTTTAATGTTCATTCACTTTTCCTATTTATATACAGTATCTTATAAATTTGAACAGAATTTAGCAAATTAAATGTAACAATAAAGAATCCTTCTGCATCTAAAGTTAAAACAAAGACAAAGGATTTAATTCTTTTGAAATTACGTCAATCAAATTGCTCCTCCATGAGTGAATTGACGAAAATTATTACTGGAATAGTTGGAATTTAAAAGACACATGCGCATTTGTTTTTCTTATGTGCAAAAACTATCACATGTTATTCTACCTATTATAGTGACTTTTGCGTGATGTAAATCATAGAATATTCAAAACAATCAATCTGAAAGTTAGATAAGACACTTTGATTCCGCGTTATTTTCTTGCTCTATCGATATATCCTCAGCAGCCAGAGCAAGGACCTCCTCGCAAACACGTCTATAAACCCAAGCATCTCCTTTTAACCTTTTTCTTCTTATACCAACCAGTGGATTTTCACTCATAACATCCTTTAATATGCACACTTCTAATTCAAATGAACAAGCATTTCTCGACGAAAAAGGTCTCGCTGAGTCTTTTTTTAGTTCTGTCCCAATGAATTCAGTCTCTCCTTGCAGTATATATCTGTAAAATGGTTAAATGATTAAACCGATTTTAATTGTCAAGAAGTAAAAAATTTTTGGTGGAGTTAATATATTAAAATAATGTTAAAATGGCCATCACTATTTCAGTTTGAAAACCAATAATGTAAATTATAAAGGCACTTATAGTTATCAATTAAAAACGGTAAGAGATATATGATGCATATATGTAAATCATACAAGAAGGAAGCCTTATTATGTGCACTGCGAGGTTACATTGGTTAAATATTTATTTGAAGTACTGTAAAATAAATTTATGCTACTGAATTCTTTTTCATTAACTCATATATTTTACATAGGTACATTGTTTTTAAAAACGAATTATCTCCTCCCAAGATGTCAAAGAAACAGTAAAGAAAAGTGAGGTAATAGGAACCCAATTGACACTTTATGGACACCTCGTCAAAGATATTTTGCCCTCATAGTTTCAGTCATCAATATGTTAATAAAATAAAAGCTTATATATAATGAAAATTATTATAAAAATTATCCACATTCTTACAGAACGTGCTTCAAATGAAATCGGCTGTCGTATAATAGAGGGTAACCACTGAACCGGAAAACAGAGAATTGGCAGTGAATTTATTGTTTGAGCCGGAATTATTAAAAATTGTAGTAAAATAACCATGATTGTCCAAAATAAAGCTAGCTGCTTTCTGCATGCCATTATTATTATTTGTTTTAACTTTTGCTTGGGAGATCTCAGGTTTTCATCCTCAGCCACGGTCTAAGTAAAGTGCCTTATAAAATAAATATATTATGAATTTAATACGCTGTTTGGCATATCTTGCGAAAATATTCAAGTAGGCACAAAAGTAGATACGCGGTATATTTTAGAGTTCGTCTTTTACTGCTGTTGTCTTTTACTGCCTCTTCATGCGATCACTTTTCACAAGCCAAATTACTGTGGTGCATTGGTCACTTGGTAATTTCATCTTAGATGATTCTGTTTAACCTTGCCGAGTTGAGAGAACTCTTCAGAACTGATCTGAATCTTGTAATAAATGCGTGTATCAGGCTTTTCTTAACTATCGTGTGCTGAATTCTCTTAGGTATCTAACTCTCTACTAATTAAACGCACTGTTCTGAATTTATCTTGTCCGAAGTCCATGCAGAATCTTTGGAAACATGTTTTGTGACATGGATTACCTGCTGTAATTTCTGATTTTAACTAGAGATGGGTTATTTAACGTTACTAGTAGCATGAGAATGAGGTGAAATATGAAATATAAGTGTTATGATTGTAACATAACCTCAAAAAGTATTTTTGGAGCAGGCAAGTTTAAAGTTTGCTTATAAGTAAAATAATAAGGTTTTTTCCATAATGTAAAGATAATAAAAAGAGACTAATTTTTTCTATTTTATACTATTAGAATACGTAAAACTATAATAAATGTGTAAGTATGATATAGTATACAAATATGAATGGAACGTAACTTTACTGATTGGAGTAAGCTTACAAAAAATATTGTAACAAGGAAATGAGAACGAAAAAATTCGTATAGAATTCAAGTGATAATTATTTTCGGATTTACGTAGGTTAACACTGAAAGAACGAGCAGTAGTTTTTGTCAATATTTTCATCCTCTTTCTCATTTTCGTCCTTTTGATAAGAGACTTCTGTCTTGCAATGCACTATTTTAAATATTTTATACGGAGTGTTATTTGAATTTGCGACACGATGAAATAGTATATTGCGCAACAAGGGGCAAAAGGCGACAATTGCACGAGCGTGAAGTTAGTTGCCCGAGCGAAGCGAGGGTAGATACCACACGAGTGAAATTGTTGTCTCGCCCCGAGTTTCGCATACAATTTTTCATAAAAAATACATTGATAATTTGACTTGAGATACCTGGAACTGCTTTGCGCCTCATCAAAGGTGTTATTGTTTGTAAAAACGTAGGCAATGGCAGATAGAGATTAGAATGACACGCTGGAGAGTAATTAAATAGTATATTGCGTATCCAGTGGGATAAGGGGGTGGGGGGGGGTCCCAGAGTTAACCCTGGCGGGGACGCAGGGGGCGGGGCCCCCCAGCGGGGGGGGCTGCGCCCCCATTACAAGAAAATATCAATCCTGATTTAATTAAAAGAATGATTAACACCCCCGTACTTTCAATAAGAAGTAAAGAAAATTCTTTTCAACTTAACCGATAAGCTTCACAGAACAAAGTACCGACATTTTCGTTGATTGTCCACTGTTTACCAATTAAGACGTGATATCAATGAGGCTATAAGCAGCTATTGATTTTTCTGTTCGCTCTGCCCTAACGCAAGCGCAATGGGGAGGTTGCAAGCTGCTCTAGTCAAAGTTCTGTGAAAATTTGAATTGGATAAATTAAAAATTGCTCTTTCTAATACTAATTAATAAAAAAAGTTTCTAGGTTGTTCACAATACAAGCTAAAATTTAAGTTATTTATTTGGAAACTGTGGCGAGACGAGGTTTGATAAGAGGGAGAATGGCTGCAGACAACTGCAGATAAAATAGAATGTATATACTTTAGATACCGGTTACGGCGTAAAGTGACTTTCGGAGTCGCCTGTTTCAACTTTCTAGTCTAGGGTTGAAAATACAACTTTAGACCCGCTACGAGGGCATCGAAAGTCAATTGTTTGATACATGTGTTATGAAAAACATTTTTCGTCAACATAGCTTTGACTTAGGAGGTAACCATTCATACTTTTTGGTTCATCTAAATTTGTATAAAATATTAGTTTAAATAATCCATTAATCTATAAGATTATATTTTTTAGATTTACGCACAATTTCCTGCCATACAACTTTTTCTATTGCACCAATTACGTAGCTTTAGAAGCGAAGTCTTTTGACAATTCTGAACACGAGTAATTTGGCCTGAAAAATAAGTCAAAAGTGTTCAATTTTGTGAGGACATAAAGTATGACCTATTGGGGCTAGGTCATTGCATTTTTTTAGAATTACTCGAAACTGCGTCTACTTTAAATATTGTACATTTGGTTGTAAAATTAGCAGGTTCCAAAGTACAATATATATACAGTATATATTCATTCATACCGAGAGGCTTTGCATTCTTTTATAAGTTATGTTCGAATGGCAATACCATAATAATATCACTTTTCATATATTTATTCCTTTTCCTGCACTTTTTTTAATCAATAAATGTTGTTCCGCTAAAAAAAAAGAATTTCTGAATTTCAAATTTGTGTTTTTATACGTCTTTCTCACTTAATAACATGATTTCCACAATTTCCCCTGGACGGTCAGGTGACCGTCAGATTTCTGGAAATCGGTCACTTAAATATCAGCGCATATTTCTAGTTTGAACTAGCTTTCTCACTTTAGGTCTAACTTTATAACTTTAAACCATCCATGTATAGAAGATGACTTATTTAGTGACCATCCATGTATTGAAAATGGCTTTGTTAATGACCATGCTCGTTATCATATACTCTAAGACCTTAAAACATGCTATTTAGTGTTTTTCTGAATGGATTCATTAAACAGAACATACAGAACATAATGCACTAACGGAGCCTCCTTGAAAGATACTCGTCGTAATTCGTATTAATCTAGTTCATATATCACAGTATCATATGATGAAAATACTGGATTTTTGTTCCCCAAAGTATCATCGGAAGACCGTAAATGGGCAGATCTTGCGAACTTTTAAAACCTCAAACAAACAGTCATCTGGTACCGAAGGGAACGCTTCCTTCAAGCCAATATAAGCTCTTCTAGTTATGTTTCCTCTCTTATATTGAGTCAATCGACAGAATTCCTTTCTTACTTTGCTGCCAATCATATCCAACCTGATTTTCGATTGTGAATATCGTTCTCTTCTACTGTACGGACGTCAAGTACAGTGGTAGAAGAAATAAAACAGAGGCAACAGTATCTCCGGTAGTTGCGATAATATCCCTTTTGCTTTTTAATGAGGCGAAAGGTCTATGTAGAATAGACATAAGAAGCCCAAAGTAAGATAATGGAAAATGAGCACGTTTGCAGATAAAGTTTCACGCCCAACATGCTAATCGTGCCATAATAATATGATCTCAAATGAAATGAAAAGAAATTAAACAATTAATTATTTTAGAAATAATTGGATCATATATTAAATTATAATTACTTTAAGGTGAATGATTTTCTGTTAAAACGCGGCCAAAATGCCGTGCATTTCGAACATTAGTGCAATGCTAGGGAAGTTTGTGCGTGTAATAATATCCGCCAGCATGCTCGTTTTTGTAAAGTCAAAGTACAGGACAGTGGTTTGTTTCGCTCCGTACGATAATTTCAAGTTATATCAAGATTTGACATATTTCCTCTCCACAGTCATATAAAAATCTATTAAAAACTTAAGTTTAAGAAATAAGATCTCTACATAACCACCGGGGAAAAATGTAATGTGTGACTGAGTGATTATTAGTATTTCTAAAAATGCAAAAGAGCAGAATACAGGTCTTAAAATTTCAACTTTCGTTTTCTCCGAAGCAAAAACAATTTAAAAATAAGTTTCATTACATTCTTTCTGATATTAGTAAAAAAATGTTTAAAAAAAGGAATGCCTACGTGAAAATTGAGTGACTTATTTTACCACGTATTCTTATCTCACTCTACGCTACCATAGTGGTTCGATCACTTCCGTTGACCAACTTTTTATTATTTAAACAATTTTAAACAAATTCGATAGGCAACGTGAAGGCTTAAGCTTAAATGTAAAATTTAATATATAATTCATAAGTCTGTAGTCTTTGGGAATAAGCATTGATAAATAGTTGGCCAACGAAGATGATCAAACCATCATGCCATAAGCACGATGATTTTGAAAGATTTTACAACAAAACGTTCGCAAAGAAAACTCAACAAATTATGCATTTTTTAATTAAGAATGTTTAAAAAATAAACAACTGATGCCTATGAGAAATGTATCACAGTACTGGGCGAGAAGAAAAACAATTTTAGGTAATTTAACTCAAAACAAGAAATCTTTGCAATGAAAACTGATTAATTTTTCTTTCTCAACTTACGTCTAAATGAATTGAGGTATTGCTTTGAAAGTTTGGGAAATAAGACAGGTGGCAATGAAATAATTAAAATTATGAAGTTATTTTTCAATTACTAATTTGGAGAAATACCAAACGTCCAGCAGAACCCTGGAAGCAATTTTCAATGTTTTCAATGGGCTAGATACAAAGTTTATATTTATCAAAGTGGGGCAAAACAACAAAAATTGTTCACGAACATTAAACACAAACAATGCAAAAACTAATGTTTGCATTTGAAATGCAAATAAAAAATTAACAAATTTATATGTTCAGATAGTACGTGTCTGACATACGTATCAGCTGTATTAGAGCAGTACTATTGCCACCTAAAACCTGACAAAAACAAAATAAGTTAGCGACAGTGAACTTCTTCTTTACCGACAGTGAAATATAGAAGACAAACTTCTGCCGTAAAGCCTAAATGCGTCGGTCGATATTTCTTATTTTCATAAATAACATTTTTTCTTCTCCCAACTCTGTGCCTTGCCACAAAGGTCCTTTAATATTTATAATTATTTTGCGAAAAATTTTTTCGCCTTATTTAAACTTTTATTTATAAGTATGGGTGAAAAAAATGATCTCAGTACTGACTTGATCAGCTCACCCATTCGTTACATGGCCTTAAATAATAAAAATTTTTATCTCTGGATATTTCGCCGCCCTGGAGTTATATTACGCCATGTATACTTTTTGAAAATTTAGAACAATTATTATACGTAGGGTCAGTAAGTAATAAACTTTGTTTCTAAATAAAATTTCCTCTAAAATTTCCTCACTAAGCCGTTGTAATACAAAAATAATATAGTGCCGTTAAATAAAAGTTGAAATTGTTACACAATCAAATTTTTCTGAAATTATATTCTATTACGCTTCCCAAAACAACAGCTCCCAACTAACCAAAAAAAATGCAGACTGTAACAGCCCGCTACATTAACTACGGCTTAATATTAATTCACAATCAAATAAGTTTAGTTAGTTTGAATTTTCGCGCGCCAGACGCGATCTTTGATGAATCGATACGTCGATACATCGATCAATCGATTGGGTGCAAATCATGCCGCAGCTTTGCTCGCAGACGGTTGACCCCTTCGCTCGCGGTAAGCTCCTAGTCGGTACCAAACCAGTCACCATCCGGTAAAGGTGGTCTTCCGACTCGCGAGCTCTTACCAAATTTCCTGTTGTGCATCGAAAAATAAATTGTTTCTGGGTGAAGCCCGGCTAATAAACCCCGACTTAACCTGAAATCTCGACTTAATAATTTCGCCTAATCCTAACATCGAATTAGGGATAACCTCCTTTGCCCTACAACAGTAAGTGCTCTTCAAGCTTTTGCAAGCTCGCTGTTCTTCATCCTCTCGGTCCTCTGTCTAGAGGATCTGGGAATTTTCCCCTTTTATTTATTAGCCTTTTCTTTTTTTACTTATTCTTGCTCTTCTTTACTACTTCTTTTTGCTTCTATCTTATGTCTTCTATATTACGCTCCTCTCACTCTCATTTCTCGCTCATCTGCAGAGAGGATCTGGGATCCTTCTTTTCATTTCTCGGTCCTCTGTAGAGAGGATCTGGGATCCTTCTTTTCATTTCTCGGTCCTCTGTATAGAGGATCGGGGAATTTCATCCTACGTCTTGGTCCTCTGCTAAGAGGATCTGGGAATTCTGTCGTCATAGTTCTCGGTCCTCTGTAGAGAGGATCTGGGATCCTTTTCTTTTTGATTAATTTGCTATTCTAGGTCCTCTGTATAGAGGATCGGGGACTTTTATCCTACGTCTCGGTCCTCCATCAAGAGGATCTGGGATTCCATTCCAGTCAACATGATGGACCACGTGACCACCACGAAAAAAGTGTATTTTGCCCCAAAAGGCTGAAGTCGGTGATCAGCCGGCCCCAGCCAGCCACAGTGTGTCGAAATCTTGTTTTTTTTACATCGATCGAAATTATCATGAACTCTTATTCTACGATCCGACTGGTCTTTCGTAATTTGGGATCCAATGAATAAATGTTTCATTCCTCGTGTATTTACATGATTCGTTACCTTACAAAATTAAAAATTGCTTGTCAAAATTATGAAAAGAACTTCGTGATGTAAATATTCTTAATTAAGCGTCTGGGAAACAACAAATTTAGAGTTTTTAAGGAACAAGCTTATTTCTTCGACTTCTTCCGGACTATTTAAATAAATAATCAAATATGTCTGAAAAGTCCCGGGACGGTTGGATATTTCCTCAGGTAAAATATTTTTTAAAAAAGTGAAGCTCATTCCTGAAGTAAATTTCAACGAGGAATTCAATGGTGATCTTCATTTTGACCATGAAGTTGACCTTCATGGTTTTTTGAAGATCAACTTTGTTTTTTTAAATGGAAACCCCCTTTTTTACATCTGCAATCGATAGAGCGGAAAATTCTCCGTTCAGATACATGCCCAAGTCATAGGTCAATTTTAACGTTTAAGGTCAGTTAGAGGTTATTTGGAATTAACAAAGTTTTCTAAGAGGTCAGTGTAATTCCTGAAGTAAATTTCAACGAGGAATTCAATGGTGACCTTCATTTTGACCATGAAGTTGACCTTCATAGCTTTTTGAAGGTCAACTTTGTTTTTTTAAATGGAAACCCTCTTTTTTTACATCTTCAATCTATAGAGCGGAAAATTCTACGTTCAGGTACGTACCCAAGTCATAGGTCAATTGTAACTTTCGAGGTCAGTTAGAGGTTATTTGAAATTAACAAAGTTTTCCAAGAAGTCAGGGCAATTCCTGAAGTAAATTTCAACGAGAAATTCATTGGTGAGCTCTGTATTGATTTTGGTGATGATCTTCAATGTTTTTTCAAGGTTTTTTCCAAGCAGTTTACGTATACTTTTAGCATTACCCAGGAACAACGACGTGGACGTAGTAAATTCTGTTTCCTCTGGGGTGCTTGACTAGCGTGAGTCCACTTGCCTCTTACGCTTCAGTGAAGATGTTCGAACTGAAAACCTTGAGCTTCTTAACAAAAAGCTATGCAATCTTAAAAATGAGTTACAGTATTACGAATCATCTCCCTATCAATCAAAGTAGCCTGTTGCAGAATTCGATTCTGCAATTCGTCTAAGCTTTGCGGTTGCGTTGAGTATACTTTGCTCTTTAAATAACCCCAAAGAAAATAGTCGAGAGGCGTTAGATCAGGAGATCGCCTGTAATCTCCCTTATTCTTGCGACAATTTGGTTTCTGAGAAGCTCTTCATATGCACCGACATTGAGATTACCATCGATGAAGAAAGGGCCTATCAATTTATCATTCAAGATACCGGCCCAAACATTAATCTTTTGTGGATATCGTGTGTGAATCTCCAACATCCAATCAAGATTTGTGTCGGACCAATATCTACAATTTTGCCTATTAACTTCACCTTTTAAAGTGAAAGTAGATTCATCTGAAAATACTGTATTGTACAAGAAACGAGGATCTCTATCAATTCTGTCCATCATAATTTCACAAAATTCAACCCGACGATCAGGATCGTCTTCATTGCGCTCTTGTACCAGATGAACTTTGTAAGGATGGAAATTAATAATGCTTTTTAAAATATTTCGCACCGTCTCAGGAGCAACGTCACGCTCATCACTAGCTCGACGTAAACTAAGGTGTGGGTTTTCAACAAATGCTTGGGCTATGTCCTTCTGCATCTCCTCAGATCCTGCAGATTTCGGCCGACCAGTTCTCTAAAGGTCCTTGATAAATCCATGATTCATAAAGCGCCTTACAGTTCTTTCAATTGTTGATTTTGAGGCAGGATTCTCTCAATTGCTGATTTTGAGGCAGGATTTAACCCTTCTCCATTACGAAAAGTACGATTAAAAAGCAAACGAACTTGATCATAAGATCGAACTCGATGTCCCCAACCACGCATCATTAATACAGATACCCACTCTCGTTCCGAAAGTTTAGCTTGCGCCATAATAATCTTTCAGCGAAAGATAGTAAGCATGCACTCGTAATACGTTAATTTACTTTGGATTCGATCTATAGTATTAAAAAACGGTATAGGACTTATGGTATCGCCTTAGGTATTGACTTAGGTACCGAAAAACGGTATAGGACTATATAACTCTTCGGGGAGCAACAGAATTCTCACCAGAACACCTGGAACTAATAATGAGAAATTTCCTTGTGATTTTACAATATTCAAAACGCTCTAATCAAGATCAATAGAGAGCTCACCAATGAATTTCTAGTTCAAATTTACTTCAGGAATTACACTGACCTCTTGGAGAACGTTAATTTGAAATAACCTCTAACTGACCTTGGCCGTTACGATTGACCTATGACTTGGGTACGTACCTGAACGTAGAATTGTCCGCTGTATCGATTGCAAATGTGAAAAAGGAAGTTTCCATTTTAAAAAAATAAAGTTGACCTTCAAAAAACCATGAAGGTCAAATTCAAGGGCAAAATAAAGGTCACCATTGAATTCCTCGTTGAAATTTACTTCAGGAATGACCTTCACTTTTTTGAAAAATATTTTACCTGAGGAAATATCCAACCGTTCTGGGACTTTTTAGACACCCTGT